>NC_031495.1:51909519-51928305 GCF_000237925.1 Schistosoma mansoni
CCCGCACCGGAGGACGCCAGCGACCGCCCAGCCCTGACGTGCGGGGGGGGGGGGGGGGGGGATGGTGGATGGGCACTGCCACTTAGGTGTCCCATAATAAAACGAAACGGTCGTCCAGTGCTTTCAGGTTTTCGATGGTGGTCTATCTTTAATTGGCTCATGATTTCAACTATGAAAATATTGTAGAATACAATTAAATGTAAGTTAAAAATCACATATAGGATGAAATATAAGTTCTACCTTCTACCAATGTAAACTTCACAATAATGGAAGTGTTGTGAAAATAAATTTCCTTGGGATAAATGACATGTGATCTAATTGTGTAAAATTAAATTTACATGAATTAGATACACAGTTCTATATTTTGACACTTTGAAATTTATCTACACTAGTTAAGTAATTAAGTATAAATGTGGTGAATAACAATTTTTTTTCTTACAAGATTTATAATTACAAAGTGTGCATACTGTCCATAATCGTATTGTTTATCAAAGGTAAGTTGTTTACGTTATTGCATAATAAAAAAGGGGATATATATGTGAAAAAAACCCCAATAAATTGCACATTTTATTTATATTTTGAAAACGATATGATGTTTACAATTCTAACCATTATTATTAAACTAAATGAAGATTTCTACATTAAAGATATATTACTTGGAAAAATTTAAGTGAAAATTAGTTTCTAGGCATTTAAATCAAGGATTTTTGATAGATCTCTATGATATTCAGACGTGACTGTTTGATAAAGTTAGCTCATTGACAACATTTTTGAGTAGTTGTCAGATAGTAAGTGTGTATGATATGTTGAATAGTGATCTTGACAATTGATCTTATCCGAAAGCATCTTTCCTGTTGTGTTAAATGTGTTTCATGAATTTTATTCAAGTAACTGTTATGCCAGATGATTAGTAATGACTTTGAGACTGATGAGACGAAACGGAGTGATGAAAAGTCTATGATGTGGTCCTTTCTGATGAAAGGTTACTGGATAGATTTAACGTACGTTCATTCATTATCATAACCCTCTAGATGACAGCCTGAAGATAATGGTACTGAGTGGCTTGAAAACTAAAAGATTTGGTATAGAATGTAAAAAAAGGTGATAATAATGGACAGTCGTTTTGTGACTGTCTTCCCTGTTTGAATTAAAATATACGCCCAAACAGAATCGTATTCTTTAAAATTTCTAAAGATCTTGAACTCCTGAACCAGCAAGAAATATCTTACATCTTGATCCCTTGATAAATTTAAATAAAATAAGATGAATAAGATTTGGAGAACAACATGGATTTATTGTACTTCAACGATTTTCATAAGCTGCAAACAGCCTAAATATATACTTGTAGTGTGATGTATGCTACTTATGTTGACAGATATAAGTAGCATGTAGCACCAATAGGAAGTGGAATGCCTGCTAGCAGAAGATTGAGTAGATTGAAATGAAGAGATGAGAGTAGAAAACTGAAAGCAATCAAAATAACAACAGGAATGAAGAAACAATGAAGTTCGTAAGAGACAACTTATAGAAAGTGTGCAAATGATGTATTTAATGTATGGTTTTCATACTTTACTAACATACTCTGTAAGTTTGCAGTAGATATTGAAATGGCCTCCCCCACTTAAGTTTTCGTTCACATCAGTAATACTACTATTGATAAAAAAACAACTATCATTCGACTGATTTTTTCCGAATACTTCTCTGGATAATACCAGTTCGTAATGAAAATCACGTCCAAAGTACACGTTGGTTATGATGATGGGAAAACACAAACTTGATCTCAATTTATATGCAGTATTGATATACAATGTTTTGTAAAAGAATGACAGAATCAGATCACGATGAGTATGCAACAATTTGATTTTTATCTAACTTGTAATTTACTTTCTGCTTTGTAAAATGTAAATATGGCATCGACTGTAGTGAATATAGGTTCTGCTGAAGGATCCGCCTTAATGATTTTCATATATCATATTCCATAAAATTTTACAGAATATAACTGTAAACATCTAATGTAGCTAAGTATTCACTGACGATGTTCTTTTTTACTGAAACGCACAACTTTCATATAAATATAGCAAAGTCCAGAACATTCTGGACTGTCCTTTTTTCATACAGTATTATTTAATTTCTATGAGCTCTTTGTTTGCCCCAGTATTATTGAGATAAGCACTAGATGGATAACATCATAGATGATTTATTCTTAGCGAGGTAAAATATTATTGTCATTATTACTGAGTTTAAATGGATGTAAAAGTGATTCATCAGAATTATAAACTTTATGAGAAACCTTCAACACTATCTATTAATAACACTTCCTGGTGATTGAAAAATAATAAACAGATGTATTTATGATTTAAATTGTCTTGTTTTTTGTTACCACTATAATTGTTCCTTTTGGAAGTTAACTCATTGAATATACATACTGACTAAAAAAATAAATCTATTGGAAAAATTTCACTGAACCATCTCGCATTCTTAATAATCAGTATATGACTGATACCATCCGTAGATTATCTTATCACGAATAATACTACGGAATTGGGCTAGTGTTTTTGTTTTTTTTCATTTGAAAGTAAGAGAAAAGAAAGTATCAGTGCTTTTTCACACATAGACACTTATTTATTTTATTCTTCATATAAACGTCAACACTAGGATGGAGGTACATTCAGTGGACGAGAATGGAACATAAGTCCTTCATTTCATAACCAGACATAATTCATCTATCTCATAAACGAATTCGGTTGGTTGCAAAGATTAGTTTGAGATAAAGTCCCGAAGTTCTGACTGGTGGAGTTCAAACTTCCTATTTTTATCAACTTTTTAAACAAAGACTATGCTGTATTGAGTAGCACATTGTGCGCTACTCGTTTAACTGTGATTGTTGACACGAGTTAGGATTCTTGGAATGAAGTGGTCAATAATGTTCTTCTATGAAAGAGCCATCCCATTTGTATATTTCTAATTATATATCTCATGGCAGAACAGCAGCAAGTAGAATAGAATTCATGCCCAATATCTCATACTAACATTTATGCTATGAAACGAAAAAGCTGGAAAAACCACAATGTTTGCATAACATTTGTGATCAAACATAAATATTTATTATTTCCATAAAATCGTAGTGATATTTTCAACATTCAACCCATAAAAAAGTGGTTGAAGTTTTCCAAGTAAACACCTCCTGTATTGAACATTCCTTATTGTATTTTAACACAGTATTGATTAACTCACTACAATTACTGTTACCACTGCTACTACTAATATTTATTTTGAATTAGTGTAAGCTGATGAAATGCTAAAAATCAAAATAGAATAACTGTCTAGTATTCCCTTGTTTTCAATGATTCTTCAAATAACATCAGGTTCCAATGGATATCATATTCGAAATTAAGGTTTGTTATAAAATCGAAATCAAAAGAGATCAAGAAACGATTAAATTTCATGGTTCGTTTCTTAACGTTTTTATTCATAACTTTTTAAAATAAAAAGACAAAACAATTTTCGTTATATAAATCACAAACGATGAATTTAAATGATAAGTAATATAAAACTACAAACAGAAAAGATGGTGTATATGTTTATTTGTTTAAAAAAACTCTTTAATCAATATTCAACATCTCTTAATGTGGACTGATCTCTTAATGTCTTTATTGCGAATGGTTCAATGATTAAATTGTAACTGGGACAATAATTAGTTTACTAAGTAAACTATAAATTTGTATGATAAAAAATGCTACAAAATAAAAATTGTTCGACCATTGAAAAATCAATAATAACAACACTGCTGCTCTCGCATACACTTTTGATGATGATGATGATGATGATAATGATAACTTCGTGAACAGCGGAGAAAAGTTAATGATGATGACAACAGTTATCAAAATTATAGAAATACAGTTTTTAAATTTATTGTAACCACTAACAAAATGAAGTGATTAAGTTAGACTTGTATGGAAACATTTGAGATTATTTAGTAACATTATGTTTCCAAAAAAAAATTAATTTCTTTGTTGTGTAATTGGTTTTTCATTATTTTGTAAATAATGGTAATAAATAATTAAAGACATGTTGTTTCTACTAACATTCTGGTGACCATGTATGGATCACAATTGGATGATGGACGTCTATCTTCCAAATAACCACAACCATTTTCAGCAACTTGTCTTGGAATACGTATACTACTGCCTCTATTTGCAACACCTATGTAAGACGAAATAGGAAAGAGTAGAAGAAAGACGTTTATAAATATGCGAATATTATGGCTACAGGAAACTTATAAGAAATGAAGTCAAAATAAAGTATTAGCTTTAGGTCATGAACAACTATTACTCCTGGATTATAATGAAATACGACTAAAGTCATTCACGTCTCCCCTTCCGTATATTAGGGGGGTTCGCAAGTCTTCTTGATAGATCATAGCAACATTGAACTCAAATATTATGACAACGCAATCATTTAATTTAACTGGCACTGTCTCTGTTGGTGAAGATTAGGCCCTGGACAAAGGGAGAGTGTTGTATTTGATATCCAGTGAGATTTATAGTGCTCTGGACTAAAGTTAATAAGATTGTAGATTCCAGCGATTTGTAATCAGAAGAGTTTGGTGATAATCCCGCCTTTAATTCAGCCCAATTAATAGAAAAAGTGAAGTAAATTCACCTGCTATAAGGTTTTTGTATTTGTTTGTCCGGAAATGCAGTTCATAAGATAATCATATGCTGTGGATTGGAGGCTATGGTATACATAACTAGTTTGATATACTGTCCTCTAAATTTTGGTCGAGACCGCATTAATCTGCATGTGTTTAAGTCATGCGCCGCGGTCTTGGCAACTCCAGTACTTAAAGCGTTCTTCAAGTACAGGATAGCACCACCTCCTCTATGGGTTAGTCTATTCGTCCTACAAAGTAAAAAACTAAATGACTGAATTTTACTATCACTTATTCGAAGCCGGGTACACGAATGTGTACTTGCTAAACGAATTGGATGATATAGCTAATTAATCTCAATTGAAGTATAAACAGGCTTAATATATATGATCTTTCAGATATTTTTTAATGGCAAAGTTAGCTGAGTGGAGTTTAAAATGATACTGACGTAATACTCATAATAATTTTCAGAATACTGAATGAAATGATAGAACTTTATGATTGAATGTGTAAATTAAACATAACATATGTAAGATAATCGAATATTTTATTTATCTACCCACATGAAACAAACTTTTTGTCACTATGTCGATTTTTTCCAATAAAGCCAATGGGTGAAATTTGAATCAAATAATTTTTAAAAAAAAACGATGGACAGATCGTCTCAAAGCTAGAACAATGAACGGCCAATCCTATTCAGAATGTGGTCAAGCATTACATGATTGGTTATTTAGGACTTTTATAGTTGAAATCATGAGTCAATTGAAGCTAGACCAATATGGAAAACCTGGAAGCACTGTACGGCCGTTTCGTCCTATTGTTTTCCATGGTGGTCTAGATTCAGTTGACTCATGATTTCAACCACAAAATTACTAAAATCTCCACAAAACCATTCTTATGATATTTAGGAATTCGTAGAAGCATGGCAAAGTGGTTATTAAAAAGTTATTATAGAACTATTGATTACAAATAATTTATAAGATGTTTTTCTCAAGTCAATAATTATTCTAGGTCTATAACATAACTCAAGTCATTAGTGAATCTATAAAATTGAAAGCTGATTTTACAGTCATATTTAAGTTTGTTTATAAAATCCTCAATGTTGAGGAGTGATCACCATCTATTTCATTTCTATCAATAACTCCGAAACTAAACACAAATTACTGTTTATGGTAAGAAATATTTTTTCCTTATCACTGGTCTTAATAGATTTCGTCTGTATATTGTAAACTTTAAATACTATGTACATGGTGGTATCATCTGTTACTTGAAAAAGTTGTAGAAAATCAAGAAAATATCTCTTTGAAGTCACTAACTTACCAGATGAAAAATCATTAATACTGCTTGTTTCATGACTACCAGTCAAACGTCTTTGATTGTCTAAACCATGTTTAGGATCATAGCATTGAATATGTTCCATGTGTTTATGCGATAGTTTTTCAATAGCATGTTCTATTGCTCTAAATAAAACAATAATAGTAATAATATCAGTGTGATTTTCTTATAATGACTTATTAATTTATATTCATTTTAATTTTTTAATGTTTATAGTAATGAGATGTGAAATTTTTAGACATTCTGATACTTTTTCGTGAAAACGTGTAGCGTAGAGAAAGTCATGGTATGAAAAAACATTATCCATGTTAATTATTAGTAAGTCTACTTATTTCAAGGGTCTAGAATCAATCATTTTGATGAAACAAACTTGATATGTACTTCTTGTTTGCCGAATTTAACGCTCTCATTTTAAATGTAATCAAACCAATATACTGTTTTTTCAAATTCTATATTCCTGAAGTTAATCAATGAGTGAGCACCCCTGTGTGTATTTTATTCACAGTGAAAAACATTTTTTGGTTAGACCAAAAAAAGCATTTTGGTAGATGGTTTGTATTTAGTGATGACAAATTTAACTGTCAGGAGCTAAAGAGTACTAAAGTGACAATATTTTCGTCTAAATCCTACTTTCGGCGTCGTATATCATCAATTCCATAAGATTATCTAGGTGATTAGTGAATTGTTAACAGATGGATTTTATAAAATTTGTTTGGAAACACTGTGAGTTGGAACCAACTAGTAGAACGAGACAACGAGCAAATTACGCCATTAATTGACTGAAGCTGAAAACTATGCATTCACTGACTAAATGGTACTGTAGACCACATCTTATGAGGTTTTGGCTAAGGACCTGTACTAAATGAAGGAATTGGAAATTGGAATAAAATATTTATTTCGATCAAGGATCGAAATCTTTGTCCAGACGACACTTTATTGGATGATACACTATTTTAATTGAATATTTTATGATCATCATTCCTAATGCACACATTGTTTACTAAACTGATTCAATGACGACAATATAAATTAACAAAAAATTAGTTTCCTTATATAACTCAGGTCGTACTTTTACAAAGTATCTATCATTTGTCTATTGGAATAGGTCAGGCCACGTGATAGAAAGAAACGACCTTCACCTCCCAAAATCATGTAATTAGATCCTTTGTTTAAATAATCACCATAACTGGAAAAATAATTCATTAGCTTCAAGATTTACATCTAGCAAAATTAAGCTGATAAGTGCTTCAAAACAGTTAGACACTGGTGAATTAGGGTGGTGTGATGAGACGACTAAGTTTGTCAGAAATACTTAAGATATTATTGACTCAATATATTCTCTTGTTAAGACATTTATATATCAACCACAACATGTAAACTATCCTGGTAATATTGGTTTATTATCTAAAGCAGCATGATTAGTAATATGTTTCAGTAGTATCTTTGTTTTTGTTACCTCCCCATTTGTCTGGTTCGACAAGTATTTTCTAGTTTTAGTGTGAAAATCAACACGTGGAAATAGATCCAAGTGACGAGTCTAAAATAGGATGGAACGTACGTTCTAGTTTCCACTTCTAGCAACTATCTAACTTTGCTTAAATAATGCCCATTTGGGAAGGTTAAGGTCGTTTCTTTCAGTCACAAGACCCTCCCTATTTCACCAAACAAATAATAAATGCTTTGGAAAAGTACAATTACAGTCATAACACATTTAAATAATATCAGTATTTTTGTATTAATTCATATATTGGTTGTTGGAATCTTCCCGTTGATGTTTACGACTGCATTCAGCTGACGAGTCCCAAATAGGACGAGACGTGCGTCATGGATTCAATTGTTAGCCACCATCCATCTCTGCTTGAGATAACAGCGTTTATTTGGAATGATCGTATTTCTGAATTGTTGACTTTTAATCCCACTTTCGGAATTCATATCATCAAAAAACTGGATATTGTTTAGCTTGTCATACATGAAACAGTCGTTGATAACATTATTTCTTTAAAATATGTGACATAAAACGAAATCCATCACAATGTCAATCCAGTTATTATTCACATTGTAAACTCAATTATCAGTGACACTAACGACTGGAAAAAATAAAATTGGCTGCTACCCAATATCTGATTAGTAATTATGATTTCTTCATCACATGATGATCACATGTCTTACTGATGAAGTGATCTCAACCATTCATGTCAACGATGAAATAGAGAAGTATTACACACAAGCCCATATTGAATCATTTAAATAACTTAGTTATTAAAATGTTTTCTCTTTTAAAGAAAATATACTGTCGGATTAGCAAACTGATAAACTACAGTATTCGTTGTTTCACTCATTTACTATAACCTATTAATACATTTCTCTCTAAAAGTAGCAACATGGAGTTATGTCGTAAAGTACTAAATTGGAAGAAACAATATTTCAGGTCGTAAACCGATAAAATAATTGTTTTTCTACTTTGGATCTTAAAACAAACTTCTACATGGTAGTGATTTCATGAAACAGTTTGCCGTGGTATTTAAATTCCATTTAAAATTCCATTAAAATAATTTATAAGGAAGTACATTAATATCGTTTCACTTTAACTAACGTCAGTAACACTTCTTCCTCATAGTATATAATTATAGTAGGTTTATCAAATGTAGTTAATTAGATAGAGTCTAAACTCAAATAGTGATTAGGGGGTGACTGGCTCCATGAGGTATTTCCTGGGCTTCTAGTGGGAAGCAGTAACCAGTGGAGTTCAACCAGGTCTGTTGGGAGATATCAACTCACTGAAGACATTAGTGAAATGGTTGCTCAACTTCGTGGATTGGTTGAAGTTATACATTAACACCGTTGGATGCCGTCCGGCTCAGTGGTCTATCCGTTAAGTGCTCTGGTGCGAGACTGGTAGGTCCTGGGTTCGAATCTCGCGAGTCAGGATCAAGGATGCGCACTGCTGAAGAGTCCCACAATAGGACGAAAGGGCCGTCCAATGCTTCCAGGTTTTCCATGGTGGTCTAGCTTCAATGGACTCATGATTTCAACTATATATCAAATAGTGATTATTAAGTTTATTGTATTATGGAAATGGTATGAACAACTATTTTATATTAGACTAAATTCTTAATTATTTTAATATTGTTTACATTATTGAATCAAGTACAAATTTAATGTTGGTCAGAATATAATTTTCACTTAGATTTTAAAATCAGAAAATGAGTAAATATTTCGTGAAATTGCTGAGAAATTACGAAGATGATTTAATGATCTTGATAGTGTACTTTTAGATATGGCTACTAAGTTTAATTATCATACTCTTCAATAGTGAGTTCAAAACAATTAAATTTCATTTGATGATAAAACTTAAAATTAATTTCCTTGAAATATCATATCTTGTTGACTAGTTTCATCTCGAAAAAAAATGCATTCAAGTACAGAATTGAAAATAAATAAAGTTCTTACTGTAAACCTGATTTTGGATCCCTCATAGCCAGAGTTGAATAATTCGTATGCGCTCCTGAACCATTCCAGTTCCCAGGCATTGGTTTCGGGTCTAGTGAAACAATCACTCCAAAGTCTTCAGCTACACGATGTAATATAAATCTAGCCATCCATAAATGATCCCCAGCAGAAACACCTTCACATGGTCCAACTTGGAATTCCCACTATGAAAGTTAAACACATGTGATATAAGGTTCACTGTAAAATCTATTTAGTTTTCCATCTATGGATAATTAGTTAGAAGCCATGATACAAATAGAAGTAATACTGAGGTATTCATTTAAATAGCACATCATTTTAGTTTCACAAATCACCACTGGGTAAGTACAAACACAGCCACTGGAAAATAGGCGGCTATCATAACTATATGGCTTAATGGACAAGGATTTAGCATTTGAATTGGTGAGTGTTTAGCGTGAACAAGTTTGCGAGGCAGTCACACAGAATTATTACTTCCCAAACATGATGAGACATTTTTTCTTGTTTCGATTAGTAGATATTTACTAAAAGATTATTACTGGGAAACTTTGAAAATGTGATAAAAACTAAATACAGTGTTAACTTCCGTGTAGAATGCAATAATACGAATAATTACTTATAATTTATTGTAATGAAAACTTATATTTAAGGTCATTTTATTTGGGTAAATTAAAGATAACTATTAGATTCTAATGACTCTTAAAGCCTGGATTCATATAAGACACTTGATACCACTCTTCTGTAAGCTACTAAATCAGTGTTAAAGGTTGCTTTTTGGAACTTCCCCATTGACGATGAAACTGAAAGCAAGTGATAAGTCGAGACATCAAAAACAAGTAGAATAGTTTGATCGTATTAGATGTTTTCATTAAGGCTTAACTTGATTACACATTTGTAAATGGGTAATTTTCTTTGTCCAACTAATTGTACTGTTACTTGTTTTTTAGCCTTGACATCAGGAACAGTGTATCCTACAAATGCGGTGTCATAACTTGCTCAGTTGTCTATCGGTAAAGTGCTCTGGCGCGAGACTGGTAGGTTCTGGGTTCGAATCTCGCGAGTCGGGATCGTGGATGCGCACCGCAACTGAGGAGTCCCACAATAGGACGGAAAGGCCGTCCAGTGCTTCCAGGTTTTCCATGGTGGTCTAGCTTCAAATGACTCGTGATCTCAACTACATAAAATGTTATTGTTATAAACAATGTGAAACCACAGAAATCCTATCATTTAGATGAAATAAAATACACTATAATGTGTTTAATATTATTCGAAAAATTTTGATGAATATTGCATGAATATAGTTAGTATAAAATGGATAATATTTTAGGTTTTTCATTAATGAGATAGATAATAAATAACATTAAACATAGTATGAAGTACACAGTGTAACAGTTCACTGGTTTTTTGTTAAATGAATATTAAAACAAATAATATCTCAAAACAAAAAATTCATCAAAGAATAAAAATGGTTATGAGTACAATATTTTTGTACTTTGTAATCATAATATTTTTATATATTAACGAATAACGAAAATTATGAAGTACTTAGTAGCTATTTCATCATGGTTTGAGATTCAGCAACAGTACATGTATATATTCATATACAATGAAAAATATACAACTGAATTCAGGATATTTAAGTCTTTCATTGAGTATAACATGTTTAAGTAACTAAGCAGAGATTTAGTTATTTAAGTGTTTAGTTTTAACGAATTCACAAATTAATCTTATCATCATTAGGTTACACTTAGTTGACTTTTTAAATCACAAAAGTTTATTACTGGAAATTAAAAAAATCCATTTTAAAGTTAGTCATTATTGGATACGAAATTACTATTTACCAATATGTCATGTGGAGATAACTACCATTTGAAAATGATGTTATCTATTCATTTCTTATTGATTTTTAGTGGTTTTTCAGTTGTTAACCCATAATAAAGTGTATTTTTGTAAACTTAACCAAATAATCTAATTTACCGTTTATCATTTAAACCAGTTGTATTCACTGGAAAATATAATCAATCAAGACCGTACAATGACTATCATACGTCTTCTATCCCAAAATGTTTTGAACTATAAAATTTAAACATTACCTGAGTATTTATATCCATCTTAACACTAACCTATAGCCGATCAGTGACTTCCTTCAAGACGAGTTTATTGATGTTATAAAACATTGTATGGTCTACAGTCTATCTAATCCAGAATCAAGATATCTAACTACTGATAATACTGGATAACGGCAGATCTACAAGAGGAATCTTAAACTAAACTAAATATCTCTACCCAATAGTTCCTGATTTAATAGTGGCTTATGACTAGTGTCAGTCTATAAATGAAAAATATCATTTAACTGCATATATTTTTTGTTCAAATAATAATGATAATAACATTTATCACATAAATTCTTACTTGTGATGGCATAACTTCTGCATTGCTACCACAAATTTTAACTCCTGCATACATGCATGCTCTGTATAAAGCTTCTGGTATATCACGACCAAGTGCTTTACCCGCTCCAACAGAACAATAGTAAGGTCCTAAGAAATTTGGGAGGGATAATTCATACATTGTGAAACATATTTATAAACTAGAGTACATGAATAAACATTTATTGAGATTTTATTCATCTTATATTCAGTTGACTGAAAACAACTAGTGGGTCACAGTTAACTTTTAGGATTTAATGAGTAACAGCAAGCAGAATGCTTCAGTTAGGTCACAACTGTCATCAGTTTTTAGAAAAATAAATATATCCGAAATGAACCAAGAGATTGTTTGATTTTCGTCACAATATGAAGATAGCTCTATGTAATTGAGCACGAAACTCTTGATTCTATGGATTTTACTATTCTACGTCAAGCATGAATGATATAAAAGAATGTTAAACAACAGATCGACTTTCTAGTTTTAATATTTTTGACTGAAGAGAAATTTTCATAGAGATATTTTTTAACTGATATCTCTGGATTATCTTATTATCATATCTCTGAAAGTTTGGCTAGACTGAGATTACTATACAGCTGTTGATAGTTTTACAAGAAAACAAATGAGAAACTGAAAGTTACCTAAATTGTAAATGTATAAATCATGACACTACAAATCCAACAACATAAGCATTAATAACTGAAGTACTAACAAAACATTAAGCAGTTGATTAGCTTTTATTAGCATTGCTGATATAAACAAACATTAAAAAAGTAGATAAAGAACAAACTGATATATCAAAACTACTGGAATTTATCGACTTTATTAGATACAAATAATATTGAAAGTTTTAATCGGAAGTCATATATTTTGAGGAACCATTTATGAGCAACAAATTCAATAAAGTAGTTACTTGAATCATTCAATGAAAGACATTCTGTGAAATACGATGTCTTATTATTATTAATATTAGATCTCAGTTTATAAATCAAACTTCTGAAGAATTGGCTGTTAATAGAGATATAATTATTTATAAGTCAAGTTGGATGTATATACTTTATCGAGAAACAGTATATCTATGTTCCCATTTAAACTTTTAAATTTCCAAGGTGTTCACTTAGATTATTTGACGAAAAAGATACGCTCCAGTAGTGGAATCATTGTATATTGTCTAAGATTGCTTCATAAGTTATCAGGACTACCTGTTATTATAGAATCCAAATAGTTTATCTATCTGT
Organism: Schistosoma mansoni; assembly: GCF_000237925.1. Lineage (NCBI taxonomy): Eukaryota > Metazoa > Platyhelminthes > Trematoda > Strigeidida > Schistosomatidae > Schistosoma > Schistosoma mansoni. Next base: position 51,922,639 of record NC_031495.1, read on the forward strand.
GTATTTCAATTTATCTGATCAGTCATTATATCAAATGGTCAAAATTTGTAAAGCTGATCAAATAACTGGGTTTCATAAAATCAGCTACCTTCCTATATATATTGTTTGCTTATATTATTACTGTTGATATAGTGGTAATCTTAGCCTTTGAGTAAGTAATTCAAATAAAAGTTAACAACTTACAGTTATTCTTAAGTAAAATCTCTATGCTAAGTAAAATCTCTTTGTTGTCAGTTTTCTAAAAGCTTATAAAATTACTGACACTCAATGACATGAATTTAGACCAAGTTATCCCAATTGATATAAACTCAATAAATAAACTTTAATAATTTACAAATAATGATTACAATAAGATGGAAATAACTGAGGGGAAGAAGGATCTAACTAAATCAAGTAATTAGCATTAAAGCACAACTCTGTTATGATTCTTTGAAGTGAGCTTGAAAACAACCACTGAATTAATATTTAAATCAGTAAGGTTACTATTTATTTTGATCAAGAAATGAAATTTCGAAATCTCAGAAATACAATTCGGCTAGTTTTATCCTAAAATTATACGTCATATATTGTTGAAATGATATTCATGAATGATGAATCGGTATAAAAGACTATCTATGATCAATATTCGTGTTTACTTTCAATTATTCTTCGTTAATATTGGTTTTATGCTCTATTGAAGAGCATAGTTGTTTCAAGTAATTAGGTAGTAAATACTTGAGTTATTTTCTATTGATTATATTTTTTATCATGATCTCGAATTTTTTACAACCCACAGGATCGATGCTGAAATGAAGTAATTAATCTGTGAAATAATAGTTTCCCAGATATTTCAATGAGTTATCAATCACTTATTTTCTCTATTGAATTAAGATCCATTTGAATCATACTGTTAGTTGTAGCTTGCTGTTGTAAACCTCGGAATTTGGTTTTGCTTATTAATTTGCATATTAGGTTGGTTTACTTAGATATTTTGATTCACATTGTCAGTTCATTATTATGTATCCGGATAACCATTACTATTTTTCAACTGGTGATGTATAAACAAAATTTAATTCTAACAAGATTTACAATATAAACTGTTCGGATCGTTAAGCTTCAAGAAAAAAGCAAATAGTTTGATGAAATAACTTTATCCATTTAAACCGACATAAGTTAAAACGAATATTTGAAAAAAACACCATACAATAATGGTACTGTACAGCTTTAGATCAGAGTTGCAATATGAAAAGAAGACTATTTTAATTAGGTGATAGTGATAAGGTTAACTGTCACACAGGCAACATGACTTTCACTAGAAGAGTATAAACCCACACATTATCGAATGTCTGAGACAATTTACCCAGTTCAACTATTTAAATACAGTAGTAAGCAGATTAAATTGGGAAATACTTTTGACAGACGGTGAAAACTTATGAGTTGATTTACCTTGAGGTGGAGGAAAACCATTTTTAGGCCATTGTAATGGATAACCATCGATATCTAATAGAGCATATTCTTGTTCAATACCGAACCATGGTTGGTGAGATTTCGCTTTCTCCATGACAAGATTACAGAGATAACGATGATTTGAAACTAAAAAAAGGTGGAATGTAAAACAAAGTGAAAGATACAAAGAAAAGGTAAACGTACATATGTCGGAGTTTTTTTTAGCCGGTAGTAAATAATTTTCAAGAGTTTCTTTTCCTCAAATAAATGAAACTAAGTTCACTGTCTTACTAGATATAAAGAAATAAAAATGCTTCATTATTAAAGTTGAAATCATCAAATTGTCACTTCGAATCACTGAAATGGTCAATCTTTGAACTCCGTAGTACAGCTTTATGCTGACTATGATCGAATTCGCAGTCATACAGATTATAGTAATCTAATCAGAATAGTAGTACAGTTTTCAGCACAAATTTTTATTAACTACCTACCTAGATATTAATAGTATGATAATATAATCCCTAGTGACTAGTTACTTAATAAATGCAAACAAGTTAAAAAATGAAGCAGTAGTCTGCTAATCTCATTAGGTGATAATTAGACGAAATCGAAATTGTTTTTCGAAGTTGGGAATGTAAATCATTCGATTGTAATTCACCGAGGCTGGGAGATTTTATTTTCTTGTAGGGTCTGTTTGTTTTGTGTTCAATTGTATTGAATATAGTGGGTGTGTATCATTCGAAAAATTCCACTCATAGATTCAGTAAAAAAAGAAAAAGGGTGAATAATGAACTGTGAAAGCAATATTTCTTTGTTCCGTTTACCTATTGGGAAAGTGGTAAACAAGGTTAAAATAACTATTCAATGCTTCTTCATTTCTGACAATTTATCGTCAGGTTCCCCAGGTATAAATTCAAATTGATAATTCAAATATGATAGTCACTTATGAATTAAATATATTTTTAAGAATTGCAGTCTATGGATTTAGGATTGGTTGTAAAATAAATAAAATTGCTCTTGCGAGAAAGACTAGTATTTAGTGTAAACTTGAATAAACTATTACTTGCTTACTTACCTATGTCTGTCACCCCTCCTGAAGGAACATAGGCCGATCACCAGCATTCTCCATCCAACCATGTCACAAGCAATCCTTTCCAGTTTTTTCCAGTCAACATTCACCCTTTTCATGTCAGCTCCCAATTCTCAGCGCAATGTGTTCCTTGGTATTCCGATTTTATGTTCCCCTTCAGGATTCAAAGTTAACGATTGCCTCGTGATGCAGTTTGGTGATTTCCACAATATATGTCCTATCCACTTCCAGCGTCTTTTCCTAATTTCCTCTTCAGATAGAAGCTGGTTTGTTTTCTCCCATAGTAAGCTGTTGCTGATGGTATCCAGTGAACGGACATTGAATGTCTTGCGTAGACAACTGTTTATAAATATTTGTACTTTTGTGATGATGGTTGTAGTAGTAATCTGAATTTCAGCTCTGTACAGTAGAACTGTCTTGACATTCGCATTGAAGATTCTCACTTTGATATTGGTTGAGAGACAGTTGTTTTGAGTTCCATATGTTCTTCGACTGTAGGAATGCTGTCCTTGCTTTGCCAATCCTTGCCTTTACATCGGCATCAGATCCTTCACGTTCATCGGTGATGCTGACCAGGTACGTGAACATTTTCACCTGTTCCAGGGTTTCGCCATGAAGTGTGATTGGGTTGGTGTTCTCCGTGTTGTATTTGAGGATCTTGCTTTTCCCTTGTGTATGTTGGAGCCTACTGTTGCAGTGGCTTCTGCTACACTGACAGTCTTCGCCTGAATTTGTTGGTGTGTATGGGATAGAAGAGCTGGGTGATCTGCGAAGTCCGAATCGTCTAATTGGTTCTAAAATGTTTATTATATTCTGTGCTTCCCCCTCAGATGTCGAAGTCTTCATAATCCAGTCAATCATCGGAAGAAAGAGGAAGGGGGGAGAGTAGACTCCGGTGCCTACTGGAAATGCATCTGTCAGCTGTCCTCCATGCACGACTTTGCACTCTAGTCTATCGTTTGAGTTCCGGATAATGTTGACTATCTTCTCTGGTACACCATAGTCTCGAAGAAGGTTCTACAAGTTTCTCCTATCCACAACGTCAAATGCTTTCTCATAGTCAATGAATAAATTATTGGAAAGTATATTTTTCGTATACTTTATATATCTTTGTTTTAACGAAATCGTAATTTTAAAACAATTAGACAAGTTGGTTCATAATTTCTAAGCTCAGTATGGACCGCTACGAAAGAAGATAATTATTAGCCTAAATTATTTTTTTATGGGATACAGAATTATGCTGCCATTTATATAGAAAGATATAGAATATTAAGACATAGAAATATGGTCTAAATATATCGAATCAGTCATTTGCTGGTCTGGTTTTCATCAAAAAGTATTGTCTTTTTCTTCCTAAGATTTTAAACAAGTTAAAAACCACTAACTGACATTTTTAAATGACTAAATTCAAAATCACTCACGGTGATGGATATTTATTCGATTTGTTGTATACCCTTTTTTTAACTAGTAAAGATTTTACTATCTAACATCAGTCTCCTTTTTGTTTGTTCATACTTTCATTACTCTGTTTTCCCTTCCTCCTCTTCAGTCGGTAGTTGTTTTATCTAAAAGCTACATTACTGTGCTATTCTGTATTTTACAAGGTTAGACTTTTCCTACCCTCCGTTTGTCTATCTAGCTATCTATCCATCTATATAGTAAAGTACAATTACATTCGATACTATTGGGGAGGATATATCTAATAAAGTGTTAATGTATTTTAAAAAGAGATTGATCGACCTTGTAAAATGTTGTAATTATGACAGAATTCTTGTTGCTGAATTTCAAGGCCTAATTTTTTCTAAAACTTCCAACCGTTATTCTTACACAAGTATGTTCTTTTTAAAATATGTTTACCCATAGATCAGCTGGAAAAACATGAAGTGCAAAACGATTGCCTATACCTATTTATAACAGATGGATTGTAATTAAAAGTGGAATGCAGGACGGACGTTCCTTCTTATATGGAACACGTCAGTCGAATGTATCTACATCTCAGTGTTAAGGTTTGTATTGAGACTGGAACCTTGTACTTTATGCCCACGAATTCCGACAACGAGATAACTCAAACCTTCACTAATAATGTCTATTCCTGGTTTGAGACTGTCTGACAGAGCGCATTCATACCCTTGAAAGCAGCCACAGTCAAGATCTCCAGGTCTTGGGATAAAAAGATATTCCATTTTAAAGATCGAAATCCATTTTAAAACTACCCAGTCTCCCGATTTGAGGGAAAATTATATCAATTTTGGGGGAGCTGCAATAGAAAATTTTGGAATTTCCCTCAAAGTCATATACAATTCTCTTGTATACACTTGCAACTAAAACACTTATCATTGTACTATTATTATTGTCATTAGATCACCGGTTTCTTAATTGAAGAATTGGGCTCTTAAATTCTACCTAATTTGGTCTGGATAAGTGGTTGGTAGCAATAGCTCACATACAAAGTGACTTAAACCTGAATACATAAATATATACTTGCAAATAAGTTATACTGAATTAATTACTATCATTACTAATATTGATGTATATTGCATAATCTATTGGGGCATTTGTATATCATCTCACATTATAACGTATTACAGTAATAAAAAGAAGAGCAAAATATTCGCAGTACGACAATAAGAAACTATCAAGCAAAATTCTTACCATGTGGTTTCTTATCATAATTATAAGTTTCACATAAGACTAATTTATTTTTACCACCACGAAATGGATCACGGAACATTGCACACGGTTTTAAATAAACATCAGAATTGGAACCTTCAGCTTGACCAGTACTACTTCCATCAAAATTCCACATTGGACAGTCTGTTTTTTATTAAAAAGAAATACATATGGAATAAGAGATAAATAAATAAAAAAACTATGAGTCCATTCGAAATGATTTCTCCACACAAATATTACACTTTTAAAACGAATAAAATTCAATCTTAAAGAATTCTAACTCACTGTAATTAGACTGTTAAAAACTGAGTTCATTCATTAATTCTGTTTAGTTTACAAAACAGTTAACTTAAAAATACGTATTTAAGTAATAAAATATGATAAATTAATCTTCATAGTTGAAATCATGAGTCATTTGAAGCTAGACCACCATGGAAAACCTGGAAGCACTGGACGGCCGTTTCGTCCTATTGTGGGACTCC
>NC_031495.1:51928505-52144859 GCF_000237925.1 Schistosoma mansoni
AAACGGCCGTCCAGTGCTTCCAGGTTTTCCCTGGTGGTCTAGCTTCAATTGACTCATGATTTCAACTATGAAAATACTGAAATCTCCACAAAACCCCTTCTGATAAATTAATCATCAAAACTAAGTGATGATTATTAGTTGGATGAAATTTAGAAATATGTACATTGCCTAGTTCAATTAGTTTATTGTTTACATGAATATATTGGGTCATGTCAAATTATTTATTTAGAAAGTTTCGATCATGAGGTTAATTCATTTCATAATTCTAAAATGTTTTGTAATAATAATACACCATACCTAGTTACACATATTTAATAAGGAATTTTAGGTAATTAAGAAAAAAGATCAAAACATCAAGTTATGCCACTACATCAGATGATCTACAATCAGTAAAGTGTCACACTTATTATTTTGAAAGTAATTTGGGTAAATGTTATTGAATTTTATAATTTCAGACAATTTTCATAAGAATAATTTGAAATTTTATGTCACAAATTCAACCCAAGTAACATTGTAAACTCTGACATCAATTCTATTCAATAATGCATGTGAACATGTTTCGGTTTTGCATTTTCTGCAGTAACATCATATTGAACTTTAGAAAAGAGGTCAATATTCATTTGTATTAATTGAAATTGTTCCAACTCTGAACAAAAGAATGGAAGAAAGTAGCCTAGTCATTCAATGTCGGTAGTAATAATAATAGTAATGTAACCAAGTGTAGTTTCGTATACCTAACTTTAAGCTACAGTACATGTAAGATAACTGGTTATACTACTCGGTTTATTAGACCTTCAATTACATTTTTGTGCAACAGCATAAATGTTCAGACAAAACTAACAATAATACAAAATTCTGTAATCATTCTAACGAATACACATCAATATATCGATCAATTCTCTTTAACTTATCCATGGTTCAACTATTTGAAATTACAATTATTAGAATTGTTTTATGGTTCAGAGAGGCAAATGAAACTTTCGATGGAAATAACGTTATAAATATGATGGAAGATTAAGAATAAATGAAACTACACCACTTAAACCAATTCTCAACTTGTGTTAATTACATTTTTCAACTCTATGATAATATAAGCACTATAGCTCTTGGCCAGAAACTACTGAACTTTTCCTTGAAAATTAAGATTTCTAATTTCATCTTCATACTGACCTTATTGACAACGAACTATTTTAGTAGATAAACAATCAACTGGTAATAAGAGATATTACATACCATCAACTTAATATGTATGGGACTAATTAAAACATCGATTTATACGTTCAATTTATTAGTTAACCCAGTTTTATCAGAATTAAATATTTTTCCAATAAGTGAATGTTTGTAAATTTAAGAAATATGCTGATCTATAGTACACGATATAACAGTTCACATTTGGAATATTCAACAAAATGAGGAGTAAGCGAATAATATAAGATTTCTAAAAGTTATATGTTCTTTCCAGTATGTCTATTATTGATCATTCTTCTAAAATTGTATTTTAATCCATTACTTGTTAAACTCCAACTAAAAAGTCTTTCAAAAAATCCAATGATCAGTCAAATATTTACTATTTTTATCAGAAGGGGTTTTTTGCGGAGATTTAGTATTTTTCATAGTTGAAAGCGTGAGTCAATTGAAGTTAGACCACCAGGGAGAACCTGTAAGCACTGAACGGCCGTTTCGTCCTATTTTGGGACTCCTCAGTGGCAGTGCACATCCACGACCTCACCTCGCGAGGTTCGAACCCGCTTCAATTGACTCATGCTTTCAACTATGAAAAATACTAAATCTCCACAAAAAACCTCTTCTGATAATAATCATATGCTCACTAGTGACTGACTTCGAAAGGTAAATCCTGGAGTGTTAGTGAGAAGCAGTGACCAATGGAGTTCAAACCACGTCTGTTGTGAGATAGGAACTCACTGAAGACAACTGGTGAATGATTGCTCAACTTCGTGGATCGGTTAGAGTTAGACATAAACACCATGGGATGCCGGCTCAGTGGTCTATCGGTTAAGGGCTCTGGCGCGAGACTGGTAGGTCCTGGGTTCAAATCTCGTGAGGCGAGGTCGTGGATGCGCACTGCCACTGAAGAGTCCCATAATGGGACGAAACGGCCGTCCAGTGCTTCCAGGTTTTCCATGGTGGTCTGGCTTCAATTGACTCACGCTTTCAACTATGAAAAATATTTTCTATTTGTTTATAAAAGATTTAGCCTAGCTGTGACGGTTACTATGTTATTCCTTACCTAGTGTACTGTTAAATATATAACTATAAAGAAGATATGGAAAGGAAAAACCGTCACTGAGGTCTTAAGTTAAAATATATTGTATTTGTTTATAATCCATAATGAAATAAACCTAAATTGTCGATGAATGTTGCTTTTTAGCAATTCATATGGATTAGAGAAAAAAAAATTTTTACTTATACAACATTACAGTTACAAAACAGATATTTTTGATCTTTAGTTACATTTCCAAAACGAAATTTAATGAAGTTAATAAACAGCCAATTACATAATTTACTTCAACAAAGTTTTCTCTTCAAAGATTCATTCACAAAATAAGGAGTATGAACCTTTGAAAATGTTAACGTACCTTCTGGAACTTTTGGTTCTTCTTGCATAGTCATTGTTTTGCAGCGTAAATTTTCTCCACTTCCGTCTATCCATACGTACATAACTTGAATTTTGTCATCAGGTTGAGGCAAATCATAATATTTAGCAAGTAGTGTTTTACTGTCGTAAGGTGAACGTGATGTTAACGGCATTATTAAATCGTATTAATTCGTAGTATTTAGTCGATTGGATTCACAAACGAGGCCAATTTATGTAGCTTTATATAAAAAAAACATGGACGGAAACTACGCAGTATATGATTGGTTGTAAATTGAGATTCAATTGATTCGGAAATTTCAAGGTCACATCGATAACTGGTCGAATTCAGGGTCGTTATTCAGTTATACACTTAATCTCTGACACAGGGAAATGATAGGCAGGACTGCTTTCCTATTTATATGGACTTAAATAACATTACGTAGAAAATAACTAAAACCATACTATTAATAAGATAAACAAATTTAAATATCTTGAATATTTTAGATCGAACCATTATCAAATCTTAGATGCTATTTAACTCTTTTAAAAGTTAGTGACTTTCTCAAGATCATGGGTCGATTGAATTTAGACACTAGCACCGTTGGATGCCGGCTCAGTGGTCTAGAGGTTAAGCGTTCTCATGAAAGACTAAAGGCCCTGGGTTTGAGTCTCGTGTTCGGGATCGTTGACGCATACTTCTGAGAGGTCCCATACTAAGACGAAACAGCCGTTCAACGCTTCCAGGTTTTCAATGGTGGTCCAACTTAGATCGACTCACGAATTCAACTATTAAAATTTCTGACTTAAGTCAATCATCTAATGTAGGTTCTCCCACCTTCTAAAATGGAAACATAACGGTCAGTATGAACCAAAGGAATAAACTTCAGTCTCTGAAGTATAATCACAATCAGTGTGATTTTCGCCATACTGTTCTGCTAAATACCTGCCAGAATGTATGGTGATCAAGGTGCAAATTCGTATTTATTTGATTGGAATGCATGTAAAATAATGGAGAATAGAGTCAATTAGAATAATTACACTTAAGCTTTCAAGTCCTGGGACAAATTTACCACAAACGATAAATCCAGCGTAAATTGACAGAATAACCGAAAATAGATTTTATTTAATAATTTCTACACAAGAAAAAACCGTCTTACTCATAAAAGTTAAATGCTTTAATATTCTTATGACGTGGTAATTTTTACCTTGTCTGATACTACTTTCGTATAGACTACGAAGATACATACTGATCTTAATGTCATATGTTCCACCCGGAGGTGGAACCTTCACTTATTCCACAACAGTTCGTTAACTTTAGATGTGAATAAAATACTTACGACCCTATTCATTTCAATGCTTCTTACGCTCTGTTAGTTGTCGTTCTTTGGTTTTATTATTAAAGGTAAGTGTAACTGCCGAGTCAAGAGCCTACTTTCTCCTTCTCATGTTGACTGAGTGAACTGTCATCTTCAGATCTACACTGTTTGAAATAAACTGAAAAATCATGAAAGTATTAAATGTTAAAATAAACAAGAAGATAATCAGAAATACCATAGCATAAAATGAGATGAGTATGGAATTTATAATAGGATACATAGTAAATATATTTAATTTATAAAAATCCGTCTGTATTATGTTACATATGATCTGCAATAATCTTCACTGAAGATTGCTACTGAAACTAACAAGCCTACAATTTCTCCACAGCCTTAAACTAACCTTAAACAGATTCAAATACCATTTTTCAGTTCGAAAATCCGGAGGTTACCAATATATATGCGTATTTTATTAACGATTCAATATAAAGTTAAAATTTACAGATCGGGGTTATATTTTGGACAGAAATTTGTTTGGATCATAATCATAAATGCAAATGGATAATTTTTAACATATTCCTCAAGTGAATGGACTTTTACATTTACATTTTAGGCGTTAGAGTTTCTAACTCAAGTAAATCTCAACAGTATTCCTCTGTATCATGAGATAATAATTCAAGAACAATCTGAGTGACTTATGTATCTATCTTACTAGTCAAATAATTTAATATACAATGCTGATTTCTAGGTAAATGAATATAAGCGTTTGTTTCAGCCATCATCTTTATAGGAAAATATGCTGATCATTGTTCTGTTCATAAAGAATTAGTTGGAAGTCATCACTATGTTCAAACTTTGGTGTACTTCAGAATCTTGATACTTTGAACTCAGTGACTCAACTTAAGGAAAGCAGAAATAAACTTGCTATATACAAAGCAAATGATTTATTTGAAGTTTAATATCATGTAAACACATGTAAGACTTTGGCTATATGTAGATCCGTTTTTTAAGTGTAAAATAAATCTGGTTAATTTATTAAAAGTTGTTGAAATGCTAATTATCATATTAAATAAGAAAGACTAGTTCAGAGAAGAGTTCTCTTTTAGGCGAATTCATTTTCAAAGCTGTACAATCGAAAATATGTATACTTATTTTACAGGCTGATACCAATACTGATAATAAACTTCTGTTAGACATGGTGACGATGAGGTAGAATAAACAAAGGTAATAAAATAATTTTATAAAACAAGGAAAGTTTAATAACCGTTTGATTGTTAATGACTTAAGGATTCATCGAAAGATACAGAAATTATCATTTGGAAAGGATGGCTCAGCATGATAAAATAAAATGTTGAATGTGAGATTAAATGTAATCAGGATGATCTTAGAAACACAAATAAACCAGTTGGGGGTAGAAGATTTAAGGTGAAGCAGATGACTGTAAAGGAAGATGAGCATGAAGAAAGAGAAAAAGAATTATAAAACATTAAGACCGTGGTAGAAGAAGAGGTTGCACCAGTCTCTTTTGCATACACAATTCCGGTTTTTCCATATATATGTGGCTATTGCTTCGGAAATGCGAAGAAGATGTAATCTAATTGTCTTTGGAAGACTTCTACTTACCTTGTGGATGACTTTGAACGCAGAGTCTGTCTTGATTGAGTGACCAGTAATCACAAAGTGTTCGACTATTGAACTTCTTATTGAGCCGTTTCCTACTCTTTTTAGCAACGCCGGATAATGTTCTTGAATTCTTTTGGACAAGGTACGCATCGAACGACCTATATACCTAGCTCCACATGAGCAGGTAAATTGGTAAATTCACATTGAGTTGGTCAGATGAGATAATTTATCTTTAGGATTATTGGTGAAAAGTGATCGGCTGGGGAATACTATTCGCAATGTTGCTGTTCTTTTTAAAGAATCAGAAATTCTCTACTTTAAGATGAATGTGGCTCTGTCACCCTTGAAGTCGATGTTCATGTATAGTGTTTTCTTTTCTACTGTAATTATTCGTGTTTTCGATTTTATGTTTTTATCAATGAATATAGAAGGATACCCGTTTTTGATAAGTATCTCCTTCAAGAGGCCAAATTCTTCCCCTATGACTTCGGGAATACAGATTCTTCATATTCTTGTAGCGAGCGTTGTTATTAAGATTATTATGATGAGAACCCAGCTGTGGAAACTTGATAGTTGGCCATTCCACATGGGCTTCCTGTACATAGATCTTCTTAGAGTACCATCTTGTTTTCTTGTCATATCCACATCGAGAAAGTTAATATTTTGTTTGTTTTCAACTTCTAGTGTGAATTTTATTGCTGTGAGACAATTATTAAATTTATTTAGAAGCTGGATGACTCAAGTCATATTTGTTGTCGCAAATGATAAAGATATCATCTACATACCTTTTATACAAGTGGAGGTTGTAGATTATAGGCTGTTTTCTAAACTGGCCATGAAGCAATCTGCTATGCCATCCTTTTGTCTGTGAATTACGTCGTTGAATGTAAACTGTACATTGCAAGTGCAACGTAGTAATAGTTCCTTCAAATAAACATCCAGTATTCAGATGTTAATCTCATTATTATTTACATACTTGCAGATAAAACTAATGGTCCCTGTGACTGGAACATTAGTGAATAATGATTCGACATCCAGAGATCACATAATTTTGTCCTTCACATTCACTTCTTTTATGTGTTCAATAAATTCAAAAGTATAACGTAAGGAGCGTCTACAAATGCGTTTTCTAACGGGTTCTAAGAGATTTGCCAGCCACTTTGCTATAGAGTGGTAAGGAGATCCCGATGATAATTTCTGTATCTTTCGATGAATCCTTAAGTCATTAACAATCAAACGGTTATTAAACTTTCCTTGTTTTATAAAATTATTTTATTACCTTTGTTTATTCTACCTCATCGTCACCATGTCTAACAGAAGTTTATTATCAGTATTGGTATCAGCCTGTAAAATAAGTATACATATTTTCGATTGTACAGCTTTGAAAATGAATTCGCCTAAAAGAGAACTCTTCTCTGAACTAATCATTTTTATTTAATATCTCGATGCGTGTATTCCGTTTACTAAACAATTATCATATTCACATTAAATCAGAGATCATCCAGTTATCACCAGAAATGTTTATCTCCAATATATTTTGATGCATAAATGCTTAGTCCACTTTTGCTTTGGTACTTATACAAAACTTGCTATTCATTATCCCTTCTTTCAACCTATTTTGATACGTGACATTAATTGTGTAAAATTATGTTTGAAATAATTTGAGCGATTGAAATTTCAGTAATTCTAACGTTTCGTCAAACACACGTATATGGACTTAGATTAATTATTTAAATTTCAATCTCTGAGATTAGTTAAAATATAGTTATATACAAATAATGTCTTCTATGTTCTCAGTGTCCAGTTTCTATCAAAATATTCATTCAAATGTATTAGTATGGTTAGGGGTGCTCGATTTTATTGATAACAATAAAGTATTAATGAAATATGGAGTTATTGTCTATATGAGGACGGGTTACAGAATAAGGATAAAAATTATAATTATTATATTTTATACGAATATTCGTCAAGGTTAGAACGAATAATTTGACAAAAATTGGGCGCCGAGTATAGAGAAGTCATTATATGTGAAAAATTATATTTGAAATAGTCTCAGAGATTGAAATTTAAATAATTCCAACGTTTCGTCCAGCCAACTTGTCTGGACTTCTTCAGGGTAATAATCAAAATCTTTGATGACAAGTTGGCTAGATGAAACGTTGGAATTATTTAAATTTCAGTCGCTGAGACTATTTCAAATATATTTTTCCACTTATAATTATTAAATATTAGATAATTGTACGCCTTTACCTGAAAAAACTGGGTAATCGCACATGCTTTCCTATATTATTTATTCTGTCATTTATTGATATTTATAGTTTAAGTAAACTTATTGTTGTCCATAATTTCTGCTACTTCAACTGAGATGATCATAATAGCTTTTTATTTATTCGTTATCTTCTCGGTTTAGTTAGACCATCCTTGGAAACCTGAAGGCACTAGATAGCTGTCTCGTTCTAGTGTGAGACTACTCAGCACTATGCACCCACAATCTCGCATAAAGGAGTCGAACCCAAGACATTCGGACTCTCGACTGAACGCTGAACCCAAAGACCACTTAACAGCCTTTCAACAGTGTTTATATCTATCGTCAAACAATTCAAATCGAGATTCTTGGTAACTTAATATTTTAAAAAGCAGTAGGTCTTCCTTAACACTATATCACTTAGCAACCTTTGAGTCATTTTATCCTGTTCATCACTAACAAGCTCTCTTTGTGTAAAACTAAAAATAAAGACCTGACTAAAAATCAAAATTTGGGACAATTTAAAATAATTATAGATCAATTAGAGATTGTGATGATATAATTAAGTGGACTAGTTTGTTAACATTTCATAAGGTTCGTAAAAAAATCTCGAAATGATTGGGCTCTAGTACCTTGTGCTTTATTCAGTCACAAGGACGCCAAATATCATTATCTTCAGTTTGAGAACAAACCAATAATTTAAACGTATAGGTTTGCGTAATTTTGATAGAACAACATATGTAAGCGAACAATATTGTTTTCGATTAGATCCTCATCAGGCTATACTCTAATATACAGTAATATTTATATGCATATACGAAATTATTAAACCAATCAAAGCAGTTTATGAGTCAATGATAACAGTGGAATAGATTACATAATCAAAATTAATAATAAGTGAAAAGTACAAATTGATAGTGTAATGACAGGTGTACTAGTTGTGATAAGAATAATAAAAGGCTTGAATCAATGTTACATAATAGGAAAATAGGTCAATGATTAGAAAAATAAAGACACTGAGATAACATTCATAGAAATTATAAGATTACGTAATAAGAAGTGTTTAGATAATTGGAAGCCAATATTAGAAAAATTATAAGTAAATAATTGATAGGGGGTGAAGAAAAATAAACGAAGAAAGAGTATGGAAAATAAATTATTTATTAAGGCCAAGGGAGGGATAAGGGTGTTACAAATTTCTTATGAACACAAAGACTTGGGTTGTTGGATCGAATTCCTATAGCTTCTGCTATGTGTAAGAGACGAGATCGAACCCCATAAGGAAAAGTAGTAGGAATACGGTAAATAACTTTAAAAGACTGGTTTCTGTCAACTTCATGACCGCTATCAATCAAGTGTGAAAGAATCGAGCTCCGTATCGACTTGACCATACCTTTTCCTAACCACGAAGGGAGGTGTTCACTAACTCTTTGGTTCAGTTGTCTGGTAGTGCGCCCAATATAGCTTTCTCCACAGGAGCAGCTGAATTTATAGATACACATAGAAGTGGCATAACCAGGCAACTTATCCTTTAGTTGGGGAATCACCATAGATCGTGTCGAGTAAGAAAGAAAGAGGTCGGCTGCATTAAACGTTCTCTTAACTGCTTTAGTCAGTCTATCCCGTTGTACATCATCAGCTAAATCGCCGTTGAATTGTAGTTTCAGGAAGAGTGGTTTCTTCGCAGCTGTTGATATCTTTATTTTTTTATTTGTTAAATGCAAGTGTTTCATCAGGAATCCTTTTGTATAACCCCTTTCAATCAACATATTATGGATAACCTCCAATTCATTGTTGATAGAATCGACTGAGCAAATCTTCCTAGCTCTATTTGCCAGACATTTGACTAAGTTCCTTTTATAGTAGATAGGTACGAAGCTTAAGAAGTGTGTGTACCGGCTAGATGAAGAGGTTTTCCTAAACACACTTCTACTGATGGAACCGTCCGCTTTTTTTATTAACAATACGTCAAGGAAATTTAATTTATTATCTATTTCCTCTTCGCATGTGAATTTAATAGCTTGGTGTTTATTGTTAAACTGTTCGAGTAGTTCGACTTTGCCAATGTCCTGATCCACGATAATAAAAGTGTCATCAACGTACCGACAATAGAAGTCAAGCTTGTTGATAACATCTTTGAGGGGTCCATTCTCTAGTTTCGCAAGAAAAAAAGTCCGCTAGGATAGGACCTAGAGGTGAACCCATCGCTATACCATCAATTTGTCTATAATATGTATTATTAAAGACAAAATGAACATTCATTGTACATTTCAAAAGTAACTCTTTAAGACTGACCTCAGGAATTCCGACATTGATTTGTTTTTCATGTAATTGTTGACACACAAAATCAATAGTCTCAGTTAGTGGAACGTTGGTGAACAGGGAAGCAACATCTAGAGATATCATCCGCTTACCACTTAAGTTCATATGTTCAACCTTCGAAATGAAATCAAAAACGTCTTTCACGCTTTTGTTGACGACTAGTTTGTATAAGGGTTCCAGGATTTGAACTAACCACTTTGCAGTTTTATGGTAGGGTGAATTATAGATGTCTAAAACTGGACGAAGCGGAAGACCTGCCTTGTGAACTTTGGGTAGACCATATAGTCGTGGCGTGTTCGATCCGGTGGGTTTAAGTGAATCGTGTGATTATGTAATCTATTCCACTGTTATCATTGACTCATAAACTGCTTTGATTGGTTTAATAATTTCGTATATGCATATAAATATTACTGTATATTAGAGTATAGCCTGATGAGGATCTAATCGAAAACAATATTGTTCGCTTATATTTGTTGTTCTAAATCACAATATGGGAATTTTTCTAATTTTGATAGGACTTTGTTCTCTGAGCTCCATCAAAACCATTCATCTGAGCTACAAATCTTCTCTATCATCTCAGGTTTGCGTGATTCTCCAATGCAGACTTCAAAAGTAGTTGTTGAGTATAACTTCGCCTTCGATTCTTGGATTTTCAAAACCTCAAAAATACAAAAATAAGACAATTTCATATGTAGTATCTTAGATCGTTCTTTGAAATTTACTTAAAAAGTATTCTAAGATATTCTAAAACCAATTTGTTTGTTACCGACTGAATACCGTGAGCAAGATACGATTCACAGAAATGTCAAGCTTAGAGATATAGATAGAAAAGTAATTCACTTCAATATTGCATCCTCCTATCACTTTTCATCGTTGAACAGGTGATGTAAGTGATTTAGCGTTTTTTCATTACGTTTAAAATTATCCTTTGGAAAGGTCAACTAATGAAGGAAAATTTTTATCTTCGAAGAGTTCGTGGCATAAAATATCCTTAAGTATTAATGTGATAACTAACATCATCTTGAATAGAGCAAGAACAAAACATTTGAGCAGAATAGCATGAATTAATTTTATTTTGTTTGATTCTTGTCAACTACTTACAGCGTGTTATATTTAAACACTTTCATGTAAGTAATTCAAACCCATTTTGTAATTATGCTGTTGATGGCTGACAAAAACCAAACAACATAAAATGAATTCATACTATTCTGTTGAAATATTTGTTCTTACTCTCGGCAAGAATTCATTAATTTTGTGGATTCTTGTCAGGTGCTTACAACCTAGAGAGAATAATTCTGGTTATCGTTTTTTTAGCAAGTTGATTTTCTACGGGATGGGGTCGCTAACCCCATGCCCAACCCTCCTCCTTTACCCGGCCTTGGGACCGGCAGTAGCCCTCGGAGGAGATACAGACGGAGTTAGAATAACTACAAATATAGAAGAAATATGAAGTGGATGATTATTTATACATTATCAAATGTGAAAATTCTAGAAGGAAAATTTTAAAACACATGGAGACATGTTTCCAAAGAATGACTATTGATGACAAAGCTATGTAATAACCATAAAATATAGTAAGATAAATGCAGCTCATGAAGACTCAAAAATGAAAAAAATATTCTTGTTGACGTCGTAATCCTACTAATCTTCATTAATATGATATAAATCATGTAAATCGGCTATAAATAATAATAATTATTCCTATTAGGTTATACGGACCTGAAGAGAGTTCACAAAATTAATGAATCCCCTTCATTCTGCTACACTTATTGTTCTTGCTTTATTCAAACAAATCAACTAATTCTAGATCCCCAGTTTTAAACAGAAATAAAGAATATTGAATCAGTTAAGTCACAATACCTGATACTCATTATCTGAGTTGATATGAACCTTTGAATTCGAAAGGTTAGTTATTCATAAGAATCGAACAGTGTAAAGTATGTATTATTTTCAGATGCTTTCAGAAGCACTGAATAAATATATGTTGATCTGATGTTTTTGAGTATTTAAAGAATTTACTTTTGAGCTTTCTTCCTAATTTTACTTAACCAATCTACAGATTCCCGATGTCAAGTTTTTATCAAATAATGCCAGTCCTTATATTCCATTCTAGTCAGTCACGATCTTATGTCATCAACATAGTTGTACAAAGAATTCAAGGAACGATGTTTGGTGTTCCTAAAATAAACTAGAATTTGTACATCATTTCTTATAATAGTAATGTTAATACTTTTTGCAGGACATTTAGCATAAAACAATTTTGCAAGTAACTTTACCTTCTGCAAACATGAGGAAAACAACTAGTAGCAGTTTGACTTCAACAATGCCACTTCCCAAAACTGATATACATCAATTTCAGTAGTTGAAATCATGAGTCAATTGAAGCTGGACCACCACTGAAAACCTGGAAGCACTGGATGTCCGTTTCGTCCTATTGTGGGACTCCTCAGCAGTGCGCATCCACGATCCCGCCTCGCGAGGTTCGAACCCAGGACCTATCAGTCTCGCGCGCGACCGCTCAACCTCTAGACCACTGAGCCGGCATCCAATGGTGTTTATGTCTAACTCCAAAAAAATTTTATATGAAGTTCTTATTTATTTTCTTTAAAGAAAAATACAACATAATTTAATGTAGGTCATATGTCACATGTTAAGATTTAACTAAATGAATAAATGATTAAACATGTGATCACAATGTGAACAAAATTTATTGTATATTAAATTATAAAATTGTTATATCCCCCGGTGAATTACGAATGGTAACTTTTAGGTCTATTTATGGATCAATGTAATATGCCTATTTCCTATTGTACAATTATTACGTAACTGAACTATTCATATTCGTATTTCTCTTATCATTAGCTTTATTTTGACCTTGACTTATTATCATACGATTCTTGAGTTATAATCAGTTTATTGATTACTTTGGTTTGTATAAAAACCCAGTGTGTTTGTAAATAATGATTCATATTGCCGAGGCTGTTATTTGTGTTCTGCACTCAACTGGCTGGGCTAGGCAGAAAGCAGGGCCTATACGCACTCAAGACTGCTCGTACGTATTTTATGTATCATTGGACGTTTATGTATTAAGAGGTCACACGATATAACAAAAATGTAAATAATTTTTGTCTTCTTATGATCAATAATATTCAAGGCCAAACGGTTTCTAGGACATCAAATTAATAATTCGATTTAAAGATTTTAATCATCTGTTGGGAGGTATCAACTCACTGAAGATATTGATGAAGTGGTTGCTCAACTTCGTGGATTGTTTGACGTTAGACATTAACACCTTTCGATGCCGGCTCAGTGGTCTAGAGGTTAAGTGCTCGCGAGGCGGGATCGTGAATGCGCACTGCTAAAGAGTACCACAATAGGACGAAACGGCCGTCCAGTGCTTCCAGGTTTTCCATGGTAGTCTAGCTTCAATTGAATCATGATTTCAACTATGTATTTAATTATTTGTTATCTTTTTCAAAACTTTATTTGAGTGTATTACTAATAGATTTTTTGGATCTATTGATAAGTAATTTCATTAAGTATTTACTAGCTTTGTATATATTTTGCTCTGATCATGAGAGTCATTAACTTATAAGTGGTGGATACCTTTTGTCATTATTTCTGTTTTATGGAGTTATATTGAATAAAAAATGTGTACCAAAAATATCAACGTCAGTAAGTTTGTCAGTCCTGTAAATGGATTTTATAAAAGATATACAAACAACATTTAACAGCAGAATAAGACAATATGACTACCTACATATATATTGATAACTATAATAGCTACTTCGATGTGTAAGACATGAGTCTTATCATGTGAGAACCGAAAAAGGTAATCAGTTTTATTAGGCCTGTCACGCAAATAAAATGATAATCAATAGGTTCGTCTAGTCTATAATCTATTAAAGAAAACGATTAATGCTTTTTCTGTATGACAGACACATAACCTAAGTTGCTCAATATTGAATATTTTCTAAAAATGTTATGAATCTACGTACTTATTCCAAACCTTCGTAACTCAATAAAACATAAAGATTGACAAAAGGCTTATATCTATTCATAACTTAATGACTTTCATTGTCAATAAAACTATTGATGTAGTGAACGAGAACACAAGTGGGGACAATTGAATGTGTTTGGACACAAAATTACAGAATATCTTAGTAAAACCTGAGAACCATACAGTAAATACTTAATTTGCAGAATGACAATTTTCTCAAAACTGACTATTCCATTTGCAAATGTCAATCAACCGTCTCATATTTCACTATCCCTTCATTTCCACAGCAATCATTCTCTGTTCCCGTTCTCTTTTCTTCTATCTTCTTAACCTTCTGCGCCAGACAATTCACTTTCGATTGATGATATATACTACTGATATCTGTCGATATCAGTAGCACACGCCACACTTTGTATTGTATTTTGTATTGTCTTCTTAAATATTTCTCCAGCCTTTGAGTTTCTGTGATGAAACACTCGGTGAACTCCGACTATCTATGATTGTTAGTTTTTGTTAAATCCTTTTTTAGAAATCTACGACACATCTACCTTTCTCGAGAAATCCATACGTTCCTAGTTTCCGGAAACTACCTATCATATTTAACTTTAATTAAAGTGATCGGCGAGACTAAACTACATGGACGACCTTTGAACGAATCTAAAATGACCTTGACAAATATTAGCCAATCAGAAGACAGTTAGTATACAGTAAAAATATATTATACAAAACTCAAAAATTAAAGGGGATACTGTTCTTTTACATGACTCAAAAACTTATCAAGGTTAGATATAGGTTCAGAAGTTCTAAAATCATAGTGCATCCGGTACAGGAACTCATCCATGTGGCTCTATAGTAGTCGACCTCTGGAACCATGATAAGGTCTCAAAAATTCTTTTAGCCTCGACCACATAGCTTCAATGTTGTTGGTATGGTTTTGGGTTATGGTTTAGGGTTAAGGATGAGACTATAAATTATGGACGACCTTTGAGCGACGCTAGAGCGACTCTGAGAGTGTCAACATAATAACTAAGACTAAATAAACCTGTGTGAAGAATTCAAATTATGATTTACAGCTCATGGTTAAGGTTAGGAATTATACTTAGGGTTTTCATCACGAACTGACATCAGCTATAATGCCAAAACTCTATTTATACAAATGGATAGTTGGATTTCACGCCAAAATCTTATGATCACTTCTCTTGTAGACGCTGAATTATCACGTCTTCACTAAAATCCGTTGTAAACCGACCGTACGTAGGCATCAGGTACTGAACTTAGCGCCGTGACCTTGAAAAACCGCGAAAGCTTCTGATCGGCTCGTCCATATAGTTTAGTCTCGCCAAGTGATCAGTCACCATTGAAATTTTTAGTGTAACTAAATTACTATAGTGGTATTTTCCAAAATATTAAAGATTTTTTAAAAAAAAACAACATTATGACTTGCATTTGACCAAATTTGTTTATTAAGATATACATTTTTTCAAAAATAATCTCATTGAATTATAATTTCTACTCTTTACTATAAGTAAGAATAACGCCGCCTGTAGCTCTTCTAGGACTGTTACCGGTCCCTAGCCCGGCTAAAGGAGGAGGGTTGAGCATGGGAGTCGGAAACCCCATCCCGCAGAAGAAAATCTTGTTAAAATACGCCAACCAGATTAAACAAACTAAACCATTCAAATTCTGCCCTCCGAGTTGAAGGAAGAATTATGACGTCTCAGGATAAAAGTCGAGATTTTTCGGAAGTCACGAGACCGACGCCTCTTCTAACAACCGAAGCAATAATTTTTATAGGTATATGAATCATCCGGACAATGTGGGCGACGGAAAGGACCAGTCAAATAGCGATGAAAATGAGGAGATACAAATTGGTAGTACTTGGAATCAGCGATACTCATTGGACACAAGCTGGACAAAAAAGGTTAGATATGGGAGAGATGCTACTGTACTCCGGTCACAAAGAGGGAAATGCTCCACACACTCAGGGGAGTTCTCTAATGCTGTCCAGAGAAGCACGAAATGCACTTGTGGGATGGGAATCTCACGGATCCAGAATCATCAAAACATCATTCAAAACAAAGAAGAAGGGGATCATAATGAATGTTATCCAATGTTATGCACCCACCAATGGAAGCAACGACAACGATAGTGATCAGTTTTATGAGCGGCTACAATCAATCATGGCTAAGTGCTCAAGAAAGGACCTCACTATCCTGATGGAAGATCTAAAGGCTAAAGTCGGACTGGACAACACCAGATATGAAGATACAATTGGACGACATGGACTAGGAGAGAGAAATGAAAATGGGGAGAGATTTGCAAATCTATGTGCATTCAACAAATTGATTATAGGCGACACAATATTTCCACACAAGCACATACACAAAGCTACATGGATCTCACCGGACCAAACCACAGAGAACCAGATGGATCATATTTGTATCAACATAAAATTCCGAATGACAATGGGAGATGTAAGAACCAGGAGAGGAGCTGACATAGCTTTAGATTACCACCTGGACAAGTGGGGGAACATCATTACATAGCTTCAATTCAGCTTTCCTTCGAGATACTGACAAACTCAACGAATTCAAGATAACTCTCAACAACAGGTTCCAAGCTCTACAGGATCTACTGAAAGAACAAGAAACTACTTTGGAGGACAACTGGAAAGGGATAAAAGAAGCACTAACTTCGACGTGTCAGGAGGTTCTTGGTCCTAAGAAGCATCATCACAAGGAATGGATCTCTATGGGAACCCTGGACAAAATTCAAGAAAGGAAGAACAAGAAACTAGCAATTAACAACAGCCAAACACGAGCAGAGAAAGTCAAAGCACAAGCAGACTACGCAGAAGCAAACAGGGAAGTGAAGAAAAGCATTAAAGCTGACAAGCAGAAATACATGGGAGAAGTAGCAACGACGGCAGAAAAAGCTGCAAGAGAAGAGAATATGAAACAACTACATGATACAACGAAGAAACTGGCAGGGAGATATAGCAAAGCACAGAGACCAGTCAAGGACAAAGAAGGAAAGACAATCACTGAGATTCAAGAACAGAGGAAAAGATTGGCAGAATACTTCGAGGAACTGCTGAATAGACCAGCCCCATTGAATCCACCGAACATCGAAGCAGCACACAATGACCTTCCTATTCCTGTCACTTCACCAACGATCGAAGAAGTCAAGATGGCCATCAGCCAAATCAAGAGCGGGAAAGCGGCAGGACCTGACAATATACCAGCAGAAGCACTGAAGTCAGACATAGAAGTAACTGAAAACATGCTTCACCTTCTATTCAAGAAGATTCGGGAGGGAGAACAAGCGCCACCGACAGATTGGAAGGCAGGATACCTCATGAAGATATCAAAGAAAGGCGATCTGAGCAAATGTGAGAATTACAGAGGCATCATTTCTTTATCAGTACCAGGAAGAGTTCTCATCATAGTTTACTGAACCGAATGGAAGAGGCAGTAGACACTCGACTTCGAGATCAATATGCTGGATTCCGTAAGGATCGGTCGTGCACAGACCAGATTGCGACACTACGGATTATCGTTGAACAATCAGTTAAGTGGAACTCGTCACTAAACACCAACATCATTGATTATGAGAAGGCGTTTGACAGTGTGGGCGGAAGAATATTATGAAAACTTCGACACTATGTAGTTCCTCAGAAGATTGTCAACATTATCCGGAATTCATACGACGGACTACACTGCATATTGCGGCATGTAGCGCAGCTCATAGATGCATACCAAGTGAGGACCGGAGTCAGACAAGGTTGTCTACTATCACCCTTCCTCTTTTTTCCGATGATTGACTGGATTATGAAGACTTCGACATCTGAGGGGGAAGCACAGAATATAATAAACATTTTAGAACCAATTAGACGATTCGGACTTCGCAGATCACCCAGCTCTTCTATCCCATACACACCAACAAATTCAGGCGAAGACAGCCAATGTGGCAGAAGCCACTGCAACAGTAGGCTCCAACATACACAAGGGAAAAGCAAGATCCTCAAATACAACACGGAGAACACCAACCCAATCACACTTCATGGCGAAACCCTGGAACAGGTGAAAACGTTCACGTACCTGGTCAGCATCACCGATGAACGTGAAGGATCTGATGCCGATGTAAAGGCAAGGATTGGCAAAGCAAGGACAGCATTCCTACAGTCGAAGAACATATGGAACTCAAAACAACTGTCTCTCAACCAATATCAAAGTGAGAATCTTCAATGCGAATGTCAAGACAGTTCTACTGTACAGAGCTGAAATTCAGATTACTACTACAACCATCATCACAAAAGTACAAATATTTATAAACAGTTGTCTACGCAAGACATTCAATGTCCGTTCACTGGATACCATCAGCAACAGCTTACTATGGGAGAAAACAAACCAGCTTCTATCTGAAGAGGAAATTAGGAAAAGACGCTGGAAGTGGATAGGACATATATTGTGGAAATCACCAAACTGCATCACGAGGCAATCGTTAACTTTGAATCCTGAAGGGGAACATAAAATCGGAATACCAAGGAACACATTGCGCTGAGAATTGGGAGCTGACATGAAAAGGATGAATGTTGACTGGAAAAAACTGGAAAGGATTGCTTGTGACATGGTTGGATGGAGAATGCTGGTGATCGGCCTATGTTCCTTCAGGAGGGGTAACAGGCGTAAGCAAGTAGGAATAATTAAGAATATATTCATAACTGTTCACCATATAATCTTAATTGGATAAAGATGGTAATGCAAATATTATATGAATTTTTTATTATTTTAACATACGGAAAATAATTTTTTTTTAAAGAGAGGGATAGCAGTGATATCTATAACGGCAACTGTGATAATATATACAATATTTCTCCTCTCTTTTAATCCAAGATACTTCATAAGGAAAGATTTATTAGAAGGAAACAAAGAAGATTGATTTACATTTAAGTCAATTAAATTACAATATCAACTGAATGATTATTGAATTGCAGAAGTTTATCAACTGAATAGGTGTCATTGAACACAAATAAATCATCATAAATTAAAATCTACTGAGAATCAATAAAGAATTAGATTTAGGAGTTAATGCATAGAATTCATTTAATACAACGAAAATGGGTTAATACTAACTGGATGAAAATCATTATCCATTGATATGCTGCAATATTACGACTGACGTTTTTCTTCCCAGACGTTATATTTGAAGATATAACACATCCAAAGATAACAAATGTACATAAATATATATTTGTTTCTTCATTACAGAAAATGCTTATGATTATATTTAGAAAATAAATAATTTTATGATTTACATTATGAAATGTCAATAGATAAGCACTAGAAACCATAAAACTCTAGACAACTGTTTTATCGTAGTGTAAGACACTTCAGGAGTGCACGTCCACAACATCATTAGTAGCCAAACTCAGTACTTTCATGTTTAGCGGTAACTTTTTAACCTCTAAAACACCAAGTCAGGATTTAATTGTAGTATCTAACCCTAGACAGTTCGCATCAATAAGCAACCATTTCAATGTCATTAGTAAGTAAGTGTCCGATGAATTCTTAACAAAATGCTACTATATGACAAACATCTACAACTTCATATGGTTGAATAAATTTTTATACTAAAAACCATAATGCTAGAAGTTTTTGTATTCATCATTCACAGCAAAAACAATAGAAAAATTGAGATTGAAGCAATTAGAATTACATGAAAACGAGCTATTAATAGCATGGTATTGTCACATAACATTCCTTAACAAAGAGTTTTAAATTACCATTTATACACTGAATATCATTTAATTACTATATTCATATACCCTAAATGAAATGAAAAGATTCTACTAAAGTAATTGGTGTATTTTTTTCTATATGAATACCTCATCTTGAAATTGATAAATTTATAAAAACGTTATTTATTTATTTCAGAACAATAAAACTAACAATGAATGAACGAATGACAATGCATATTACATTTAAAACAGTCTAATGTGTACATTAGGAATGACAATCTAAATATTGAAGTCATTTAAATCTGGGTGAAAAGTACAAATTATATCACTCTTAAACTGGCTGATAATAAACAGAACTTGTCAAATCATAATTTAAGACTGTTTAATACATATATATATACCTTTGATATTTATGAAATGTTTTCGTGTTTGATGTTGAAAAATAACCATTATATCACAATATATATTATGAAAAATTTATTTATTTATTATAAAACTATTTGAAAATGTCAGTTGTGGAGATTGTTGAGCGTTTTTTTTTATTGAGATCATGAACCGATCAATGTTAGACCACAGTTGAAAACCTGAAAGCACTGGATGGCCATTTTGGCCTAGTATGGGACTCCTCAGCAATGTGCATTCACGATCCTTCAGGCTAGACTCGAATCCAGGACCTCTGGTCTCGCTCGAACGCCCAAACCCTGGACCACTAAGTTGGCGTCTAACGATTTTAATGTTTAACTAGAACCAGGCAGTCACCCACCCAAGACAATAGAAGATGGTGGCACAATATCGTGGATTGGTCGAAGTTAGACATTAACATCGTTAGATCGCGGCTTAGTGGTCTGGAGGTTAAGCGTTCGCATGAGATTGAAAGTCCTGGGTTTGAGTCCAGCGTGGAGGATCGTAAATACACACTGCTGAGGAGTCCTATAGTAGAACAAAACGGCCACCCAGTGCTTTCATGTTTTCAATGGTGGGCTAAAATTGAGTGGTTCATGATCTATTTGAAAATGATTCGTCATTCGGATTGTAATCAAGTTTTGATTTATAATGAAGAAATTTATCGGAATAATTAGAATTTCATTTGTATTATAGTTGCATATTGATTGGTTGAAAAATAATTGATGATTTGAAGGGACTTAATAACCGTTGTATACGATATTCTAAGACCAGTTCAGAATTAACTTATTATAATTAATTCTTAAGGGAAGTTTTATTTTATGAACGTATAGTTCAATCTGAAGTTTACACAAGTGTTTATCACACATTTTTTCACAATTATGCAAATAAACATAAAACAGAAGTAAATCCTGTGTAGCGAAAAATTGATCTGTTACATCTGTACATTTTACTGAGCCTCAGTTACATGCCGCAAAAAAATTAGTCACATCTTTCGGAGGAATATAATTCCAACACCGATAACAATTGGATCTCTGACTTATGGGTGGAGATTTTATTCATTTAAGAGGTCTCATCATATGAAGTATGCTAAATAAAAATTACAAATCTATCATTTATTTGCTAACAAAAAAATTTACCATTTATTTGTTATAAAAGAATTTGAGTGTATTTCATATGAAATTTCAATAAAAAAAAAACGTGAATTGGAGATTGGTGTAAATTTTGTGGATCAGATTGTGGGGGCAAACCATAGTGACTGTCTTATTATATATGGTAAATGTCTGCTGATGATTTCGGATTGTAAACGTTCGATTATTGTTTGTTGTAAAATAGCCTGATAGATTAAAGTTTGTAGTAGAATGACAGTGTATCCATAACAATCTATCGATACTAGAGTGGAAAATGTGTAGTTATGTCGATGTATAGAACAACTGTTTAGCGTACGTTAGTTTCGAATGGTCCTCCAGGTAATATAACTTAAAAAATAAACAGAATAAGAATTCTACTGCAACTTATGTGCATTTAAGAGTGAAAGTCTAATCATAACTGACAACCGATTGACTACAATATCTTGTTATGCTATCTGTTCTTAGGTTTCGACCAGTGTTACAAGAAGTAATCTAATATGAACCGAATATTTAACACACAATTTTGGATTTCCGAAAAATATTGATTCAAAATGAGTATTATTCCCATTATTTCATAAAATCAAATTATTTTTGGCCCATCATTATTATCGTAAACAAAAAAGGCCGAAGCTTTCTACATTCAACATTTGACTACTATTAGTAGTCAACTGTAGTTCTAAAAAGTTTACCAATGAGGAATTTTAACTGCATAAACAGGATATTTCCAAGTAAAGTCCCCGTAAACTGCTATGAAAACTTGCTAAAACCATACGTCATGCAAGCTATCGTTCATAGCAAAGTGACTTTCAACATGAACACCAGGAAAATCATGTTAATTCTTGTTTAATTCTATCTGGATTGAGATGGCTTGGGAAATGGATTTTCATCTTGTTTTTTTCTTCAAATCTGATTAGCCACCTAGATTTACTCAACTCATAGAATTCGGTCTTTTAAATGAACCTGAATATGAATTTAAAAAATGGTCCTCAAAAGAAATCAAGAAAGTTAACATTTAAATTCTATATATCACACTGTACATCTTAAAAACCATGTTCACAATAATCACTGATATGTAATAATTGAGAAAATTAGCTTTATCCCAAAATGTTTCACTAAAAGTACTGTTCTCCCTTTCAGTCGAACAGAAATATTTAATTAATTCGTTGCATTCAATTAAGCATCTGTTATTTTTTGTTGTTATAGTTCATTTGTATGTGCACCGTCAATTTTTGTGGTTAGAATGTTACATTTAGACAACTAAATAAGAATTTAGTAGTCAGCTCGTGAAAAAGGAGTCTTTTAACAATATTCACACGTTTCTACAAAGTAACTCGTTCGAAATAAGATTGTGTAGCCACTGTGTTATGACCATACTATGAAAAGAAAAGAATATTTCCGATTAAATTCTAAAGTATAAGGTGTGATAAATGGTTAGTCCTCATATATAA
The DNA here is from genome assembly GCF_000237925.1 of Schistosoma mansoni. Lineage (NCBI taxonomy): Eukaryota > Metazoa > Platyhelminthes > Trematoda > Strigeidida > Schistosomatidae > Schistosoma > Schistosoma mansoni. The sequence continues at coordinate 51,951,328 of NC_031495.1, forward strand.
ACGATAATGAAGAATGTGATCATCATATACACTACATCTAAGCGTTAAAAAACAGAACGAACCCATTTCGAAATTAATAATAATAAACGGTCATTCTTCATTTCTTTGTTTCTCTCTAAACAGAACTCTCCTGCTGTAATCAGTGCGCATTGCGAATCTTTGCTTATCTGTTGGAGGTTGTAAATAAATAAGTATCACTTATGAAATGTTTTATTTTGTTATTTGTTGTACTTAAATAGAGTGGGTGTAAAGTAGACGGTAATTCCTTGATAATCTTAGAAAAATGATTGTGTTCCATCATAAATGTAAGTATATGGTATGGAGTATTTAAAGAATGCCTAGACAAGTGGATTCAATAATAAACAGAAAATGATAAAGTGGTAGATAAAATGTGAAAGACGTCAGTTTGATTCAACGTGGAAGTGTGATTGAATACTTCTATTGAGTTCTAAACTAAAACAATGAAATAGGACGAAACGCGCATCCTGGATTCCACTGCTAGCCACTATCCATCTTTGTTTACAATGCTTGGGAATTAAGGCTATATCGAGGCAATACGTACAGTATGCACATATGCCAATTACAGACTGACCAGTTGCAGTCCTAAACATCAATGGGAAGATTCAAGTAAACAATACTAAGTGAATTTAATGAAGTTCCCCATTGTTTTCAGATTTTCTTTGGTTCACCAGTCGATACTAGTCTGTGGTAAAAACTATCCTCACAACTGTATAAAATCGGTAGATTGGTTTACATTAATATTACAGTCACTATACTATGCATTGAATTCAATCTCAATAACGCTTAAAATGTAAATACCAATATGCTGAAAAGTATGTAACGAGAAATGTGGATACAGATATGTTTATTTTTAGAAACATGTTTTTTCGAAATGTAAACAGAAAATTATAAGTTTGTTTCATACACGATTTATGGCTTGAAAAATATGTAGTACATTTAATTCAAAGTACTGCACAAAGTATTCAATGCTTTAGCAATTAATGGACTGTCACGTTCAAGAACAGTTTGGTTGATAGATAAAGTTTCATAAATTTGATCTAAAGTACGCGTGCAACAAACTGGATTTGCATCGAAAAATTCCTGGAAAAAAAGCAAATAAATAAACCGATTCAATACAAAACTATAATGAAAATCGTATCATAATGTTTTGTAAAGGGTGAACAACAAACATTGTGGGATAACAGGAATTCAATTGGTCATTTTCTATGCTCTAAATCTTCCACACGTACAGATTTGTACGGAAAAAATGTTTTACAAATGTAATGTTTATTGTAATACTCACAAAGTCATTTGATATCTATACAAGTTCGATTTACGGGTGAACGGAACAAATGTGTGTGTGACAGTGAGAAAGACAATTAATTCATTTGAGTTGTATCCGCAAGTAGTACTTCACAATGTTAAAAGAGTATAGGGCGTAGGGATATAAACTTTTCCTATTCAAATTTACAACGCTATTCTAGTTTAGAAGTCTTTTTTTTTCTTTAAAAAAAAGTAAGTATTCCCAAAACTTTGTACTCGTTTATTTTCCATAATGAAAATTTTCTAAAGAAACACTCTCTCAAACCTTTTTTTAAAGTTTCTAATGAAACCTGAAATACAAATTTATTAAAAAATTAAAATAAAAAAGCAACTTCGTAACAGATGAAATCAAGATTAAGATCTAATAGGAAACAATCCATATGAAAAGAGTGAACAGAAAATACTAAACATTTTAGCAAGTGAAACTTAAATGAAGAAACTCACTTTGATCGCTGATATATGAGATTTTGTCGAGAATCCTGATAAAACACCCTGTATAAAATAAACAACAATTGCGATCATTCTTATTGCAAAAAATTAATGATTTCTAATATAATAGTATGGTACAGAGTAAAAACAGAGTATATCATCAAATAGTCAACTAGTTATTATTACCGTATTTTTTAATTTTTTATTTTATTTAAACACATACATATTGGTACAAAAGGGAACCAGATACATATGCGCCACACAAAATAATGAGAATGGGAGGAGAAAGGTGGAAGATGCGTATATATAAAAGAAGAAAAAAAGGATGAAAAAAGAGTAATGATGGGGGGAACTGAAATGTACAACCAGAAGAACTCTCTCAGTTAAGAAAGTTATAACCACTCTTTATGAGGAAAGTAAAAGAAGGTTACAGCAGGCTCGCCACTGGCTTCTATTCTGAGACATTTCTGATAACGTCTCTAACCACTGTGTTGCACCATCTCTCGGACCCCAGACAGGGAGTCGTGAAGGACCAACAGAAGCCAGCCCTTTGCAGCTTTCTTTCATACCACGACACCATGTCATACACTGACCACCTCTCCGCTTTTTCCCAGTGCCGACAAACAATGCACGACGTGGAATTCTGTGGGACGACATTCGCAGAACATGTCCAAGCCACCGAAGTCGATGTTTCAAGATACTAACTTCAATTGAATTATCGTCTCTGCGCCCGAACACACAATGCCGAACCTCTGCATTACTAACATGGTGTTGCCACTGGATGTCAGCAATCCTTCGGAGACAACGATGATCGAACACAGAGAGTCGTCTAACATCCTCAACTCGGAGAGACCAGGTTTCACAAGCATAGAGCAAAACTGTTCTGACCGACGCGTTGTAGATCCGACCTTTTACAGCCAGACTAACATCACGAAGGCGCCAAAGATGGCCCAGATTGGCATAAGCCGCTCTGGCTTTCATTATACGTGCATCGATCTCATCACTCACGCCACCATCAGCACTTATATAGCTACCTAGATACACGAACTTCTCAACTACTTCAATCTGCTCACCATCCAGGGTGAGTACAGGATGAGAATCCTACCAGTCTTGTAGGAGTACTTTGCACTTGGAGGGTGCAAAGCACATGCCGTACCTGCGGACACTGATTGCCAACTGATTAAGGGCGGATTGCATGCCTTGGGCATTATCACACAGTAAGACAATATCATCCGCATACTCAAGGTCGAGAAGTCGTTCTCCAAGCAGCAGATCCACACCACCATTACTTACATCCATCAGAGCTGTTTCCAGGATGTCGTCGATGGCAAAGTTGAAGAGGAATGGTGAGATCGGGCAACCCTGCCTAACCCCACTGCTCGAATGGAACAAGGGAGAAAGGTGGTTGTATGCCCTCACTCTGCCTGAGGTGTTCGTATACAGGGCCTTTAAGATGTTAATAAACTTCTCAGGCACACCCTTCTTCAATAGACAATCCCAGAGAACAGTCCTGTCCAACGAATCGAAGGCAGCCCTGATATCAGGAAACACTACGATTGTTGGCCTGCGATAAGTATGACGGTGTTCTAACATTTGGTGGAGGGTGAAGATATGATCAATGCATCCTCGACCAGAACGAAAACCAGCCTGCTCCTCGAGAGTCAATCTTTCTCGGGTTTTAAACAACCTACGAAGAATGACAGAAGCCAATAGTTTGGACGCAATTGGAAGTAGACTTATCCCCTGATAGTTGTTACAGGAACAACGTGGACCCTTTTTAAAGATAGGGACGACTATCGACTCATTCCATGATGTTGGAACACTTTCTTGCTCCCAAATCTTTGTAAACAACACAGTCAGTTCCTTAGCCAGAAAGTCACGGCCATCTTTAAAAAGAGCCGTAGGTAAGCCATCTGGGCCCGGCGATTTGTAGCGTTCCAGGAGTTGGAGTTCCTTGCGGACTTCCGCCTCGTTTGGCGGATCAGTTGTTACCGGCCATGGGGGGCAGGACAAACTGGTCGATGTTGCTAGAGCAGCAGGCCAGTTGAACTGCCCTTCGAAGAATTCCGCCCATCGTCCAAGACGTCGACAGATGTTAGTGATTGGCATCCCGTCATCCTCACAGATTGTTTCACTCACACCAGACTTCTTGCTGCCAGTGGCTCGGATGAGTTGGAAGAGCGTCCGGCAGCTACCAGATGCAACTGCTGCTTCCATCTCATTAGCACGCTCCGACCACCAGGCTTCTCGGTCCTTACGCAAGCTTTGCCCAATTTCATTACGTAACAGCCTTCGTTTGTGGTCAAACTCACGGTCACCCGGAGTAGAGCGACGGGCTTCGATCAGTTGTAAGAAGCCAGAAGAAACTCAGTGCTTATAAGCGGGACGTTTCGCGAAGCCGCAAGCGGCTTTACTCGCCATTTTCATGGCGTCATGAAGTTGCAACCAATGCTCATCTATACTTTTCGGTGGGATGGTAGCTAGCCTAGAAGCTAGCTCGGCTCGCTACTTACTTGCAACAGAAGTTGCAGCCAGCTTACTAACATCAATCCATTGATGGCGGTCAATCCTTCGGCCACTGAAAAGTAAGGTAAGATTGGCGCAGACCAGGGCATGATCAGACTCCAGATAGGTACTCCAAAAGGAGCGGCAGTCTTGTACACAACCACACCAGCGGTAGCTGATCGCGATGTGATCAATCTGAGTCCAGGTTTGCGATGCAGAGGGAGGACGCCAGGTGGCACACCGGCGATGACTGTGCCGGAAGTTAGTGCTAGCCGGAAACAGGTTGTGGTCTGTGCACAGTTGCAGCAAACGGTCCCCGTTATCTGTCCTGCGACCAACAAGTCCCCATTGGCCACCCAAACGACTCTCTTCTGTGCCTAAACGCCCGACCTGTGCATTCAAGTCTCCGGCTAGTACTACAATATCTGTCGAACGCGCTTTCTGGAGAAGAACAGTTAACTGGTGGTAGAACTCATCCTTAATTGCATCCGGTCTGCAATCTGTCGGGACATAGGCGGAGATGACGAAAAGACACCGTTTCTCACGCCAATTTCTTCTCACTTTGATGGAACTTTCTAATCTAGTAGCACATAACTGGCTGTTAATGGGGATCCAATCGATTAGTGCTGCCTCAGCTCTAGCGCTTAGTGCGACACCAACGCCAGCAAGACCAGACGTGGATGCCACAGGGTCCCCGGATAAGCGCACGTGAAACAAGCTTTTCGAAGCGACAGATGGAGAGCGAATTTGTAGTACTTCACTAGAGTCTTGAGTACGGATCTCGGATAGACAACAGACGTCAACGTTAAGACTTTCTAAAGACATAGCCAGCTCTATCTGTTGTCCGATCTGCATTAGTGTACGAACGTTGAAGGAAGCCAGCTTGAACGGCGTACGTGGTTTCAGAAAGACTGGTTCAGTATTCGTAATCGGTGGAAGCATTCACTTTCGACCAGACAGCGACTAGAGATCGTTTAGATAGAACAGAGTTTACACCATGGGTGAGCTGCTGCATAAGTTGAAAAGTAAGGATACACAAATTGGGAATAAAAGGGAGTGAATAAGCGATATGGTAAATAATAATAATAATAATAATGCAAATTCTCTGGCATATACTAAGCGCGTAAATAGGATTGTCAGTACAAGTCATCATTTCATTTATTTGTGTGAAGGCTGTGATACTGCCCGGGTGCCCAAACCGAAGTAGGTGGTTTTCTTAGGGGGCCACACCCGTAGCCTTTGACCTGAAGGTCTAATCCATAAGACAGTGGAGTATCGTAAGGAGATGCAGTCCCATGGTAGCCGGTGACCAACAATTGGTTCACACGCCATTTGTTCCCTCAGGATACTGGAGCCCATGTGCACCCTTGGTTTGTAACCGGTTTTAACCGGGTTGGCGGTCACGGAAAGTCCACCTAGGGGAGTTGGAAAACCCTGATTCCAAACCAATGCTAGAGACGTTATCAGAAATGTCTCAGAATAGAAGCCAGTGGCGAGCCTGCTGTAACCTTCTTTTACTTTCCTCATAAAGAGTGGTTATAACTTTCTTAACTGAGAGAGTTCTTCTGGTTGTACATTTCAGTTCCCCCCATCATTACTCTTTTTTCATCCTTTTTTTCTTCTTTTATATATACGCATCTTCCACCTTTCTCCTCCCATTCTCATTATTTTGTGTGGCGCATATGTATCTGGTTCCCTTTTGTACCAATATGTATGTGTTTAAATAAATAAATAAATGACAATGAGAAACAATAAGCATTGAGAATATGTCCTGGCCGAAACTGTTTCTGTGACTTGTTTGGTAGACTTACAAATTGTAGTGACCTAATTGAGTGGTATTGGATGGGACACTCATTCCTTCAGGTACCACCATATCAAGAATCTTGGATGGAGAGCAGTGAGATGAAAAGTAGCAAACTTATGGTTCGAAGATGAAGTAGTTTTCCCGACTATGTAGATGTATGAGAGCAATCAGGTGTTCCCCTCAGAAAACCAGCTTCTGCAGCGATGTTGCCCTCCCATATCAGGATGGAGTTAGAAAAGACCAATCCTAAAAATAGCACGCCTTGCTTTTCCCCCAAGGATTTCCGTCTCCGGTGGTAAGGCCTTGAAAAATACGAAGCCAACTCATCTAAAGCTACTTGATCGCCGTGTGTGAAAGACCTCGGGCAGTTGTCCATAGGGTACTGCAGTCACGCCCCCATGTTATTAAGACCACTGCTAATCCATTTTACCTTCTAGATACTTTAAGAACCACCCTCGTACTTCTAATAGTACCCAAAATTACTGGTATATCATCATCAATAGTAAATCATAAAACAAATGTTGTGTTAATAACAAAATATTTTCTTACTTCTAAGAGAGATGGTAATAAAAACTGACCACTATACAATTCGATTATTCTACTCCATTCATTAGTGATACTTTTCCATGTCGCTAGTCTAGCTGGAATAGACCACGATGAACAAGCGACCAGTCCATGAATTCTATCTTGATCTTTTATTGGGCCGTTTGGATTCAAACAAAAATGTAGAACATCCGATAAAGGCGACGAAGAAGATGATGAATTATTAAGGCCATTACAATTAGTTTCACGTGCTGCGCCCAGAGCCAAGAGAATATGATGGCGTTCTTCAGGTGAGTCCGTATGACTATATCTCTAAGGAGAAACACAAATGTGATGTTGATATAGTTATTGTTAAAAACGAAGTTCTAGAAAATATGCTAATACACCTCCATAACACTATTCCATTTCAAAAGGAAGGCATGATGGCAAAATGTTCCAGACAAAATGAACCTAGCTCTCTTCAAGCACAAAGAACTGACAAAAACAGAAACTTAATCACCAATTTAAGATGTTTAAATAATTACAATCGAAATGATTTTTGCTATCGTTAGCTTAATTATCAGAAAGAGAGTTTCAAGTCTCACAAACAATAGATAACATTTACTAGGTAAAATACTCCAATAAAGTTAAACACGTCGACGAACAAAAATATAAACACATGGATGAATGATCAGTTCATGTTTTACATAAATAATAAATACATCGTATTTGTCAATCCTCAAACACACTGAGGACTTATGGCTAAAGATTGTTATCGAAATACTTTCACATGTAACTGTAACGATGTAAATGATGACCTTAAGCTTATTTGATAATATTAAGGTGAAACAGTAACTAGAGTGGTTAACTTTAGCAGGGAAAAATTGAAAAATGTGATCTCATAAATCATTGTTATTGAAAGTTAATGTGCTTGAATATTTTGCTATCGGTCGTTTTATATACATTACAGTCGTTTTTCTTATGAAATTCTAAAAAATATAAAAGGCAACGAAGAAAGGATTTAACTTAAATTATCTGCAGTTTAATTTGTTTATTTGAATTAATTTTTCATGATTTCAGTTATGTAAGATGTAAAAGTTGAAGAACATTATAGTTAAAATTTCAAACCTCCCATTAATAAGAGAAAAGTTTTTCATGTAGGTTACGATAGAGATGCTCGATGCTACAATTGCAGTTGGTGCATAAAAACCTCACCCATTAAAATCAATCTTAAAATTAAATTTCTAATAGGAATAAAATAATATACTTACGTCCATAAGATATTGAATTACATCTGTAGAGCCATGACGTACAACTATTGTGTAAATTTCTGTACGTAAATCATTTGGCAATTCTTTCTCGCCTGAACGATGAGCTTCAAAAAGTCTTTTAGCTTCTTCAACTATATTATTATCTTCTGCTCCTGCACCAGCAACAGACAACACTAATGATCTGAGCATACTAGTATTATGCGGCAAAGAATCACAATTTTTAATAAGACCTTTTAGGTGAGAGAGAAAAAACAACGGAAAATCAATTACATTATTAATGTAATTGAAAAAGAGAAGAACTTTAATCTGATGAGAATAATTTGAAAATAAAAAATTATAGTGTGAATTACTTGTGAAGATTAAAACAAGATGAATTTAAACTTCACCCCATTGCACAAGCTTAGTGGCTATCAGGACTCAGTAGCTAAGTGGATAACCCGATGGCGTTTGAAGCGAACGGTACTCAGTTCGAGTCTCGGAAAGAACATCAACTCTGGGATGCAGGTACATCCAGCTGAGAATCCAAAATAGGACGAAACGCGCGTCCTGTATTCCACTGTTAGCCACATTCCATCTTTGCTTAAAATCAATATTATTTTAACTTAAATTGAGAATAGTTAAATTTAAAAATTTACAAGAAGACAACAAATGAAATTTTATACTTTAGCATATTTTAAATATGCTTTAAATATGCGTCTTTTCCTAATTTCCTCTTCAGATAGAAGCTGGTTTGTTTTCTCCCATAGTAAGCTGTTGCTGATGGTATCCAGTGAACGGACATTGAATGTCTTGCGTAGACAACTGTTTATAAATATTTGTACTTTTGTGATGATGGTTGTAGTAGTAATCTGAATTTCAGCTCTGTACAGTAGAACTGTCTTGACATTCGTATTGAAGATTCTCACTTTGATATTGGTTGAGAGACAGTTGTTTTGAGTTCCATATGTTCTTCGACTGTAGGAATGCTGTCCTTGCTTTGCCAATCCTTGCCTTTACATCGGCATCAGATCCTTCACGTTCATCGGTGATGCTGACCAGGTACATGAACGTTTTCACCTGTTCCAGGGTTTCGCCATGAAGTGTGATTGGGTTGGTGTTCTCCGTGTTGTATTTGAGGATCTTGCTTTTCCCTTGTGTATGTTGGAGCCTACTGTTGCAGTGGCTTCTGCCACATTGGTTGTCTTCGCCTGAATTTGTTGGTGTGTATGGGATAGAAGAGCTGGGTGATCTGCGAAGTCCAAATCGTCTAGTTGCGTCCAAGCTGTCTGTTGTATTCTGTGCGTCCCCTCAGATGTCGAGGTCTTCATGATCCAGTCGATCACGATAAGAAAGTGTGAGAGTAGGCAGCCTTGTCTGACACCGGTCCTCACTTGGTATGCATCTATGAGCTGCCCTATATGCCGCAATATGCAGTGTAGTCTTTTGTATAAATTTCGGATGATGTTGACGATCTTCTCTGGTACACCATAGTGCCGAAGAAGGTTCCACAAGGTTATTCTATTTACATTGTCAAATGTTTTCTCATAGTCAAGGAAGTATAGTGATGAGTTCCACTCAAATGATTGTTTAATGATGATCCGTACTGTCACAATTTGGTCTGTGCACGACGGATTCTTACGTAATCCGTCCTGTCAATCTCAGAGTTGGGCGCCTACTAAATCTTTCATCCGGTTCAGCAACACGGTTGAAAATTTTCCCTGGTACCGATAGAATTTTGATACCTCTGTAGTTATCGAATTTGCTCAGATCTCCTTTCTTTAGTATCTTCATGAGGTATCCTGCTTTCTAATCTGTCGGTGGCACTTGTTCTTCCTGTTGGGATGATTCTGCAAATTTCTCGCAATCAACATGACAAGCTCATGAAACATTAAAGAGCATTTCATCCAATCAGCGTTTGATTAGAAGTTATGTTAGTAACATAGCGAAAATGAAAAGTCACATGTAGAGATTCTGATTGACTGATTAATACACTGCTACTATGTTTAGCAGTATTATAGAATTTTCAGTAAAACCCAAGGACTTTTAAAATATTATAAAAACCCTATATTTTCTGTACATAAACGAACCTTGGAGTAAAGTGCTTCCCACATATTTTGTGCCTTTTCTCTCGTCTTCAAGTCGCTGTGTATTTCTAGCTTGGGGATTACGAAACTAGCTTAGGATCCGAATATAGCGTTCAACCTACAAGACGTAACACTTCCTCCCAAATCTTCCTCAATCGAACGTGGAGAATGTTTGAAATTACATCTCAGTTTGATCTCAGGTGGTATGTTGCTAAGTCCTTCCGCTTATCCACTATTGAGTTGCCTGATTTCTTCGATCGTGGGTAGAGTGACATCTATAGGAAGGTCTATGTGTGCTGCTTCGATGCTTGATTAGTTCAGTGGGGCTGGTCTATCTAGCAGTACCTCGAAGTATTCCGCCCATCTTTTCCTCTGTTCTTGAATCTCCGTGATTGTCTTTCCTTCTTTGTCCTTGACTGGTCTCTCTGCTTTGCTATATCTCCCTGCCAGTTTCTTCGTTGTATCATATTCCCTTCTCTTGCAGCCTTTTCCGCCGTCGTTGCTACTTCTCCCATGTATTTCTGTTTGTCGGCTTTAGTGTTCTTCTTCTTTTGCTTGATTGCTTCTGTGCAGTCTGCCTGCGCCTTGACTTTCTCTGCTCATGTTCGACTGTTACTAATTCCTGTTTTCTTGTTCTTCCTTTCTTCAATCTTGTCCAGGGTTCCCATAGATGATGATGTTTCTTAGGACCCAGAACCTCCTGACACGTTGAATTTAGTGCTTCATTAATCCCTTTCCAGTTGATCTCCATCGTAGTTTGTTGTTCTTTCAGTAGATCCTGTATAGCTTGGAACCTGTTATTGAGGGTTATCTTGAATTTGTTGAGTTTGTTAGTATCTCGAAGGAAGGCTGAATTGAAACGTTGTAATGCTGTTCCTCCAGTAGTTCAGTGTTTCTTTAGCTTAAGTTTCATCTTGTCCACAACCACGTAGACGGTGATCTGAAGCTATGTTAGCTCATCTCCTGGTTCTTACATCTTCCATTGTCTTTCTGAATTTTTTGTTGATGCAAATATGATCTATCTGGTTCTCTGTGGTGTGGTCCGGCGAGATCCATGTAGCTTTGAGATTGCATTTGTATGGAAATATAGTGTCACGAAGCTGGTAGGTCCTGGGTTCGAAACTCGTGGGTGTGGGACCGTGGATGCGCACTGCTGAGGAGTCCCATAATAGGACGAAACGGCCTTCCAGTGCTTCCAGGTTTTCCATGGTGGTTTAGCTTCAATTGACTCATGATTTCAACCATGAAAATATAATCAATTTATTGAATGCACATAGATTTGCAAATCTCTCCCCATTTTCATTTCTCTTTCGTAGTCCATGTCGTCCAATTATATCTTCATATCCGGTGTTGTCTACTCCGACTTTAGCATTTAGACCTCCCATCAGGATAGTGAGGTCCTTTCTTGAGCACTTAGCCATGATTGGTTGCAGCCTCGCGTAGAACTGATTGGATAACATTCATTGTGATCCCCTTCTTCTTTGTTTTGAATGATGTTTTGATGATTCTGGATCCGTGAGATTCCCATCCCACAAGTGCATTTCGTGCTTCTCTGGACAGCATTAGAGAACTCCCCTGAGTGTGTGGAGCATTTCCCTCTTTGTGACCGGAGTACAGTAGCATCTCTCCCATATCTAACCTTTTTTGTCCAGCTTGTGTCCAATGAGTATCGCTGATTCCAAGTACTACCAATTTGTATCTCCTCATTTTCATCGCTATTTGACTGGTCCTTTCCGTCGCCCACATTGTCCGGATGATTCATATACCTATAAAAATTATTGCTTCGGTTGTTAGAAGAGGCGTCGGTCTCGTGACTTCCGAAAAATCTCGACTTTTATCCTGAGACGTCATAATTCTTCCTTCAACTCGGAGGGCAGAATTTGAATGGTTTAGTTTGTTTAATCTGGTTGGCGTATTTTAACAAGATTTTCTTCTGCGGGATGGGGTTTCCGACTCCCATGCTCAACCCTCCTCCTTTAGCCGGGCTAGGGACCGGTAACAGTCCTAGAAGAGCTACAAGCAGAGTTTTAACGCATTCATCACTGAATTTTTTTACAGATATCTAATCTAATAACTTGAAACTCGGATCACGTTTGTTATGATAAAGTATAAATACAATTAAATTGCTGAGAAGGAATAAATAGATATTCATCTATGTCAAGTTCTTATAATTTATGTTTTATAACCACTTTCGCTTAATCCATCATAATCGTTGAATTAGCTACACTTATAAATAAAATTAAGTTCCCATACCACATCAATAAGACGACAGAAAATTGACAAAATAAATTGTAAATGATTTCGGAATAACAATAATAATATTAACAGGAGCAAAAACAACAAACAGAGAATATTTTTTTGAAAAGTATAAATGAGTTCGCTTTCTGTCTTCTCCATTTCGTAAACAACACACCCGCCGCGAGGACGCAGTGAGTAGGACTTCCCTAGAAGTGGTTGTATGTACGGGGTCATGTGAGAGTATTTCGAGAGGGAGAACGGACTCTCCCCACCCTTGGCCGTACCAGGGCATTAGGGGGCTAAGTAATAATAAAACTCAGAATCAAGAGAGAGATGAGAAATGCACAGCCCTATGCAACTATCACTGATTCTAAGCAATGTCGCCAAACGTCTCCAACTAGTGATCATGATTATCGCACATATCAAGAGTTCACATCATCTAGTTGACTACTGTTTATCGAAATAAAGCGTAGTTGGACTCCGCTCTTCTTATTTTCGGCAAATATTGGAAAACCTAGTGACATATTTTAACAAAAAATGTTTAGGTGTCCTAAAACGAACCTGAAATTACTTTCACATATCTGAAATTTAATCACATTGTATTCTCCACTCTTATAGGAATGATTGTCATCAAACAGCTTGATATTATGTGTGCAAAACCTTCTGATTATCACACAAAATAATAGTTAAAGCGATTACAGTAATAAACGCAAATCTCAATACAGAGAAAAATTTCTTTCTGATGACTTACCCAATTTATTTATTACTGGATATACTAATTTTAATAGGAAACTATTATAGAGTGAGGAAGGAATGTCACTCGATTGTATTATTCTCTTGATATAAGTATTAAGACCATCTAGAACACCACGCCACACAGAGTAATCATTTTCGTTTTCCATTAATGTAGGCAAAAGTATAAGCCAATCGTAAACACTAATGTAACCAGCCTTAGCCTACAAAAATGTTAATGAGAAAAATAATAATACTTCTACGAACTGGTAACAAGTAAAAGTATACAAGTTAATTGGAGGAATAGTTTGTAGTGAATATAGCACCAGTTAATTGATGAAAGAAGGAAACATAGCATATGTTTACCAATGATTTATACCACAGTATTTCTGTAACATAGAGACTAAATTTATACAAAAAAAATAAGAGGAACTTTTGTTAAGTAACTTGGAAAGAACCGGATTCCTGTCAACTTCTATAGGTTTACGTGTTTTATGAACAAAGGATACTGAAAATTTGAAAATTATCAAACAATACTAGTGTGTGGAGAGCACTGAATCCCAGTTCTAAAAAAATTATGGAGAAACACAACAATGATGATTAGAAATTTTACGAGCTAACGAAACCGTTTTAAACTATCAAAAATAGTGGTAGCAAACAAAGTGGTTATCCTTTCTAATGTACATGCCTGGACTGATGATCCTCTATTTGACTTATGAATCAAAATAGTTACTGGTGGTTACTTTTATTTAACTGAATAAACTATACATTTTAGCGTATCACTGGGAACATTCTTCGCTAAGACAGTGACATAAAATGTCGATATTGAACAGGCATTAGGTATGGCTGTATTTATTTATTTATTTATTACTTATTTGAACACATAAATATTGGTACAAGGAAGCACCAGATAAATATGCGCCACACAAAAAGTGTTATTTCATTTAATTGTGTGAGGGCTATGATACTGCCCAGGTGCCCAGACCGAAGCAGGTGGTTTTCTTAGGGGGCCACACCCGGAGCCTTCGACCTGAAGGTCTGGTCCATAAGGCAGTGGAGCATCGTGAGGAGATGCAGTCCCATGGTAGCCGGTGACTAACAATTGGTTCACACGCCATTTGTTCCCTCAGGATACTGGAGCCCATGTGCACCATTGGTTTGGAATCAGGGTTTTCCAACTCCCCTAGGTGGACTTTCCGTGTCCACCGACCCGGTTAAAGCACCAGACATTCGCCTTTCGTCCTCTCCATTTCGTAAACCCCCCCCATACGATAAGGCAGTGAGTAGGACTTTCCTGGCAGAGGCTGTATACGCGTGGCCATGTGAGAGCATTTCGAGAGGGCGGGCCCTCCCCACTCTCGGCCTTACCAGGGCATTTGGGGGCTGTATGATAAACTACAGACTACTAGAGTGATATTTTGGTGGTTGATGAATAGTTTTCGTAAACGTTTCACTTTTGAATTTTATAGTACTTACATGAGGTTGATAAGAATGAAATTGAAAACATTTTTTGTACTGAATTTTAGGATGGTTGAAGGTTTATACTTCTATGGAAATCGGAAAAAACTATGGTGGGTGAGTTACCACGAGAAGAGCTGCGATTCAGTGGTGCCTGTTGGTCAGTTCTAGTGTTATTTGAAGGTATGACTTAATGAAAGAAAGTGAATTATACTGCACATATGAAGCAAGACTAATTTAAGCAAGGATAATTTGATTTTTCTGATTTTCACCGTCTGTGTGATGATGCATGCATCTGATATGTCATTTGAATATGCTTTGCTTCCAGTATTACAAAAACCTCAAAATCTATTAGTTTGCTCATTTGAGCATCTAGTTTGAAGGGCGAAAAGCAAAGTTATTTATTATGGCACGTCTGAAGATACACTATGATTTCCTCCGTGATAATTTCAGTACTAAGAGGTAGTTCTAAGATCGAAAATAGTAAATGTTGCGGATATCTACTTTCTAACTTAATACATCAAGTAATTTTATAAACATAAACACTAAAACTAGGACTGATAGCACTTCAGCAATGTACCTTTATGGAACTATAACAAATCATTGCCTTTGGGATTTTATTTTCCTCCTACTCCCTAAAATGTTATTTTATATAGATTACTGTAAATTCTGATGTTAAGTAGTGCTCACTGTTGTAAGGGCTTTGTGTTAAATCAAGGATCAAGGATTTAAACTTCCACTAGACAGTTTTTAGTTGAATAAACCTGGCTTGTGGCTGATTTGGGCAAATTGCGGAGACATATTTTCTCAAGTATATTTGGTAAAAAAAACTCACAAGTCAGTCACTAAATTTACAACTAACTACAAAACGTGGAACAGTGAAAGTTAGTTTCAGTGTTTTGTAGAACGTCATTTGTTTTACTTTTACAAAACACATTACTTAAGTAGTTTTTTAAAGTTTTATCCCCAGTAGAGGGATTCTTCTACTGCAAGGGCAGAATAAGTAAGTCCCTCAGAATTTCAAATACATCTTTTTGAAGACAGCAAACTAGAGCGAAATATAGGATTCAGGGCATGCTTGCGAATGCCTCCAAACAAAAATCTAACATCAAAACAGAAAATCATCAGTAAAGTCAAACGTATAAAGCAAAAATCGCTTACTAATGCGAATCCATCATTAATGAATACGAAGCGACTAGAAGTGCTCCATCCACCTAACTTCATATCATCCACTAAATTGTTCATTTGCTTGGAATCATATCTTACATGATAAAATCCTGTTGCGTCTGCATTGGCCCGTATCACATAATCGTCAGGATTAGTAGTCGTGATCCAAGCAAGAGGTATATCTACTAATTCTGATGTTGTCCTTAGAACATGTTTAAATACGAATGAATGTTTTCTGTCTTTTGAAGAACAGGTTAAGGATATTGGTACAGGCCAGAGTTTAGCGTCTATTAAGGAAAATCAACCAAGATAAGCATATATATATATATATGTTTTTAGTGAAAACATCAGTGATAAAAAAACAATTGTAATCTATTAGAACCTACTATGAAGCTGGAATAAGAAAAATTGTGACAGCTCAAGTAGTATTCAGTCAGTCAAACGCCACCCAGATCTTGAAACACGTGTACATCGATTCAAGTTGCCACACCCCAATAGAATAGAGAAATGAAATTGTCAAATAGAATCCCAGAGCAGTAAACGTCGTACAAGACCAATATAAATATAAAAGATTAGGTATCTAAGATGTCAATTATTGAAATAGAAAACTCTATAAGGAATCTAGAAACTGAGGGCCAAAGGAAAAACAAAGAGTGAATGCACCTGTGCCATTCCAAACGACTTTAAGCCGTGTCATTCAAAGTCTCTGATCAATGGAAATTTTTTTCGATGATCACCGCAAGTTGATTGTTGATTCAATTACACAATTAGTGCACAGAATGTTGATATAGTTTTGGTTTTACATCCTAATGTTATAAAACACTGGTATATGAAATCTAGTTAAATGATACTGTTGCATGCTATGATTACTTTTTTCGTAACAACTAGTTATTGCAGTAAATATATACGTTGTGACTTACCTCGTGTACATTTTGATTGAAGTTTATATTGGTCTTGTGATAATTGTACTTCTAAAGAAGTGTTATTTACACTAACAAGTAAGACAGATAAAACTGGAAATCCAATATTCAGGGTCCATGGACGCATTAAACTACCGACATCCATGCCACAAGATGAGGCGAAGGCGAACCAAAGATCATCTGTAACTGCATTAGCATAAGCATATTTTCTAAGGTAAAATGATAATCCTGAACGAAACATACTACCACCTAAATATCCATGCAGCATGTTTATAAGACTAGCACCTTTACAATAAGATATTGTATCGAAAATCTCGTTAATTTCATTTGGATTGGAAACTTCCACCTGAAATTAAAATTTTACAAAAACTAGTAAATTAATCAATACTACAAGTAACCTGATTGTTGTAGTCCAGAAAAAAATGGCTAGAACTAACCAAAGTCAGTTTATAAGAACTTTCGTCTAAATTTGAGCGAATAGTTTCACAGTAATTGGCGGCCAAGTTAATATAAGACATTAAGGAAGAAAAATCATATTTGTAAAAATCTCAGCAACTGAACTTAAGGTAAATCCAGCGTTTCCCTTGGCAATCTGGTTCAATATTTTTCAAGAAAATATGATCAAACATGAAATTAATCAGATGTAAGTACAGAGCTCACAGGTTACCTGTAAATTAAGCAGATCATCCAGTTATATTAACAATGTTGAAGGTGAGATTTGTTGTAGTACGTATGAGACACTTGGCTTGAATAACAACTGTTGTATGTGTGTAAGTGGATCTGATGTGAGAAAAATTTCATTGACTATATATCGACCGATTATTGATATTTGACGAAAACAATTTTATAGATGATATGAGCCAAACATGTCACACCATGCATAAAATGAAGATAAGTCTGGACCAAGCTGATCGTGTATCATATACTCAGATAAACCAACCGGTTATAACAATTGAAGGTAATCGTTGTTGTTCATATAATGAGCGATGGATTAAAATCAGTACAATATAATGAGTTCAGGTTGACTTGTTAATTATTTGTGGCCATGGGGCAGCTAATCGCACTCTGTCTTTCCTACTGATTCTGTATGGATTTGCCAATATGCTGAATCAGGGTTTTCCAACTTCCCTATGTAGACTTTCCGTGTCCACCAACCCGGGTAAAGCACCAGACATTCGCTTTTCGTCCTCTCCATTTCGAAAACAACACACCCGCCGCGAGGGTGCACTGAGTAGGACTTCCCTGGAAGTGGTTGTATGCACGTGGCCATGTGAAAGTATTTCGAGAGGGAGAACGGACTCTCCCCACCCTCGGCCGTACCAGGGTATTCAGGGGCATATGTGTAGGGGAGCTTCGGTCGTCAGTCTCTTTTTATGTGAACTAAAACCTTAATCAGAGGATTCTTGTGCGATTGTATGCCTAGACCGTATTAAGTACAGTCTTACCATTGACTTGTTTTCTAGTTTATTTTCTTAGGAAAAGTGATAAAAGTAACAAAATAAGCTCTGAAAATATAAGTAATGTATCTGTTGTTTTAACTCCGCCTGTAGCTCTTCTAGAGTTACTGCTGGTCCCAAGCCCACACAAAGGAGGAGGGTTGGGCATGGGGTTAGCGACCCCATCCCGTAGAAAAGCTAACTCGCTAAAAAAACGCTAACCAGAAAAAATAATTCAAACCATTTAAACTCTGCCCTGGGAGTTGAAGGAATAATTATGACGTCTCATGATGAAAGCCGAAATTCTTCGGAAGTCACGAGACCGATGCACCTTCTAACAACCAGAGCAACACTCTTTATAGGTACATGGAACGTCCGGACAATGTGGGAGACAGGAAAGACCTGCCAAATAGCAATGGAAATGAGGAGATACAACTTGGCAGTACTCGGAATCAGTGAAACCCATTGGACACAAACTGGACAACAAAGGCTAGGTACAGGAGAGATGCTGCTGTACTCCGGTCACGAAGGGGAAAATGCTTCACACACTCAGGGGAGTTCTCTAATGCTGTCCAAAGAACCACGAAATGCACTTGTGGGATGGGAATCTCATGAACCCAGGATAATCAAAGCATCATTCAGGACAAAGAAGCAAGGGATCACAATGAACATTATCCAATGTTATGCACCCACCAATGATAGCAACGACGATGATAAAGATCAGTTCTATGAAAGGCTGCAATCAATTATAGAGAAGTGCTCACGAAAGGACCTCACCATCCTGATGGGAGATCTAAATGCTAAAGTTGGAGTGGACAACACAGGATATGAAGATATAATTGGACGAAATGGACTAGGAGAGAGAAACGAAAATGGAGAGAGACTTACAAACCTATGTGCATTCAACAAATTGGTTATAGGCGGCACAATATTCCCACACAAAAACATACACAAAGCTACATGGATCTCACCGGACCAAACCACAGAAAACCAGATAGATCACATCTGTATCAACAAAAAATTCCGAAGATCAATGGAAGATGTGAGAACCCGGAGAGGAGCTAACATAGCTTCAGATCACCACCTGGTTATTGCCAAGATGAGACTGAAGCTAAAGAAAGACTGGACAACTGGACAAACAGCACTACAAAGGTTCAATACAGCCTTCCTTCGAGATACTGACAAACTCAACGAATTCAAGATAACTCTCAACAACAGGTTCCAAGCTCTACAGGATCTACTGAAAGAACAAAAAACTACTTTGGAGGACAACTGGAAAGGGATAAAAGAAGCACTAACTTCAACGTGTCAGGAGGTTCTTGGTCCTAAGAAGAATCATCACAAGGAATGGACCTCTGTGGCAACCCTGGACAAGATTCAAGAAAGGAAGAAAAAGAAACTAGCAATTAACAACAGCCAAACACGAGCAGAGAAAGTCAAAGCACAAGCAGACTACGCAGAAGCAAACAGGGAAGTGAAGAAAAGCATTAAAGCTGACAAGCAGAAATACATGGGAGAAGTAGCAACGACGGCAGAAAAAGCTGCAAGAGAAGAGAATATGAAACAACTACATGATACAACGAAGAAACTGGCAGGGAGATATAGCAAAGCACAGAGACCAGTCAAGGACAAAGAAGGAAAGACAATCACTGAGATTCAAGAACAGAGGAAAAGATTGGCAGAATACTTCGAGGAACTGCTGAATAGACCAGCCCCATTGAATCCACCGAACATCGAAGCGGCCCACACTGACCTTCCTAATTCTGTCACTCCACCAACGATCGAAGAAGTCAAGATGGCCATCAGACAAATCAAAAGTGGGAAGGCGGCAGCACCTGACAATATACCAGCAGAAGCACTGAAGTCAGACATTGAAATAACTGCAAACATGCTTCACCTTCTATTCAAGAAGATTTGGGAAGAGGAACAAGTACCAATGGACTGGAAAGAAGGATATCTCATCAAGATACCAAAGAAAGGCGATCTGAGCAAATGTGAGAACTACAGAGGCATCAGTTTGTTATCAGTACCAGGAAAAGTCTTCAACAGAGTTCTGCTGAATCGGATGAAAGACGCAGTAGACGCAGAACTTAGGGATCAACAGGCTGGATTCCGTAAGGATAGGTCGTGCACAGACCAGATTGCGACACTACGGATCATCGTAGAACAATCAGTTGAGTGGAACTCATCACTATACGTCAACTTCATTGACTATGAGAAAGCGTTTGACAGTGTGGACAGGAGAACATTATGGAAACTTCTTCGACACTATGGAGTTCCTGAAAAGATTGTCAACATTATCCAAAACTCATACGATGAACTACAGTGCAAAGTCGTGCATGGAGGACAGCTGACAGATGCATTTCCAGTAAGGACCGGAGTCAGACAAGGCTGTCTACTCTCCCCATTCCTCTTCCTTCTAGTGATTAACTGGATTATGAAGAATTCGACATCTGAGGGGAAATACGGAATACAATAGAATTCTCAGAATCAATTAGATGATTTGGACTTCGCAGATGACCTGGCCCTCCTCTCTCATACACACGAACAAATGCAGATGAAGACAGCAAATGTAGCAGCAGCCTCCGCGTCGATAGGCCTCCACATTCACAAAGGAAAAAGCAAGATTCTCACATACAACACGGAGAACACCAACCCAATCACACTTCATGGCGAAACTCTGGAAGAGGTGGAAACATTCACGTAACGGGGGAGCATCGTTGATAAACAAGGAGGATCGGATGCAGATGTAAAGGCGAGGATTGGCAAAGCAAGGGCAGCATTTCTACAATTGAAGAACATATGGAACTCAAAACAACTCTCAACCAATTTCAAGGTCAGAATCTTTAATACGAACGTCAAGACAGTCCTACTGTACGGAGCTGAAACGTGGAGAACTACTACAACCATCATCAGGAAGGTACAAGTATTTATAAACAGTTGTCTACGTAAAATACTCAACATCCATTGGCCGGATACTATCAGCAACAGCCTTCTGTGGGAGAGGACAAACCAGCTTCCAGCTGAAGAGGAAATTAGGAAAAGACGTTGGAAGTGGATCGGACATACATTAAGAAAATCACCAATGTGCATTACAAGGTAATCCCTAACTTGGAATCCGGAAGGGAAGCGGAAAAGAGGAAGGCCAAAGAACACACTACGCCGGGAAATAGAAGCAGATAT
Organism: Schistosoma mansoni; assembly: GCF_000237925.1. NCBI lineage: Eukaryota > Metazoa > Platyhelminthes > Trematoda > Strigeidida > Schistosomatidae > Schistosoma > Schistosoma mansoni. The sequence continues at coordinate 51,972,379 of NC_031495.1, forward strand.
GAAAAGGATGAATAGCAACTGGAAGGAACTGGAAAGGAAGGCTCAGGACAGAGTTGGATGGAGAATGCTGGTGAGCGGCCTATGCTCCTCGACGAGGGGTAACAGGCGTAAGTAAGTAAGTAAGTAAGTAAGTAAGTAAGTAAGTAAGTAAGTATCTGTTGTTTTGATCGGAGGTTTCCGATCTGTAAATGTTATGAAACTGATTAAAACATTGGAGAAACAAAACTAATATATCATTAGAGCAAGTTAATTTGTGAAATACTCATTTTAGACAGATGTAATGCAAACTAGTGCCATGAGCGGTGAAAATAAGATGTTAACTTGCTTATCAAAGGTTAAATATATTGCGAAAAATTACACTCTATCTTACTTTATAACTCTGAAACATGGTCTCTGAGAGTAAGTATTTTGAGTAAGTTAAAAGTATTTGATCATAGATGTCTCTGCAGTGGTAGTCGCGTATAGTGAAACAGCCAGATGATTAGTGCTGTAATTGGAGTTATAGTACTAGGGTAATAATAGGGAAATAGTTGATGAGGCTGCTAATCTTCTCCGACTAGTGAGGGAAGGAATGTGCTATACATGTCTAGCAGCCACCCACCAACCTTCCAATGATCCATGTTGATTGGTACAGGAGTAGGCTGGAAAAAAGCTACGCCTAGTCAAACCAAGACATGAAATCCTGTCATAAAGTCATTAACTCCCGGTCTGAGTCGTGTCAACAGGTTAAGATTTCGTAGTTAAAGTCTGAATGATAACAGTAACTAAAAGATTTCAAAATTCGAACCATATATGGAATTAAATAACAGGGGTCCCTGGTGAAAACTTACAAATTTGATGCATTACAAGCCCAGACAACATATAAAGGTGACCTTCTTCCACAATTATGCGCTGATAATAGTTCTTTTCAACTAATTATTGACTCCAGAAACACATGGGTACTATTCGAGATAGTGGTCGACAACTTAACTGTGAACGGATATACTTTTTGAATCGACTACGACTAGAAGAAATAAGTAGATGATTGTCACTCCAGACACTGTCATACGATCCTTTCGTACTAAAATTGTCTACTTAGTTAATTTTGGTCTATTTGGTCATAGATATGACTTGCGAGGTACCACTTAGTTAGTTTATTCATTATTCCGAGATGATCTTATTGACATGTGGTGTAGAAAACACAAAATTTCTGTTTAGAAAGGACTCCAAATAACTGAAGTCTTCCGAACACTTTTATAAACAATTCAATAGTATTTTAAATGTGTTTATTGTGTACGATGAATGTAAATTAGTTTTCAATTGTTCTGAACAAATCTAAACATAAAAAGTAAAATAAATACGTTGTTAACCTCGAGTTACAAAATGAAATAAGCTTACTTCTATCGGATGTGAGCTAGATAATGCATCTAGACGTAATGCAGAGGCTAACCGATTATATGAAAAGTGTGTCTAAAGTAGTAAACGGAAGAAAAAGAAAACAAGAAACATTTTAAAAAGTTATTAGTTAATGAGAAACGTTCAAAGAGATGGTAAGCACAGCATAACTCTGCTGTATGTTACTGCCAGCCCCAAACCCAGATGAAGGAGGAGGGTTGGGTATGGAGTCAACAACCCCACCCCGTAGGAAACAACAACGATAATCACAAAAAATCATTTAAACTCTATCCTGGGAGTTAAAGGATCTTCATTTAGAAGGGTCGTAACGCCTCATGGTGAAAGCCAATATTCTTCTGAAGTCACGAGACAGATGTTCATTCTAACAACCAGAGAAACAATTAACATATGTACATGGGACGTTTGGAGCACCAGTCAAATAGTCGCGGAAATTGGGAAATACAACTTGGTAGTAGGCGGAATGAAACCATGTCGACCCAAGCCGCACAGAATAGATTAGCTTCGAGAGAGGTGAAGAAGAAAGTACCTACTGCAAACAAGGGGTTGCACTGATGTACAGAAAGCACGAAAAGCATTCATAGAATGGTAATCTCATGGATCCAGAATCATCAGTGCATTCTTTAAAACAAAAGAGGGACTTACAATGAATCTTATCCAGTGCTATGTGCCCACCAATGAAGGGAAAGAAAACGAGAAAGATCAGTCTTATGAGAGGCTGTAGTCAATCGTAGAAAAGTGACAAGGAAAAGACCTGACCATCCTGGTGGAAGACCCAAGCGTCAAGGTTGGAATGGACAACACTGTTTAAGAAGTCACAGGACAGTATCGACTGGGAGGACACCAAATTGATGACAGATTTGCAAACTCATGTTGATTCAACAGAATAGTTATAGGTGACACTATATTTCCCTACAAACACCTACACAAAGCTACATGGGCCTCAACGGATCACACTACAAAAAACCAAGTCGACCATATCTGCACCAATAAAAAGTTCAATAAAAGACGTGAGAACAAAGAGAGGACTACATTCAAAGTTGTGCATTAAGAATACCGAACAGATGCACTCTGAATGAAGACCAGTGTCAGACAAGGCTGCCTACTCTCACACTTTCTTATCGTGGTCGACTGGATCATGAAGACCTCGACATCTGAAGGGACGCACAGAATACAACAGACAGCTTGGACGCAACTAGACGATTTGGACTTCGCAGATCACCCAGCTCTTCTATCCCATACACACCAACAAATTCAGGCGAAGACTGTCAGTGTAGCAGAAGCCACTGCAACAGTAGGTTCCAACATACACAAGGGAAAAGCAAGACCCTCACATACAACACGGAGAACACCAACCCAATCACACTTCATGGCGAAACCCTGGAACAGGTGAAAACGTTCACGTACCTGGTCAGCATCACCGATGAACGTGAAGGATCTGATGCCGATGTAAAGGCAAGGATTGGCAAAGCAAGGACAGCATTCCTACAGTCGAAGAACATATGGGACTCAAAACAACTGTCTCTCAACCAATATCAAAGTGAGAATCTTCAATACGAATGTCAAGACAGTTCTACTGTACAGAGCTGAAATTCAGATTACTACTACAACCATCATCACAAAAGTACAAATATTTATAAACAGTTGTCTACGCAAGACATTCAATGTCCGTTCACTGGATACCATCAGCAACAGCTTACTATGGGAGAAAACAAACCAGCTTCTATCTGAAGAGGAAATTAGGAAAAGACGCTGGAAGTGGATAGGACATATATTGTGGAAATCACCAAACTGTATCACCAGACAATCGCTAACTTTAGATCCTGAAAGAAAACATAAAATCGGAATACCACGGAACACATTGCGCTGAGAATTGGGAGCTGACATGAAAAGGATGAATGTTGACTGGAAAAAACTGGAAAGGATTGCTTTGGACACAGCTCGATGAAGTATCCTAGTCGGTGCCCTTTGCTCCACCAAGGGTTAACAAGCGTAAGTACAGCATATATGAACTTTTAAACGATACGAGGATTTGCGTTCCCTCAATTTGCCAAGGAATTTATGACTACAGATTTGAGGTGATTCAATCGATAGCAGTATCCAAGTTGTATTAGTCTTCACTTAAAATTAATGTATTAAATTATTGATCAGTAAATTCAGTTTACTATTTTCTCGCCGCTGAATTGCCACTTTCGTTGAATTAATATTCCGAATGTTCAGTTTAATTGACTTTATCTACTGAAATCACGAACTGACCTGAGTTAGACCATCAGTGAAATTCTGGAAGCACTGGACGGCTGTTTCGTTCTAGTACAGGACTCCTCAGAAGTGAGTACCCACAACCCCGCATGTGGGGATTAAACCCAGGACCTTTGGTCTCGCGCACGAGCACCTAACCTCTAGACCACTAAGTCGACGTCCAACAGTGTTAATCTCTAACTTCAATCAACATACGACATTGAGTGACCACCGTTCACTGTCTTCGAGAAGTAAATGATTCACATCCGAGATGGATTAGTGAGAGTCCCGGGTATGACTCCCCCAGTGTGGGGTCATGAACGTGTACTCCCAAGGAGTCTCATACCAGGACGAAACGGTCGTCTAGTACTATCAGGTTTATAACGGTGGTTTAACTTAGACTGGTTCATGACTTTAATGAAATCCAACAGTCTCTACAACCCCTTACTGACTTAATTTAATACAAGTACACGAATAAGCATATGAAGATGATCTGTATCAGTCATACTGACAGTAGTTGTAACTAGAAACAAGATGAACAGAACAAGAAACCTAGGTCATATATGAAACAAACAATGGATTAGTGGCTAAAATACTTGGCTATCAACCTATGAGTTGTGAGTTTGAACTCCGATCCACTAACTTTGATTTAAGCAACTGCGTAGTATCATTAACCTTTGGGCAAACACTGCAGGTAGACGCAACTGTATTTATTGAGTCACTTTATTAAGTAATCTATTAAAATTACATTTGTGACTACTGATAACTCTATTAGTATCCATTACTTAGATTTCTAACCTTTTTGTCATGGCTTTTTTTATCGGAAAATTCCTAAATGTAAATGATGTAAATCATGAGTTTTGAGGAAGCATTTCGTGTACTTCCAAATAATTAAGATGATCAGTAATCTTAGTTGTTTTAACTTTATTGATGAAAACTGAATCAACATAAAAATACCTACTGAATTCTAATCTGTTAGTGAAAGTTGAGAGAAAAGCAGCTTCTTCAACAAGCACAGGTGCGTGTACTTGACTTTAAGCTACAGTTTAAGCGTCATAGTGAACATTAATCGGTTCCCCAAACTCAATTAAGTGGAGTTATGTTCAAACTCACGGCCTAACGGTTGAAAATTCGGCGCACTAACAACTACTTCACCACTAGTCTAGAAAAGTAATAGCATTATCCTGTTGTAACATGTGTTGACTTACAAGGAGCGATTACCACTAGACATTTAAAATAGATTCTTCGCATTGTTAATGCTATGTTTATTGAGGATTATATTAAAACTTCTTTAAATTATGTGGATAAAGGTGTTGGCTTAGAAATTTATTGGTGCTACATAAAATCCCAGTGAACGAAGTGCATCATCTAATATAACCTGGATAATTTGGGTTGACGAACAGGTTAGTTTAGAATACTAAAGTGGAAACTTCTACGGATGAAAGTAAAGCGCAAACAATATAACGAGGTTTTGTGGAACAAGGTGGTTTCGTCCTAATACGGGAGTCCTCACCAGTATATCTATATAGGCATATATCACTTTTGTGTTATACATGAAAAGTCCTATTGGAATGTCTTACCCAAATATCCATTTCGGGATAACAGTGATCAGAACAAAAGTATTCTATCCAAGCTGCAAATCCTTCCTTAAGCCATAAATCTGTCCACCATTCCATCGTGACGAGATTACCAAACCACATATGGGCTATTTCGTGACTGATTACGGTTGTGATAGCTTCTTTTGTTGCTGGAGACATTGTGTGTGGATTAGCTAGTAAAAGTCTTTCACTAAACAAGAAGTAAATTATATTAGACGATTACTTACTAATCTGTAAAAAACTGCGAACTTTAGAATAAAAAAAAACGAATTAAATGTGAGATTTTCTGGAATTTACACATACTTGAAATATAAATTACAGTACAGGTTTTAACAGTACTACAATTAACTAATAAGGCACAGTTTAGTCACTCATAATTGTGACTTATTGAAAGTGTGTATCACCCCAACTTACCACGTGACATTAACAGATAGACATGAAATTAATAAAATAAATTCCAAAGAAGTTAGAATAGTATCAATGATAGTGAGAAAAGACAAAACAGAGAAAATCTGGTCCGAAAAGTAGGAATAAATTCATTAGGTAATAAGGCACAAAGTAATATTGAAACTCAAAACCAATTAGATCGATCATAGGTGTCTTCGACGCATTGCTCGTATATCCTGGGACCACCGGGTAAGTAATGCAGATGTTAGGAAACGGGTACTAGGTAAGGATGGCAAATCGATCGATGAAGTACCGAAACTTCATCAGTTGAGATGGCTGGGACATGTGTTACGTATGCCCAACCACTGACTGCCCCGACGTGCAATGCTTTATGGTGTAGGAGCAGGTTGGAAGAAAGCTAGGGGCGGCCAGACCAAAACATGGCATAAATCCTTGAAGTCACTGACAATTGGACTGGGCCATGTTGGTAGGTGTAGACTACCTGGTTGGGATTCGCGAGATGATAGCAACCGATGGTTAGAGACCTTGAATGACATGGCTCAAAATCGTTTGCAATGGCGAAGGTGCATCCACTCCTTGTGTTCTACCAAATTCTAATCTGAATTCTTCATGTCTGTATCCTTTTTCTCTTTCCAAATTTATTTCATTGTATTATACTCCTTCAATAACATCTTCAAACCCTAATCTTTCACATTAATGCTTATACTCTTACTACTTCTACCAATATGGGATTTGAATCGACAACTTCATCTCTGTGCTAATGTGGTATGGCAACTCGAACTGATGTACGTACGTACGAAGTTCTACGTTGTAACTGACTGACTGACTGAAGAATAAATAGATCTGTTCCCTTCAGGCCAAGTGTGAGCTACGTCCCCAAATGTCTCTAACAGTTGCTCATGATTATCCTTGGGATATTAACCAGATAGTCTATACCTATTGACGCGATCCGGATCCACATCCAATTACTTCATGGACTGATATCACGTTTTTCTTATCCTATCTTTACAATTCTGTCAACATAATCCCATGTCGGCCAGCACTTGGTATCGTGATGAGGGGTTGTTGGGTCTGTGTAGAATATGCCTCAGCCACTTCAACTGACGAAGATCGTCAGTACAGTGCAAATCTAGTTTTTTTATTCACTTTACAATGATAATCTTTGAATGAATATGGTTCTGATAGGTAACTTCGATCTTTGGACGATTATATCTATCTATTAAGATTAAATAACTGAGTTATTCGGGTAGGTAGGCTAATTTCTTGGTGCTTTGGTATGGTAGCAAGAGCCAGTAAAAACAACAACGGATGCGGATACAGTATGAATTTGGCAATAAACAGTTCTACAAATGTGGTCTCAGATAATTATTTGTTGTTGATGGAACTCCTAATAAGTTTCCCTAAAACTGACAACAGTTTTAAAGTCTTTGTTCCCAAAATGAAAAAAATTCTTTATTTGATAAGAAAACCAATCACAACTAAATATTTTATGACGACTATGCTCTTATTTTCTACCTGATAGGTGTCTAGTATTTATGAAGGAAACAGTGGTCCACCGATTATCAAATACAGCCATTTAAACCAACCTTTGAGCCCACCTATCAATCAATTGCACTATTTGACTACTCCTTTAGGAACATTAAAAAGTCTTGAAAGTTCTAGATAATTTCTCAGAAAAGTTTCCAGAAACCGAAGACAATGGAAAGGGTAAGAAGACACGGGTAACAGAAAGTAGTCAGCTGAGGCATTATCCCAGTGACTGAGTCTGATTTTCCAGTCATTAAACTACTAGTTTGAACAACTATCTACAAAAGCTTACGAAGGAAGAGTCATGTTTATCAGAAGTTTATGAAGTGTGTATGTTTCGTTGCAATTCAAATCATAAGGTATAAATACATAACAACGGAGATTATATAGTTTCTTGTTGTATAGTGGATGACAGCATGTGAAGGTTTATATCAACTCATTTACTAAAGTCTTTTATATCATTTGAAGGATGGCTTTTGTATACAGAATGTATCTTTTTTGGATTGTTTATGGGTACAGAAGTGTGAGTTATTGAATTTTCGGATTTCTAGAGTAAAGCTATAAGTTAAAATAGTGTTTAACAAGAAATCTGAGACCGAATGTAACTTTTTTTGAAAAATCTATCCGGAAAATCTCGCTAGAATCTTCGGGATGAAATATAATCATCAAAATACAAGTCCAGAGAATATATTGCAAGTTTTATTGTATTAAAAGACAACTTGCCGAAAAGTTATTAATCCCCAGTTTTCCATCGCACCACCACACATATTAGGGACTGCAAGTAAATCAATTTTGGGTAGTGGATACTCAATGCCAAAGTATTCCCCGTAAAATGGTAAACTATGACAAGCCACATTTAGGGCGAAAGAACCCTGGTTTTGTTCTGAGAGAAGACCTTTACGCGAATACACACGCACTAAAACTCCATTTTTGTCAACAGCCTGTAGTGTATATGGGGTACAAAAAACACTATTAAAAATAATATTAGCATGAATAATCTTAAGAATACTCTACCTAAAAAAGAGGACAGAAACCGAAATTGGAGTGATGGAATGCTTTATTACACCTGAAAACAATGAATCATATTCTTAAAGTAATCTGATTTGTGAATGAAAGATGCGACTCTATCATAATCCAACACAAGCTTTGTACCGATATACTGGAAAAAGCGTATGAAGTTCATTATCAATCCTAATCAAATCTACTTTAGATGTCATATTTATGTGAAACGACATCAATAACTCCAGAAAACACGCTCAAAACTGAAAATTCCCTATTGTTAAGACAAGATATCGAGTGTTCATACCGAACTCTGTTTCACATGACGTAAAGATGTCAGTTCCATACGAGGCTAACAATTTTAGTAGTTATTTCTAGAAATCCTATCTTTTTTGTAAATAATTCATTTTCTCCTTATTTTGGTATATTCGTTCATTTTAGAATGGAAAGTTATTGAGATTGAGCTTCAGAAGAGTGATGTGAGAAACAGCTAACTATCGATTACAAATAGCAGATGTAAATGTGTACTTTGGACGACAGGAAAACTTAAATATTAGCTCGGTGATATCCCTATCTAACCGTGACCAATAGTCTGTGACAAATCAGATCACTGGACACCACTAGGACATCAATGTACTCGAATAATATATTTCAGATAGTGATTAATTATATCACATTATTTTATTGGGATTAGTTCAGAGCTCAAAAATATGGAGTGACTCACTTGAACAATATTGTCAAACTATCTGGCGTATTTTTTGGTGCCTATGATATCCTGTTTATGTTTAAGTAAACAAAAATAATTTTAACACCTGACGTCATACAGAAACTGATAACATCCACATAATTTAGGACTAAATGTTTACAATTACCAAGGCAAACTCTTCTGATATATATGAATCTCCATTATCACACTAGTTAACATAACTTAAGCAAACTTCAAACATCCTCGCGATAACAAATGCCAACCTGACCGTAACATATTCAGATATTTTAACCCAAACGTTTTGTTATAGACAAAGAAATATCAAAGGACCAATTAGTACCAAACTTCACACATACAAACATTTTCCAGGTTTATGGTTAGTAAATTGAAATGAAATATTTGACGATAGTTTAATAGTTAGAACATTCAAATTTAAGTTAATGCCACAGATTTGAACCTAGATTCATCTTAGTCAATATTGCTAGCAAGATATTACAGACAGGACTCAAAGTCAAGAATGTACACTGGTGTTTAGTTATATTAATTTGAACTTTAATAATTATACCATTCGAAGTCGATAGAAGAACCGTAAAAGATTTTTACGTTTATCTTCGTTACCAATAGTACAGTAGCTTTTTACTTGAAATGAATAACTTAAAACAGTTGGTGATCAATACGTATTGCCGGTAAAATATGATGTGTAATAACTTGTACCAATACACATAACCTTGAAGAATACCACTTAGGTTTTTGTTTTTCTATCAGAAGTCATGAACTCGAACGGAGAATTTTTCTAACGAAATGAGTCCCAACAGAGTGATTGAAAACAACATTTCGTCCACGTATAGACTAAATACACGGAAAATGAATAGTCTATGTAACATCTAGATAGTTTATTATAGCCATATTACTATATAGAAATACGTTGATTGTCAATCTTCCTTAACTAAATCACAGTGAACTACTATTATACTTGTCAGTGCATATTACAATCGTCTATTTGAGTAATATTAACTACAAATTTGATCTTACCTCGGTATACTCAAGATCTCCAACAGCAAAAGCTACCAAATATGTTGACATCTTTGGAGTATCTTGGAAATGGAACACAACTATGTTTTCATCGTGTTCTACTTTTGATAAGAGAGGCTAAAGCAAATACATAGTGAAAACCATTATACAAGGACAAATGACTATCCAGTGAAATGGATTATATCCATTAAAACAAGTGATTAAAATATAATTATCACTATAAACCCACTCAGTGACAGAACACTAGTGTAAGATGTACAGAGGTTAGAAATACCATCTATTTGCTCACTCAAGATTATATAGTGAGATACGACTGTGAGGAGTGTTAAGCAACGACTCCCTAAATTTTATTTCAACAACCAACTATAATAAGCAATGCCATAACGGAGTATAATAAGGTTTAAGAGAGTCAGAACAAAATAGTTAGCAAAGTATAGGTCCAGTGTATTAGCTCAAATTAGTATATTACATGACCAAACCATGCGTTAAATATTTATAGTATTTATTTATTTGAACACAAACAATATAAGGAAGCCCCAAAATATATATGCGCCTCACAATAAAAATGAGGTTGTGAAGAGACAGAATAGGTGAGTAGAATGAAAAAGAAGAGTAGCAATGAACAGAAACTAGTGCATGGGTGGAATAATAATAATAATAGGACAAGCAGTTCAGTTAGGAAAAATACAACCCGGAAAATTCTTTCACTTAAAGAAGTCACTCTCACTTCTACAAAGAAAGTAAAAGTAGTTTGCAACAGGGCAGCCACTGTCTTCTATTATGAGCCATGTAGTCATTGTAGCACCATTTCTAGAACCCCGACCAGGGAATCGTGAGGGACCAACGGAAGCCATTCCTGTACAGCCTTCTTCGTGCCTCGGCACCATGTTATACACTGACCACCTCTCCATTTTTACTAACCGGTCCCAGCGTCGGCAAATAATACACGATGTGTAATTCACTGAGACGACATTCGTAGTACATCTCCAAGCCACCAAAGTAGGTGTTTTAAGAGTGAAATAAATTGAATTATCGTCGCTACCCGAATATACACAGCCGAACTATTGCATTACTACCATGATGTTGCCACTGGATTTCAGCAACCCGTCAGGGATGACGATGATCAAACACAGAGTCGTCTAGCATCCTCAATTTCGAGAGGCATGATTTCACAAGCATAGAACGAGGCTGCTCTCACCGACGTGTTGTGGATCTGACCTTTTACAGCTAGACTAACATCACGAAGGCGCCAAATATAGCTCAAACTGGTACAAGCCGCTCTGGCTTTCACTATACGTGAATTGATTTCATCACTTACACCAACGCTAAGTCAGCCACCATGAGAGTTAGAACACTTAGTTCCTTCGATGAATTAAGATAGTTTGGTGAGATGTAATTAATTTAGGACATCTTCATAAGCAGTACATATTTAGTGTAAATATCATATGTCTAGCTTAAAGACGAGAAATGCCTATTAAAAACTTTATTATCTTTCGAAATGAAATTTGTCTTTTATGTGGAGATAAGCCTCCTCTCCAGATATGCTTAGCAACGCAAAATATTCCAACCAAAGGCCGTCTGTAAAAAACCCACATGGACAGAAAAGTTTCTCAATTTTTACTGTTAGTCTAGTTTAGTAAGGACGAAGTATGATCAAGAATCTATTTAAAAGTGATTGTATTCGTGAGAAAGATGTTACGGAGAATAAAGTTATTAAATGAAATATTGTTTGAATGTGGATCATCATTAAAATCTGTAAACCAATAAAGACCTTAATATGGTTACATCTACCACACTCAGTATGGAATGATGTCGAGAACACCATAAAATACAAAGGTAGTCTGGTGGCAATTAGAATATATTATAAGCTTAAGGTTATGATAGTTGGATGACAATATATGCTTTACGGAAGACAAAAAGTGTGTAAACGACCGAATCACATCCCAATGTGGTTATCAATTTACATTTGTGTACACATATGCATACATAAATAGCAATTAACAATGATTAAATACACAAGTGAATGTTTACGAAAACTAATTTTAACAACCCGGTAACACACTCCTTATCTCCTATTCTTGACAGACAGTTGGAACTATTTGTAATGAATGTCCAAACCTAGCCTTCGTAAAGGTGCATGAAAGAGGCCTCTGGGAAACATTAAGATTTACAGAAATCTGCAGTTGTATTATTTGCTGCCTATTAAGTACAAATGAGTATGAAAGGGAAATTCTCATAAACATGTTTGAGTTAGTTAATGTATTTGTCACTGTTTCCTGTTCTAACACGAGGACTAAATAGAACACCTCTTATAAAATAAATTTCTAAGTACTATAAGTTGCAAGGACTAATACAAACTAACTAGACATTTTCCCTTAAAACATGCAGCTGATCATTAGCATCAGAGATTTGAAAACAAAAATGCTGGAGATCAATAACTAGTTTGATGAAACCTACCATATTTGAAATAGCAGTCTTTCCTTTAGGAATGTGGAGTTTAATATCAAAAATTGACTTGAACTCTGGTTCATCCAAACATGGGAATACTTGTCGAGCGCCAGTAGCCTATAATTATTCATAGAGTCGGAAGATATGTTACCTCAAAGTGTGTAGAGAGTAGATAATGCTCTTCTTCCCCAGAGATATATGAACTTCTATAGAAACCCTCCATTTTTTCACTTATTATGCCAGTATACTCCACTCTTAGTTCTCCCAAAGCCGACTAAGACAGGGAAATACACATACTACAAAATATACTCACTGCTAACGGTTCTCTAAGAATGAACGAAACCTGCTCATATTCCCGTTTCTCAATTACTTCAACATCAACTTGACGAGTAGAGTACAAACAATACAAACCTACTTCCATTGAACGTAGCTTTACTTACTGAAATGTCTTTGGCGTTGAGTAATATTTGAGAAGTCTCTTCTTCAATCTGAATACGAAATGAGGAGCATTAGTACTTACAGATACAGATAAAGACAGGTTCCCAGTAAACCTGAAGCTCAGAAAGCATGGCTTGATTTCTATTTCATATCTTATAGGGATGACAGATCGGGGCAGTCGGTTAAAGACACAAGGCGCCATACCCGTAGGTGACGACAACCGCAAACCAGGATGACGGATTGAATCCGTGTCACAGACAATATATTCAAGCCCATCGATCAGTGACCTTGAAACACCCTAGTTAATCAAAAAATTCCATCAGCAAATTCTAGAGTTTAACTACTCATAAAGAGTAAAAAGAGTTTAGCGGAAAATAAATCTCCGAAATGAATAGCTATGTATGTCTTTGACATTGATGCTGACCTCATTAGTTTCACTAGGCACACTCTAGCTTAAGGCGCTCGGTTACGCATCCGCATCAGATCACGATGGGGTACTCTTTGCTACACATCTACTACAACTAATAGCCAGCTTAGACCAAACGATTCTCGACATATAGGTATCTCTCTAAATAAATCTTCGAACAATCTCATCTTTTGAATTCTGATTTGACTGAGTTGGTATGTAGTGGTATTGGTTCCTGACCACACGATGTTTGAAACTAAGCGTATAATTACTGAGACTTACATTCAACACATAACACGGGGGAAGGTCAACAGTGGTGAACGTGGAGCAATAAATGGAAATGGCATGGCTTGGTCATGCAGGTGAGGCCACCATAATCTATTGCTTTTTGTATCAAATACGTTACTCTCTTCTCAGCTGAAATTTGTTCTTCAGAAATGCCAGACGTCATGTTTCTAATCGTCATGATAAGATGAGATAGTATAGAGAATGATGCAACTTCGACATAAGATCTTATAAATTATATAGCCATATCATGACAAATCTACAATTTTGGGATTGGGTTTATCATTATAGTTGTGTTAATACCAAAGTAGACCATAATTTTACAGGTTTGTTTCGATTAAATCATAGTTTCGTGTAAAGAAGTTTTCGATCTGCGAATACCTCTGACATCTTTTGCGTGAGCATGTCGTGATCTGATACAATAAATTGTGTCTTTTCCTTGTTGTTACACTATATATAGTATTTTAATGTTTACTTTTGCATATATTGATATTGTTTTTATATTTTCGGATATTTTCCCCCTTTGTATATCTTATCTTCATTATGGCGGAAGACATATAATCTGTTTAATATTAAGACTCTTTGGCCTCTCACCTTTCAAGTCATGCTGTTCTCACTCGGTAATATTGACTCCTGGTTCTACTACACGGAGGCAATTCCTCGCAGTTATGAAGATGCCGGAACGCGATTTCAAAAAGTGCATCACACCTAGTATGTCTGGTGGTGGTGTTTCTGAACCTTAAGCCATCTTAAAGAAGACTACTCATAGACGTGGCGACTCAACCGATCGACAAAGACTAGGCCAGCTTTTCTGAGACATCGAGTTCCCACATGGCTTATCAACAGAAATGGTGATACGTATCCAGGAGGCCGTTGGTCAACAAACCTTTTATGAAGACCTGTTTAGACAGCTCCTATTGTCAGAGCTTCTCCAACAGGTGCGAAAATCATTCTTGATCCCTATCCATCGCCTAACACTCACGATTTGACGGCTACCTTGAGAGGTACAAGTGTTTTTCGAAAATGGACTCGGTTAAAACATTCCTAAAACCGCTATCATCACACCTTTCAGTCTCTACAAAATTTCGTGCATGCCCTTCGGCTTAAGAAATGCTGCACAAACTTTCCAGAGACTCATTGATGACATTTCTAGAGGTCTCAGCTTCATACGTGCCTAAGTTGATTACTGCTTGATTTTGAGTTTAGAGAGAGAATCTCATTTCCAGCATCCGGACCTGGTTTTCGGATGACTCCCAAAACATGGCGTTATTGTAAACGTCCAGAAATGTCAAATCGGAGCCGAATCTCTAGATTTTCTCTGACACACTAGTGATGCTCAAGGTGTCCGTCCCCTGAAAATTAAAGTGGTGGTCATTCTGGATTACCCAGAACTGACCCAAATAAAGCAGCTACGCATGTTTAACGGCCTAGTAAGTTTCTATAGATGGTCCATACCAAATTGCGTCCATCTTCGTGGAAATGCTTAAATCAATAATTTGGACATCGTGAAAAAAGTATTCACTACAGATAAGGAAATTATCGCAAAAACAAATATGCTTGCACACCAAGATATCAAAGTTTCATTTAGTATGTCAGTGAACACATCCGACTCGGCTTAGGAGGGGTTTTACAACAATGGATAAACGACACTTAGTAACGTTTGGCATTCTTCTGGAAACGGTCGCAATACACGGAATCGAGATGTATCACTTACGGCAGGGAACTCCCAGCAGATAGAATAATTATTATGTAGAGGCGGTCTCAGATTAAAGAAATGGATCATCAACTGGGAAGAAATAAGGATTATCTTACCTAATGCATATAAAGAAGAGTCTTTGATAGAAATGCCAACGAGCCACGATACTACACATCGAACTCTAGGTGTAGTATGAGACTTCAAGCAAGATGTATTTAAGTTTTACTTTAAGGCACCGGAAAAGCCTTTAACTAAAAGAGGAATCCTATCTGTTGTTTCTTCTATGTTCTATCCTTGGTGTCTAATTGCTCCAGTCTGCCTTACTGCTCAGCTATTTTTGCAAAAATTATGTAAATCCCAAATAGGTTGGTATCAGCTGCTCACCGAGCCATACCTGTCCACATGGCTAAATTGGGCAGATTCCATGCGTTAAATAGGTCATGTTATGGTGGCTCGAGAAATCAAGGAGAGAATTGACGAACCTGACGCGAAGGTAGAATTGAATTTATTCAGTGATACTCCAAAGATTGGTTATGGAGCGGTTGCTTAAACAAGAGTTTGTTATTTGCATGGACCGCCATACTGTGTCTTGTCATATAGCAAGTCTACAGTAGCGTCTACAAAAACAGGTCACCATACCGGGGCTTGAGATGGCGGCGGCGGTGTTAAGTGTAGGGCTAAGCGAAGTCTTACGGAGGAGTCTACCCAATTTTTTCTGTGAAGTGAACTTTCATACAGATTTAATGATAGTGCTGTACCACATTAAGAATACAGAAAACTGGTATAGTACCTATATAACCAATCGCCTCACTGTTGTGTACCAGTATACGAAGGTTGAACAATGGAGTTATGTAAGGTCGTCACAGAACCCAGCCAGTTGGACCTCAAGAGAAATACAGAAAATGACCGAACTTCAGTCTTGGTCTAAACTTCCCATTTCACTGCATGGCGAATTTTGTGGGACTATTAAAAAATGTCCAGAACTTATTGACAATACTGGGTTTGTAAAAACTGCCGTGGTTAACTTGAGTAGTATAATGCATAACAACACCCCTCTTCTTTCTCATTACTCTGAGTAGTTGAAATTAAGCAGAGCTGCAGCCTGGTTTAGAAGGTTCATAGAATTCCTGACGGTACTTTGTTCACCGAGTCCTGCAGGATCCGTTCATCTAGGATACTTAAAGTTCAAGAAGCTTGAAATCGCTAAGCGTAACGTTTTGATGATGGTCCGGAAAGAGGTGTATGGAGGGGTGCTTAGTGAATTTAAAACCAACACTAAAGTAGTTAGTCATAATGATCTGAAGGGCTTATCGCCAATAATGGTTGATGGGTTACTTTGTGTTGGAGGTCGTCTAAGCTACTCAGACTTCCCAATTACTTTTAAACACTCAATAATATTACCCAGTTGACACTTAGTGACGGAAATTATAATTAGACAATATCATAAAGAAGGACACACCGGAACGTCTCAACTACTGGCCCGAATTCGCAGAAACTATTGGATAGTAGAAAGGACCAGCACGGTTAGTAGAGTGATGTAAAAAAGGTGTTACTTAATGGCGGTTTACGATGAATTCAGGACAACAGCTGATGGCGCCACCTCCAACTTATGGGGTGCAACAAGGCTGGTATGACATTTCAGAAGTAGGAGTAAACTACTTTGAACCTTTCTTCTTTAATAATAATATATTTCTGCAAGGGAAGGCACGCGCCATCTTTACAGGCATGATCTACAAGTTACAAAATTTACTGGTTCACAATATACATCCCAAGAAGGTGGTTTAATAAATATAATCTATAAAAGTGAATATCAGTCCATTCGTCATGATATACTGTGTATTCTTCAAAATATTTTCCAAAGAGGGTTCACGTCCACGTTACACACCAGATCCAGTCTGAGCAAATATGTGTTAGGAATTTGGTCGTGCTAAGTATTTATACAATGAAGCTTTTTAAGTTTATAGTTGTTTTAAAGTAGACTTGTGGAGCGCTTGGTATGAACTACGACCTTGGGAAGCGCGTACGTCGAGTTTGTTCCAGATGCCAGAGGTTCCAAAGCCTTGCCCTCAGAGCAAGACTCTGAAAAAAAGAGAAACCGAGGAGCAGCAAGGCATTTGAATATGGATGCTAAACAATGCTTAACATTTAGTAGTGGAACAGACAGAGGTTTTGTTAAATTACTAGACTAAACTCATACTAGCTCTTGTTGCTAGAGTGAAATGTGATCAGGGGCTCCAAATGAGAGAATGCAGTATTAGAGAACAACGAGTTATGATATCTAAAAATGTGGAGTAAGTTCAAATGAAGGAAAGGAAGTCAAGGCTGGAGTAAGGAAAGCTGTTTATTAGAACAGAGAGTGCATCACGAGAGTAAAGTGTTAAGGAAACTAATAACTATATCTTTTATTCTTTGTTTTTTCCGTTCGATGCCTGCCACACGGTTTTAATGTAAAAGTACGAGTTAGCACGTTATAAGTTCTATTAGTAGAATAGCTAATCCAGCACGCCACCGAAAACAGATATGGATCGAGTGACTTCGTCCTGCACCATTAGTAAAGCCTCAGATATTCCAGAGGGATATAAGGTTGAAGCTTCTAAAAAAACCCAGCTGCTCATGGATCTGTTCTCTACCATCATGTTACGGGAGAACTAAAGACATTTGGCTGATTAAAACCTTTTTACTGTACATCAAATTTACTGTGTTTTTGGATGTGTTTGTTTTACTTAACCTTTGGACTTGTTTGTTTATATCATTCCTTTCGGACATTTTGGTTTCTTTTGTCATTGGTTTGGTATTTGGGAGTTTTTTGCTCCGGGAACCTACAAAATTGAAGGTTTGTTTTGTAATTGTTATAATTATTGTTGTTAGAACGACTTTGGTCGATTATTTGTGAATTGCGAATAAACTTGGTATCTTATTTGGAGTTTTGGTTCTCTTGCCTACTTGGGTTCGTAATTTGCGAATATCGACGGCCAGTACTTCAATAGTTGGAACGGGCAAAAACTCATAATTGGACGTAACAATCAGTTGTATGTCGCAACGCAACTTTCATAAGGCGCGGCAATTTTGATATTGGCAATACGTTTCTTAATAAAACTGTCTACATTCATATTTTATAAAATATCAACCCAGCTGAGTAAATTACTACAGTGAAAATTGTAACTTCTGTAACAATTCCATCTTGCCTGTGAACCAACATGCGTCATTTAACAAACTGTTATTTGAGAATATATTATTATTACTTCGATTAAAAAATTAGAGAGGGGAAAGTATCTAATAAAACTACAAAGTGGGGAAATAAGGCAATTTAGTCTATATATGTGGAGGACCTGTAATGTTTGTGTGGGACGCGGATGTGTTCTCTTGTGCTAGATCTTTACAAGTGAGGGCTTGATCAATAAGTCTTACAAACGCATGTAATTTGTCTGCCATGCGTACTTCACAGGAAAAACTGTTCCATATTAATGCATACTTGATGAGGAAGAAGTTTTCTCCAGTTTTTGATCTGTATTTCTCAACTTTGACCGCGGATACTTTGTCTCGAAGGTTGTATTCATGTGGTTTTGGGGAGAGAACTATATTAGATGTGGAATAAGTAAGGTTTTTGAGGAGTTTGAAAAAGAGAATCAAATTAGACCTAAGCCTACATTTCCAGAGGGGTTCTAGTCCTAAGTTATGGCATCGGGAACTATAGTCAATAAGTGAGTCGTTCTTAAGTATTTTGCCAGTGAAATCTCGTTGTATTCCTGTAACGATTTGAAGTATTTGAATTATAAAATGAAATAGAAATCCCAGCATTAACGTTATTTGATCAAAAAGTATTAGATGAGCACGAACGAATGTACTATATTTGGAATTCAAAATCAAAACAGACATCAATACAAAGAAATCACTGGTTCATATAAACACCGCATCTGCTAAAGCTTAAATCGTAATCAATTGTACGTCTTCTATAGTTCATCTTACGTCTATCCGACAGTGCATTGGAAATAGACTATGTATTATCTAGAACGCATTCGTTAATATTATAATTAACAACCAAAATTGAAACAGATTCACCTGAGTCCTGGAATAGTATTTGATCAACATGTCGGTCATGTATACTCAAGTCATTAATATCTAGAATTCGCACCATAGATTTTCCAACATTCTTCACTACGATTTCCGTGGATGGTCGAAGATCGTTCACACGATAATATGTAACTTCTGCAGACTCCAAACACCTCGTATTCGAACGGAGAATTCTTCCTTTTAATAGCTTTGATAGTTTCTCTTTCGTCACAGGATGTTTAGCATTTCTATATTGAAGTAGAAATGTACTTACTCTCCTCTCTAGTTCATTAAATGTTGAAACAGCAATAGAATCAATAGCAATTTTAAATGTCCTGACGAAATTTTCTGCCTCACCATTAGAACAAGGGTGCCTGGGAGCCGTAAACAAATGTCCGCACCCTGAACCATCCAACCAATTAATGACTGCATCCGCAGCGAAACGGGAGCCATTATCAGTCACTAATACCATGGGAACACCTTCTCGACTTAACACCTTCCTTAATGCTTGGATTGTGAAGTCAGAATTCCGTGAAGTTGTGGAAAAACTTCAGGCCACTTAGAAAGAGAATCAATAACTACAAGTGCATAGTATTTGCCAAGAAAGGGACCACAGTAGTCTGGATGAATTATCCTCCAGGCGTCAGACGATACTGGCCATGGAGTCCACTTCGAAGACTGACTTTTCAACTAATGACATTTTCCATAATTGTTCGCTGTACGACACATATCTGCATTTTTATCTGGCCACCAGCATATGAGCCTCACCAAGAACTTCATTTTCTCAACACCTCATTGTCCACTATGAAGTTCTTCAAGGACAGGTTTGTGTAATGAAGGATGAATAACAACACGACCATTTATACACAAAATACCATCACGAGTAGTAGATAACTCATCCCGCTTTTAATAATAGACAGGAGATCTACGTTTCAGATTAGCACTCCAAACATTCCGTATAGCACTGAGTATACATTCAAAGTACCTACGAGTTTCTCCAATGAGATCTGGACGTCTCACCGGTAAAGGTTGCACTAACAAACAATCCAAAGTATTAACAGGTCTATCTTGTAATGATTGTCGAGAAATGTAGTCAACGTGTTGAATTGGTGTTAGGATATTCACAGGAATCCCCCAAAAATTATCTCGAACGTGAAGTGGTATGTTTTCAGACTTTCCACATACTTCACATGTTAATTCCTATTGGTCATTATTTACAGTTGTCCTAACTATGACTTTCACGTGTCGTTTTCCTATTGGTCAATTTTGAGTTGTCCTAATTATAACCTTTACGTGTCCTTTCTTTCCATTGGTTACTGTTCATAGTCATCTTAACTGTATAAATATGCCTTGTCTGTAAATCATTTTTGATCTGCCTCGGACCCCATAAACAATTCTCATTTAACGGTTGTGTTCTGATTTATTGGAGTTGGGGAAACAGTATTGAGATCGTACTAGGATATCTGAATTTGGCCAATCGGTAGAAATTCGCTTAGTCCTATCGCAATACGCAATATTTCGCGACGTAACAATTGGTTTTGCACTCCTGTACTGAACCGTATAGTTATAGGCTCTCAAGGTAATACTTCATCGTTGAACCATAGCAGCTGGGGAACGTGCTTAGGATTTTTCAGGATGATAAATGAACTTTAAAGCTTCATGATCGGTAACAATGGTAAACGTCTTTTCAAATAGATATTTACGAAGTATTTTAACAGCCCAAAATACAGCTAATGCTTCTCACTGAGATTGTGAATAACCTTGTTCAGTAACAGTAAGTGTGCGTAAAATACAGATAACTGGTCTACCTTCCTGTTCCAAAACTGCACACATACCCACATGTGATGCGTCAGTAATAAGTACAGAACGTACACTGAGTGAGCAAGTTCGAAGAACAGCATCACTTTGGAGAAACTTTAGCAGACTTCGTAGGCATAACACTGGTTCCTCACCCCATTTGAATGAATTGGATGTCAAAATGTAAAATAAACAGTTGGCACGACAAGAAAAATCAGGAATGAAACGAGAATAGTATTGAAGAGCACCCACTAGTCGCTTCATATCTGGTCTAAAACCATGACTATCAACTAGGTGTCCAAGGCATTCGAAACTAGATACACAAAATGGACACTTATTTGGATTCACAGTAATATTCTTCTCGATTAAACGACGCAATAAAGCAATAAGTCTCTGGCCATGAACTACTTTATCAGCACCATGAACAATTAGATCATCCTGATAAACTTCAACACCTTCAGCATCACTGACTACCACATTCATAACTTCCTGAACTATGACTGGAGACCAAGTAAGACCAAATGGAAGGAAGTTGTATTTGAACTGACCAAAAGGAGTGTTAATTACTGTCAAGATATGTGAAGATTGATCTAAAGGGATTTGAAGATAAGAATCTTTCAAGTCAACTTTCGAAAACACTTTAGAACCATGAAGTCGATTCAGAATATCTCCAGCCTCAGTCGTTGCGCACTGTCTAAATACTGCTCACAACATGTCATGGGTGGGTTGCCAAATGATGTTGACCGACACGGTATGTGAATACTCTTATTTATATCTACAAGCGAGATGAAAGGTAGTGACATGTCATGCTCAAGTACATGGTGCACGTCTAGTGTAGCTTTAGGGAGGTCAGAGTATGATGCAGACTGATCTGTGTTTATAAAGCTTCACATTATGCGCTTTATGACGGGTTTAGATCTTTTGCACGTGCTATAGGCATCAGGAGAGATTATATGTTTTCCCGATAGCCCCGAAATTATTGGAAGCAATGTAAATATAAAGTTTGTGTTATGTGAACAGCGACTGTTATATTTTATTAGATGTATAAAGTTCTATGGTAGGATCAGATCCATATTTGTTAAGAGCCAACATATTAACGTTAATGAACGAAAAGAGGTGGACAACGTAAGAAATAGAGAACTTAATGTACGACGTTGAGTCACAAGATGAGGTGTCAAATAATTAGAAGCTTATCAGAAATGAAGTGTTTTTCGCTAATAAATGTTAAATTATAAGTAAGAACTAGTAAAAAGAAAAATTATAACCACATGGAAAAAACTTACAGCCTTCAGAAGCCGCACCTCATATATTTTTTCAGTCAAAAGAGGAAGTTCATTGGAAAACAGATATGGGTGTGTATTTACTTGTCTGCAATCACGAGCAGCACATATTGAAATGACGTATAGCTTGAACACTAAATCATTTATAATGGCCTTATTACGTTTTATTAGAAGAAAACTTGTAGAAATTTACATTGACAATGTGTCGAATTTTGTGGGTGCAGTCTCTGAACCAAGGAAAGTTGTGCAATAGTGGAGTCAGAGGAAGATAAGTAATGAATTGTCATCGAGACAGATCCAATGGCACTATAACTCACCCTGATCAAGCCACAGAGGTGAGGTTGAGAAACGAATGATTAGGTCTATACGCAGAATATTATTACTAATCACCAGAGAACAGACTTTGACTCATGCGACCTCAGCCACTTACTTGGTCGAAATTGAAAGGATACTGAATGGCCGACCCCTAACCTCAGTTTTCCAAGATGCTGACTACAAACTAGCCATATCAACCAATACTTACTTACTTACGCCTGTTACCCTCGTCGAGGAGCGAGGAGCATAGGCCGCTCACCAACATTCTCCATCCAACTCTGTCCTGAGCCTTCCTTTCCAGTTGCTATTCATCCTTTTCATATCTGCTTTAATCTCCCGACGTAATGTGTTCTTTGGCCTTCCTCTTTTCCGATTTCCTTCCGGATTCCAAGTTAGGGATTGCCTTGTAATGCACATTGGTGATTTCCTTAATGTATGTCCGATCCACTTCCAACGTCTTTTCCTAATTTCCTCTTCAGCTGGAAGCTGGTTTGTCCTCTCCCACAGAAGGCTGTTGCTGATAGTATCCGGCCAATGGATGTTGAGTATTTTACGTAGACAACTGTTTATAAATACTTGTACCTTCCTGATGATGGTTGTAGTAGTTCTCCACGTTTCAGCTCCGTACAGTAGGACTGTCTTGACGTTCGTATTAAAGATTCTGACCTTGAAATTGGTTGAGAGTTGTTTTGAGTTCCATATGTTCTTCAATTGTAGAAATGCTGCCCTTGCTTTGCCAATCCTCGCCTTTACATCTGCATCCGATCCTCCTTGTTTATCAACGATGCTCCCCCGTTACGTGAATGTTTCCACCTCTTCCAGAGTTTCGCCATGAAGTGTGATTGGGTTGGTGTTCTCCGTGTTGTATGTGAGAATCTTGCTTTTTCCTTTGTGAATGTGGAGGCCTATCGACGCGGAGGCTGCTGCTACATTTGCTGTCTTCACCTGCATTTGTTCGTGTGTATGAGAGAGGAGGGCCAGGTCATCTGCGAAGTCCAAATCATCTAATTGATTCTGAGAATTCTATTGTATTCCGTATTTCCCCTCAGATGTCGAATTCTTCATAATCCAGTTAATCACTAGAAGGAAGAGGAATGGGGAGAGTAGACAGCCTTGTCTGACTCCGGTCCTTACTGGAAATGCATCTGTCAGCTGTCCTCCATGCACGACTTTGCGCTGTAGTTCATCGTATGAGTTTTGGATAATGTTGACAATCTTTTCAGGAACTCCATAGTGTCGAAGAAGTTTCCATAATGTTCTCCTGTCCACACTGTCAAACGCTTTCTCATAGTCAATGAAGTTGACGTATAGTGATGAGTTCCACTCAACTGATTGTTCTACGATGATCCGTAGTGTCGCAATCTGGTCTGTGCACGACCTATCCTTACGGAATCCAGCCTGTTGATCCCTAAGTTCTGCGTCTACTGCGTCTTTCATCCGATTCAGCAGAACTCTGTTGAAGACTTTTCCTGGTACTGATAACAAACTGATGCCTCTGTAGTTCTCACATTTGCTCAGATCGCCTTTCTTTGGTATCTTGATGAGATATCCTTCTTTCCAGTCCATTGGTACTTGTTCCTCTTCCCAAATCTTCTTGAATAGAAGGTGAAGCATGTTTGCAGTTATTTCAATGTCTGACTTCAGTGCTTCTGCTGGTATATTGTCAGGTCCTGCCGCCTTCCCACTTTTGATTTGTCTGATGGCCATCTTGACTTCTTCGATCGTTGGTGGAGTGACATCTATTGGAAGGTCAGTGTGGGCTGCTTCGATGTTCGGTGGATTCAATGGGGCTGGTCTATTCAGCAGTTCCTCAAAGTATTCTGCCCATCTTTTCCTCTGTTCTTGAATCTCAGTGATTGTCTTTCCTTCTTTGTACTTGACTGGTCTCTCCGATTTTCTATATCTCCCTGCCAATTTTTTCGTTGTATCATATAGTTGTTTCATATTCCCTTCTCTTGCAGCTTTTTCCGCCGCCGTTGCTAGTTCTCCCATGTATTTCTGCTTGTCGGCTTTAATGCTTTTCTTCACTTCCCTGTTTGCTTCTGCGTAGTCTGCTTGTGCTTTGACTTTCTCTGCTCGTGTTTGGCTGTTGTTAATTGCTAGTTTCTTGTTCTTCCTTTCTTGAATTTTGTCCAGGGTTCCCATAGAGATCCATTCCTTGTGATGATTCTTCTTAGGACCAAGAACCTCCTGGCACGTTGAAGTTAGTGCTTCTTTTATCCCTTTCCAGTTGTCCTCCATCATAGTTTCTTGTTCTTTCAGTAGATCCTGTAGAGTTTGGAACCTGTTGTTGAGAGTTATCTTGAATTCGTTGAGTTTGTCAGTATCTCGAAGGAAGGCTGTATTGAACCTTTGTAGTGCTGTTTGTCCAGTTGTCCAGTCTTTCTTTAGCTTCAGTCTCATCTTGGCAATAACCAGGTGGTGATCTGAAGCTATGTTAGCTCCTCTCCGGGTTCTCACATCTTCCATTGATCTTCGGAATTTTTTGTTGATACAGATGTGATCTATCTGGTTTTCTGTGGTTTGGTCCGGTGAGATCCATGTAGCTTTGTGTATGTTTTTGTGTGGGAATATGGTGCCACCTATGACCAGTTTATTGAAGGCACATAGGTTTGCAAATCTCTCACCATTTTCGTTCCTTTCTCCCAGTCCATGTTGTCCCATGACGTCTTCGAATCCAATGTTGTCCATTCCAACCTTGGCATTTAGATCTCCCATCAGAATTGTCAGGTCCTTGGTTGGGCATTTCTTGAAGATCGACTGCAGCCTATCGTAGAACTGGTCTTTAGCGTCTTCATCGTAGTCGTTGGTCGGCGCATAGCATTGGATGACGTTCATTGTAATGCCCTCTCTCTTTGTTTTGAAGGAGGCTTTGATGATCCTTGGTCCATGAGATTCCCATCCAATAAGTGCATTTTGTGCTTTTCTGGACAGCACCAATGCAACTCCTTGTGTATGTGGGGCATTTTCTTCTTCATGACCGGAGTATAACAGAAGTTCTCCTGAAGACAGTCGTTGTTGTCCAACCTGCGTCCAATGTGTTTCGCTGATTCCAAGCACCTCCAGGTTGTATTTTCTCATTTCTGCAGCAATTTGAAAGACTCTCCCGGTCTCCCACATTGTTCGGACATTCCATGTACCTATAAAAATTGTCGCTCTGGTTGTTATAAGGTGCATCGGCCTCATGACTTTCGAAGGAACTCGGCTTTCATCATGAGACGTCATAATTATTCCTTCAACTTGGAGGGCAGAGTTTGAATGGTTTGAATGATTTTTTCTGGTTAGCGTTTTTTTTAGCGAGTTGATTTTCTACGGGATGGGGTCGTTAACCCCATGTCCAACCCTCTTCCTTTGTGTGGGCTTGGGACCGGCAGTAGCCCTCGGAGGAGCTACAGGCGGAGTTCTGTCAACAAATTTTGGTTTTCAGTAATTGGAGGCATAATGACCTGATTAAAATTGAAGGTGTTCAAAGAAGGTTCACCAAAGCTGTTTTGGGGTATTCTGACAACAAAGACTATCACCAAAGATGTCAACAACTCAAACTTAAACCCCTCTGGATCAGGCGTATCAAATTAAACCTTATCTTTCTCTATCGGCTTCTTAACGGTATTTCTTACTCTTCGCTATCTACCCCTTCATACTCTATGATACCGTCCCACAATCTACGCAATAAGGAAAATATTCTAGCGATTCCAAAAACCCACACAAATTTACGCCAGAATTTTTTCGTCATTCGCTACTCAACCATGTGGAATAGACTGCCAATGAACCTCCGATGCAGTGAAACTATAATCCGGTTCAGAAGTCTTCTTGATGATTTTCTTTCCGAAAGTGGATTGTGTCACCTATTGAATATTAATGTGCTTAACAATGATTTATACAAAAAAGGTCCGTCATCTATCTAACTGACTGAAAAGCAAAGTGAAACCTTTGAAACTTTTCATGTCTATTCTATTTCACTTTTATTCATCTTAATATATAAAGTCTGCTTATGTTCGTATTTATAATTATTACTGTTATTATTATTATCATTATTGGTCTTTCGACACATTAGATATTCTTTTCATCTCTTCTTGTCCTTCTAAACATGTTTTACTCCTAAACATCCAAAGTCTACAATTAAAAACAAGAGACCCTATGTTCCACTTAAACAAATAATTTTTTTTTTAAATATTCACAACATATATATAACATATAGAAATTTATATTTAATTATTCCTTGCAACTAATTATGACTATGATAGCATCATTCCAAATTATTATTATTGCACTAATGTTTATACTAATACCCGGTTTCACTCTGTATACTGTTACATAAATCTACACGTATTTATCCGTAAGGGTTTATTATTGTTCTTGTTATTTTAAAATTATTCGTTCATCTCAAAAGTCTATACCCATTACACTATTATGATCATGGTTGGACCCTTTCACCATGTGTTCATTTATTTTCTCTCTCCTTTTTTTTCCTTCTAAATAAATATATTATTCTTAAGATTAAGAAGCTTTGGATTGAGACAATAACTTGAGTTACGTTGAATTCAACTTATCAGACCCGTTTTATCTTCACTATGTATATACACGACTCATACATATAGATTATCTTTTGCACTTAATTGAGACTTTTATAGCATCACCCAAAACTATGACTGTACACGCACAAACATTTATTCTAACGTCATATCTTACTGCAATAATAAGTTATTTACTCAATAATTTATTCTGTTTTATTTTATTTTTATTACTCGTTTTTGCTATACATACATAGTTGTTTATTCTTGTTCTGCGTTAAGATATTTACATATTCCGCGTCTCCTTTATTTCTATTTCCTTAGTTTCTTCCTTTCCTTCTTCAAAATCAATTCAAAATTCTTGCTAATTACTCAGAACCTGATTTATTATTACTATCCTATTATTAATATTTTATTTTCCTTTCTCAAACATGGCATATGTAATGTTAACATTATTGAAAATTGTGTATTATTGCATTTTTGAAGAAACCCGAAATGGTTTCTTCACAGCACTTATGTACCCATAAGGTGTTCGTGAATAATAATAATAAATACTTTGCTGTTATTGAGGAAATCTGACGGAGTATTCGAAGGTAACATCAGAAATACGTATGACAAACGTTGGAAATAGGTTAGTTATCTAGCTTATTTGTTTGGAAAAATGTGGTTAAGAGAATGCTTACTGCCCCTACAAACACATCAAAAACGGTTAGTCAAATATCGCAATTTTCAGAAGGGAAATGTAGTAGTAATGGCTTCGGGAATTTCGACTCCCGGAAAGTGGCACTTGGGGGTGGTTGAAGGCTGTGAAACAGATAACGATTGAAAAGGTTAGGACGGTAACTGTTCGTACGAATAACGGATTGGTTAGGAGGGATATACGTGAGGTATATACCCTTGAGGGTTTGAAGTAGTTCTTTGTTACATCAACGTTGGCAGTTCGAGTAGGCGTACTGTTGTAAGTCCTACTCGTTCCTCTAGTGTAGGTTATGCCACAGAATGAACCATGATCAAAGACGCAGAAACGGCTTTGTGTTGCATGAACGGATTTTTGAGGCCGGTGTAAGATTTATTTTGAAGGTCTTGTGTGTAAAAATCCCACCATGTTTACACTTGTAATTTATTCCTATTGATTCATTCAGTTGTGTATATTTTTGTAGTCTTCTTGATTCCATTTGAGACGATAATATTTGCGTTTTACTGTAGTTTTTGTTTTTCTTACGCATTCACTGGGTTTCTATGTCTCTTTCTGAAATGCATTTATGTTGTTTTACTTGATACCTGGTCTTCGCGGCAGCCATATTGATTTGTTTCCCCCATGATTGTGTTGCTTACATTGACTGGGACTGTGCATTTCCGTTTGTGAATTGAAACGTTTTTCCAGAATTGAAAACACTGTGTTATAAAGCAACGAAATATTATCTTTTGAACGAATCTTTACGTGATCTATCTGGAAAGGATGGAATAACATTTATTTTGGTACTCTCGGTAATTTTTTAAAATGCCTTATCAACTCCTTTATTTATTGTAATTTGGATCGATTACTGGTTGAATAACTGAGTGGTAATATTTGCTTACGTAATAATGTACATTTGCACTTATAATGAAATTTAGAACCGTCATTTACCCAATCACCTTGTGTTGGTTTCAACTGGGCGATAACGCGTGCCTAAACTACCTAGACAATTATTCTTCAGTCCCAACCTTAGTTTGGATTCTTCAATAGGTTTATTACCAAAAGGGCAAAGGTCTTATTTTTAAACAAACCAACTACTTGTTCGATCCAGAATTCTGACTACTTCAGTGAGCAAGCGCTTTTGATAACCTCACGATAACTCCTACT
The DNA here is from genome assembly GCF_000237925.1 of Schistosoma mansoni. NCBI lineage: Eukaryota > Metazoa > Platyhelminthes > Trematoda > Strigeidida > Schistosomatidae > Schistosoma > Schistosoma mansoni. The sequence goes on from NC_031495.1 coordinate 52,001,348, forward strand.
TGAAGCAGAATATTTCAGTAGATCACAATGGTTAAAAGCCCATTTGAAATAATATTACATAGGTTTAATATGGTGTAGGTGTGCAGAAGTCATGTTGTAAGAAATAGAAGTAAGGATAAATTAACAGTACCTGGACAGTACTTTTTAAACTGATGCGGACATCTGACAGTCGCAGTAGGGAAAATATTCCTATCATTCGATGAACAATGTCCTAACCAAAAAATAGATCGGTTCGATCCTCTTCAGAAATGAAAATTTGACCGGTAGCACTTCTAATACCTTTGGGAGTAATGGAGTCCTTAATAAACGATGCTTCACTTGATTACTTATTATGCATAAACCTTTATTCACCCAAAAATCATAGTTTTAGGAATGGTCAGTCCTGTATAATCAACCTTCTGGCCACGGCGGATAGATGTACAACTATCCTTGGTCGAGAGGGGGCCGATGGGATATATCTTGACTTCCCAAAAGCTTTAGATATAGCTAGTCATATATGTATCAACAGTAAGCTCAAAATGTCAGGCATCAAGTCAGTTGTAATAGATCAGCTCACCAAATATTTAAGTAATTGACACGTTAGGGTAAACTTCATCTTTTCTTCGGCTGACGAATGTCCTGGTGGGGTTCTTCGCGGTTCCGTACTAGGATCTCATTTTCTCTTACTTCGTATATGAAATTCCTAAGTAAGTGCAGTCTGATTCATTAATTTCCGATGAAAATGTTAAATCTTGGAGAAAGTTTTGCAGTCAAGACGATAAGCTGGCATTTTGGGAGGGTCCAACTCGACTTCATAGTTGGACGGATAAAAACGGACTCACTCTTAGTACTTCATAGCGCAAAGTAGTTCATAAGAGACATGTTGAAGACTACGCATATAACTTAAGTAACTTCCCTACATAGATGTCCTAAGTCGATAAATATCTAGGAGTGTTGGTACACTATGCTATAAGGTCATGCGCTATGGCAATAATGCCTTTCGAGCAAACCGAGCATTGATGACGTCAGAATGCAATTTCTGCAAGCTTGACAGCAGAACGTTCCATCTAATGTTTGATAGTTTTCTTCTGTCTCATTTATGGTACACAAATACACCATTTTCTCCATAAACCGAAAAGAATAGAATTACACCGGAACGTATCTAACGGCGAGGCACAAAATCAGTTCGGGGACTCAGATTTAAACAGTATAAAGGGTGTCTTAAACTACAAAATCTTTGCTATCGAAGTATAGGCATCTCAGAGGTGAACTTTATATGTGTTTCACACTTTTCAACACTCAATACGGATATCAGGTAATATAATACTTAGACAGTGAAAGGGAGTATACAAGTACTTTAAATGTTGTGCTTTATTATTAGTAGGAGGTATATGGCTGATTCTAAACTTCTTAATATAAACTCTTACAACTTCAACCCCCACTCACGTGATCCAGTTCAACTCGAATGTTTGTTGTGATGGAGGTGTACTCAACCCAACCATTGTTTTTTGAATTTACCCGTTGGAATAGACATGTGTGAAACGTATTGATGACCACTCAACAGAATTCAAACACAATCCGTTACTAGCTCTTTTTTTAACGACAGAAGATCCGTAGTTTTTTATACCCCGAATGAGTCAATCGAGCACTAAAGTATATGAAACCAGCGAGAACTGGGCGTCGCAGATCTTCTATATTCAGCAACTTTTAAGCGGGTATACTTCTGTGGCTGTAAATAAATGCTCAATATAAACAATTCTGTAAGTCCTCGACATTTATGCTGACCTCATTAGTTTGACTGGACACATCCTAGGTGGAGGCGTTTGGTTCTGCATCCGTACCACATCACCATTTGGTATACTGTATTACTTTTCCCTCACAACAACCAGTCAGCTTAAATCAAGCACTTCTTCACATACTGACCATTTTCTAAGTGCATCTTTGAACCCCTTTATCCCTGACGTCTTGGTGACTGGCTTTGCGGTTGCCAATTACAAAAGTAGTACTATTAACACCATTGTCAAGCCCAGAATATACAAAACGTTTTTACATCTTATGAGGCTATTATTATCCATTCAGCATCAAGTAAGAAGTAATTTGGCTGTCTCGACTTACGACTAAGTGAAATCGATGCCAAAGTTTCCATAAAATATAATATTTAGACCTCAAAAAAGAATTATATTTACTTACATTCCTAGAAAGTATCACGAACGGAACCTACGTATATCGGAGATGAAAACTCTACTGAGGCCCGGTTCTTCAACCTCATTGTGGATCTGGGATCATTCGAAAATGTGAGGTCGGTAACTCGTTGGAGAAACAGTCAGGTACCGTCGCGCTTAGACTGAGTATCTACAAACGAAGAATTCCTAATTGACAACCCCTCAGTTCTGGCTCTCCTGAGAGGAGCGATCATGTCATTTTAGCATTCAGATTTATCAGCAAAACTGAGCTAAAACATTTTACCGACAAGAGACATTGAAATTTCAAACGGTTGGATGTGCCAGCTTTACAGTCTAGAGCAGGTGGATTTGGATGTTCACCCTCAACCTCATGTGGATGTCCATTGGGATTTCTCATTGCACACGATCTTACGTGAGACTAGGCAGTCTGTTCCGCTAACGGCCCCCGAAATCTACAAGCAACGTAAAGTCATCAAGAGCCGCACTCTTTGTTTGTTGAGCCACAAAAGACATTGTTGGGTGGAATACAAACGAACTGGTAACAACGGCGCATACAGGCAGTACAAGCATATAAGGAACATATGCACGAAGGCAATAAGAGAAGACAGGCTTCAGTACCAGATAAGGCTTGCCGATATATTTGTCTCCAATCCGAAAGGCTTATTTCATCGTACAGCCTCTCTTCGACAATTGAAAATCGGTTTCACAACAGCTAGGTCCTAATGGCCTGGCCAATAACGGCAGTGACAGCTGACTTTCTGGCTGAACAGTACTCTCGGACATTTCAACTGACTCACGCTAACTATATTGATGAAAGCTTCACCTGTAACTTCACATGACTTTCCAAAGTGGACCTGAGCGTTGACATGGTGTACCGGAAACTGCTGCACCTGAACAAGGATACTTCTCTTGGTTTGGATATGGTTTGTTCTGCCATACTGAGGGAAGCAGCTTCAGTGTTGGCAACACCACCTAGTGTGATGTTCTCACCCTAGTTAATCCGAGGCACATCACCGGAACTTTGAAAGCTACCTCACATTACACCAGTTTTCAAGGAGGGTCGACGAAGCGAACCTTCAAGCTACCGATCGGTACCACTTCTCTTTATGCCTTCAAAAGTTATGGAATCCCTAATATGCGACGGCACAGACGACTATTTGTCATCCTTAGACTTCTTTTCACCCCCATAGTACGGTTTCAGGGAGGGTCACTCTTGTATAACCAACCTGCTGACTGCGGTGGACAGATGAACAAGCATCCTTGATTGCAAGGGGAAGGTTGACATCCTTCACCTTGATTTCTAAAAAGTTTTTGATAGGGTCCAGCATATTTGTCTTATCAACAAGCCCAAACGATTGGGTATCAAATCACCTTTACTTGATTGCCTTGCTTCGTGTCTGAAAAATCGACATTTTAAGGTCGGCGTTAACTTCACCTTCTCTCAGACTATGGAATGTCCTAATGGGGTCCTCCAGGGTTCAGTACTGGGACCTCTTCTTTTCTTGATTTATATAAGTGATCTTCCAGAACAGGCATCATCTGACTTAATCATTTTTACTGATGATGTGAAACGTTGGATAGAGATACGCAACCAAGAGGATATACTTGCACTTCAGGAGGATCTGACTCGACTTCAAAGTTGGGCAGATAACAATGGACTTACCTTTAATATTTCAAAGCGTAAAGTAGTACATCTGAGACATGTTGCACACTACAGTTACAATTTAGGAAACTCCTCTCTAGAAGTATCCCAAGTTGAAAAAGATTTAGGAGTTTTACGCTGACTGTGACAAAAATGCCTTTCGAGCAAACCTTGAACTGGTAACATTAGAGCGCATTTTTGGCCAGTTTGACGGTATAATCTTCCACATAATCTTCAACAGTTTTATTCGTCCCCATTTAGAATACGGAAACATATTATTTCCTCCCTAACTCCAAGAGGGTAAGGACACTCTGGAGCGTATCCAACGGCGAGTCACGAAATCAATTCGGGGACTCAAATTCAAATCTTATGAAGATCGCCTCCAACTACTAAACCTTTACCCGTTAGGACACAGTCGTCTTAGAGGTGACCTTCTAATAGCCTACAGAATCCTAAATACTTCTGAACATCCACCTAAACACCTACTTCGGTTTATTTGCAACACGAATCTAAGGGGTAAAACCCGGAAACTGTAGACACAACACAGCAGGATGGACTGTAGACACAACTTCTACTCCTTAAGAGTAGTTAAATACTGGAATTCGCTGCCGGCTGGGCTAGTCCAAGCGATTTCCCGGGAGTCCTTTAAGAGAAAACTTGACATATTCTTAAGGACTAAGGATATTATCCTACTATTATTTGCCGATTTCTTTTTCCTCTTCCATTGATATCATAGCTAGGTTCCTGCCTGGAGCTATTAGTGATCCACTGCTACTAGATACGGAAGCCCGTTAAGCGAAAGCTCCTTTTATTCCGTCCACAACCTTTTGAACCACTAGGTTTTAACGGAGGTATCTCTGATTCTCACTGTAGTGGATGTATTTTCGAAGTCATTCATTTTTATTTTATGCACAGACAGAAGATAACCGTTTTGTTTATTTCCACAGGCTTGTTTGTATACTTTGTTCTCAGCAACCCAACCTTACGAATTTTGTCGGTACTAGGAAGTACGGGTTTTCAGTACATCGTTGGTTTTTTTTGAAATCATCTAGGTTGGTTTGTCATGAATGTACTGGCTATATATTTAGCGACAATTGATTGTAATTTACTGTCATTCTTTTATTCAAAATAATACCAGGGTTCTGTGCATAGCGGTTCAAGTTGTTGGCGAACAACTCATGGGTCATTGTATATACCCAATCTCCCGATTTTGGGAAGCTGGGATAGAAAATGTTGGGTAAATGCGACCCAACCCCTCAAAACGTAAAGTTCTGGGGTAATCCCCAAAACCTTTAGAAAAATCAGGTTTTTCTTTCCAATATTGCTCCAAACTTGGGGAAAACCCCGAAATTTACCAGAAATCTGGTGATCAGGTGTGTCAAATTACACATTTTATGGTGCTTTATGGGCACTGGTTTCATTCCTGAAACTCAATTTGCAAAGCAGCCGAACATTTTTTGTTACAAACAGAATTTATATCACGAGGTTCTTAGGTTTTAGATGTGACGTAGCATCCTTATACCTTTCTCTCCTGGAGTTTATATGTGCGTATATATAGCCTTTCACGTACGTGTTCCCGTGAATTTCACAAACGTTATTTCTCTAGTTGATTGTTAGTATCTCATTTCCTTTATCCACCAGAAACAAAATGCTTCCAAAATTACAGCGGATGATGACTGCTGTTGCTTTCATGTAAGTCGACGCGGTATCAAACGGTTGTGGACCACAGAGAAAGATTCGCCTACGAAGCCCCTGTGCCTAGTACCGACAGATCACCAGTGCCTATAGGTAATGACCTTGGCACATGCAAATAAACATAACCGAAGCAACATTGCAGTATGTATTCACGAAGCATTATGCTTACTACTAGATAGATGATAAATTCCCTTCTTAAGGAATTCAAAAAATTTGCCTAAACTACACAATTCAAGTGGACAATACTCAGGGGGTTAATTGTATGCTACTAATTTACCTGAGTCGTAGTCAGAAATAAATTAGAACATATGATCTGATGATTTGAAACATTTTTTCAACTGTGGTGTATGCTACTTATGCTGATGGGTAGAAGTAGTATGTAGCAGCAGTTAAAAGTGGAATGCCTGGTAGCAGATTAGAATGTAAAGAACGGGTAGGGAAACAGAGTGAAACTGAAATAACAACAATTGGCAAAATCATTAAGCATGTAAAATACAAGTGAAGGAAGATGTGCAAATAATGTACTTAATATATGGTTTCCACGTTTTATAAACGCACACTGTAATTTTGCTCTGAATAATAAGTAGGTTTTCCTGACTTGAGTTCCCGTTTACTACGACACCGTCGCTACTTTATATGGGACAAGAATTGTTGCCCCCAAATACCCTGATACGGCCGAGAGTGGGGAGAGTCAACTCTCCCTCTCGAAATGCTCTCACACGGCCACACGCATTTAGCCTCTGCCAGGGAAATCCTACTCACTGCCGTCTCGTGGCGCGGGTGTTGTTCACGAAAGTGAGAGAACGAAAACTGAATGTCTAGTGCTTTAACCGGGTTGGTGGACACGGAAAGTTCACCTAGGGGAGTTGGAAAACCCTGATTCCAAATCAATGGTGCACATGGGCTCCAGTATCCTGAAAGGACAAATGGCGTATGAACCAATCGTTGGTCACCGGCTACCATGGGACTGCATCTCCTTACAATGCTCCACTATCTTATGGATTAAACCTTCAGGTCAAAGGCTCCGGGTGTGGCCCCCTAAGAAAACTACCTGCTTCAGTTTGGGCACCTGGGCAGTATCACAGCCCTCACACAAATCAAATGAGATTTGTGTGGTGCATATTTATCTGGTGCTTCCTTGTACCAATATTTATGTGTTTAAATAAATAAATAACTATTCTGTTGAATCAACATCAGTTTGCAAATCTGTCATCAGTTTGGTGTCCTCTCAGTCGATACTGTCCTGTGACTTCTTAAGCAGTGTTGTCGATTCCAACTTTGGCCCTTTGGTCTCCCACCGGGATGGTGGGGTCTTTTCCTTGTTACTTCTCTACGATCGACTACAACCTCTCATAAGACTGATCTTTCTTTCCTTTCATTGGTGGGCACATGGCATATATATATATATATATATATATATATATATATATATATATGAAGACGCATTCAAAATCATAAGGGTAACTCATCTGGAAATGCTAGTGCCATCTCGGCAGCCATTAGCAATCATAATAGGGTATTGTACACTTTTTATTCCCATCTGTAACTTGTTTTTTAGGATATGATTGGTTGTTTTGGATAATGTCTGATGTGTTCAGGGATGAATTCAATACGGATACAAGTAATATCTATTTGAAAACCACTGCTCTCATACAACAAATATTATCTGCTACACATGAAGAAGAGCAGGAGTTAAAATTGTCAGGTGATCGGGCAGCTCAACTGCGAGAAGTCAATAACAAGTTACGTGAACGCCTTATAAACGATGAGAAGCGGGTGGATTGTATGATATCTAGATTACAGACCATAAAGCGGACAATCAAAGAGTTACGTGCTTCCATTGAGAAATTTAAGTCAATTAAGGTGGGTTTAATAACTTGTAAGAATGTAATAGATCTTCAATCGGCTTTATTTTCTAGATGTGATTTTCATATGCCTACTGGTATTTATAACTTAAGTCCTAATAGTGCGGCTTCTCACTTCAGTTCAATAGGTCAAAAAACTAATATAAAACTCTAATGCATATTTGGTTGTAAGCAGCTGATGAGAAACCACGAAATATAATGAATTCATATTATTCTGCATCAATATTTGTTCTGTCTTTATTTAAATTCATAAAGGGAACTAACTGCATGAAATATCTACTATGTTCTACTTAGTCAGTCACAACATAGAACCTGGTACGTACGTACATTGGTTCAAGACGCGAAATCCTGGAGTAATAGAGGTAGTACTAGTATCAGTGGTAATAAAAAAGATTAGACATCGAAGATGCGATTCGAAAAGAAAATATAAATTAGCGAGATAGTTATGAGGAATTTAGAATGTCCGGATTTGGAGAAGTCAATTAATGAATGCACTTGCGCTGTTCCAAACGATTTTGAGCCATGCCATTCAAAGTCTCTAACCATAGGTTACAATGATCCCGAAGACCCCAACCCGATAGTCCGTACCTATTCACAACGTTAAGCCCGGTTGGCAGTGGACTGATGCCATGTTTTGGTTTGGCTACCTCTTGCTTTCTTCCAACCTGCTCCTGCACCAGATAAAATCACCCGAGGTAGACAATGGTTGAGCATACGTAACAGGTCCTAACCACCTCTGTTAATAAAGACTTACTACTTCGTCAATTGATTTACCGTCTCTATCTAGGACTTTATTCCTAACTCAAGCATTGCTTACTCCGTGGTTCCAAAGTACGCCAGCGATCCTTCATAGACACCTATGGTTGTATGCCAGTAACCTACAAATACTCTGTTCTTAATGACCATTTTTCATACCTATAAAGTAAAACGGAGCAAACTGTTGCGCAGTAAACGCGTTCTTTGTTTGAAAGACGAATATCTCGCCTACGCCACTGTTTGATGTAAGTTGTCGAAAACGAATCGAGCCTTCAGAATTCGTGCCAAGCTTTCATCAGACACCAGACCATCAGTACTGATGCGAATCCCGAGATAAGTGGTGGGCTGTACGATCGATTACTTCACTCTCTATCACCAATTTAGACGCAGGTTCAATTCAATCCTGATTTTGCATTTAGGGGGAGTGGACGGCATCCCAAACATGCCTGCATTGTTGCGTAAGGTGGACAGTAAACTTCATTTTGTTAGCGTCTTCACCCTACAGAACTATTTCATTTTCGTATTACAAGTCAATAAGTAAACCTCCTGATCAACTTTGGGAATTCAGGAGATGGAAGTGTTACCTCTAAAAGCACTTCTATAACAAAGTTAAATAAAAATGAGGGAAGCGGACAATCTTGACGAACATTACTTGAAGTGATCAATTCCCATAAAAGTTCACCATAAGCTGTAACTCGACCGTTAGTGTTCGAGTAGAGAGCCTGTACAACGTTAATGTACTTCCAGTTGTCAGGTCCTTAGTGCGGATCGAATTCCATCTATCAGGTTGCAATGTGAATGCGTCTCAGTCCTACAGGAGGTCAGTTGCGGACTGAATAGCTCCGTGGTAACGTCTGTAAGTGTGGGGCTGGGTGACACGGAATCGAATCCACCAGGGAGTATTGGTTTCCTCGGGACTATAGTTGCACGAGTGCCGAATGGCATTAAACGTAGGTCTGGGATTTCCTATCGACTGCATCCAAACACATTACGTTACTGCACTTCTTTGGTACCTCTTTCAATGACAGACGCTGCCACAGTATCTCACAATCGATGGAGTCGAACGCCACCTTAAGGTCAAGAAATACAACTATTGTCGGGTGTCGAAAAGTATGTTCATGTTCCAGAACCTGTGAAAGGGTGAATATTTGGTCTATACATCCACATCCAGAATTGATTGATCACTGTGTGGTGATCAATTTCATGCGTGTCAGGTCCGTCTTAGTGCTGATCGAATGCTATCGATCAAGTTGCAATGTGGCCATTAGTCTAGGTGGCTCGACACTGCATGCACTAAGTTGAGATAAGATGGTGGTTGGAGGTGGCCAACAGGAAACCCTGGACCCGTCAGGGTCCATCGCTGCAGACTCTAGTTGTTTGAATGAATCACCTTACTGCTGCCACATCCCCTCTACATTCAGCAGTACAAATTCACCTCTTCATCGTTGCTTTTAGGACCCAAAGGAAAATGTGTTCCAGCCAATATTGCTCGGTTGAGTCACTACGATAAGCAAGACCGACCACCACGTCTAGTTAGCAACCACAGTCGGGTTCATTTGCTATGATTATCGTAAATGAAAATTGCGGTACGTCATATCCTAGGTCTCTAGAGGGAACAGAAAGCTCAAAACTGAGCTTTAAATTTGCATTACTGATCAACGTACTTGTCAAAGCTTAATTGCAAATATAACGGATTATGTTACACTTATGGTACCTGTCACATATGTGCTTTATACTCGGACTTTTCAACTAAGCCGCTTATAAACTTTGTTTGCCTGTTCTTCCCCTAGATCGCTTACTTGAAACAAATCGAATCTGAAAATCCTCCTGAAGATTCATTTTTTCCATGTGAATTTGAAAATTCTACACTGATGCAAATTTATAAAATGATTCAACCATTCGAACGCGTACTTGGAATTCAAATACAGAAAACGCATTCTGGACTACTACAGTTGCTATTCCATGGTTGTTCAGAAGCTCTGGTTAATAGTGATGAAGTAATTGTATGTTGTTGTCAACTTCGTATTGTAAATACTAATCGCTTTGAAGTCGTGTTGTGTGATCCACCAGTACCGGATCTAGAAAGGCTTGTAAAGCACCTGAATTGGACTGAAGATATACGGAGTTTTATCATTGTATTAAGACAACGTTTTTGTCGTTACTTTGAATTAGCTGCGGCAGTTTCTAATAAATTAAGCTCTGAATGACCAATATGTTAATGAGCATACTGACAATGTACTATGATTAACCTTTGCTATGCATGAATTTGTCATAATTTATGTTCATCTTACGCTTATATCTTATACATAGTATAAAAAGTAATGTATATATATAATCTATGTGATTAATTTTTCACAGCCGCGCAACCACGTGAAATCGGAAATGATAGTAGTTCGTTTGGTATGAAAATCCACTTACAGTTGGTTGATAAGGAAATGTAAAACGTCGGAGTATTGTTTTTTTAGCAGTTGAAATTTGAATCAATCGCTCCTTCCACTGTGTTGAAACTTAAAATTTTTTTTTGCTATTTAGACCAAATTAACTGGGACTCGTAGCTTAACATCTGTGATTAAATGTCCATACAAACGTTTCGTTAATTTTAAAGACTTCTTGGATCACAATAGTTTAGTGGAGATGATTAGAATCGTGAAACAACGATGATTCAGAAGTATGTGAGCAAATTATCCCACAGACAATTCAAATCCAGGATAATCTAAAACACTTTGCAAACTATTCTTGGACATTTTGATCTTATTATAAGTTGTGTAATATGAAATACTAACTATGGAGACCATAGGCGATATGGCTGAAGACCAGTGACAATAGCACATATATTTCCAGCCTTAATTTCCTACCAAGTACGGAATTGTGGTATTTTTTATTTCTGGATTTCATCCGTAATGACTTTTCTTAAGTTTAGGTTTTTAGAGTGAAACACGAAAGTTGTTTACTTAGCAGTTCATATTCAGAAGTTCACTTTACTGTTTGCTGCGGTAGAATTTTTTCACATATTGAGGCAAGTAAATACCGTATGAAATGGACCTGAATTGTACTTTGAAATAGGGATGGCTGTATGTGCGTGCATGTCCGTGATAAGTTCGGGCCATATCTATTCGTACAGATATATGATCCAGTATTTGTGAAATCATTAGGTAATGTTTTTGAAAACGAACATGAAATGAATTGTCACACTTCATTGATTTTCGTTACATTTCGAAGTTCGGAAAATTTTACAAAGACGAAATATCAGGATTATTATGAAAATCATATTACGCGGAAATCAGTGATTAATTTGCAGAGCAGCAACAAAAAGGTCATTAGTAAAATAATGTGATGAAAGTAAAATAAATTACAGCCAAATATCATTACATGTTGCACAAGTTTAGTATAAAAGTAGGCAAATCGATTTACACAGTTTTGGAATGTTATGAAATAAAAAGTTGATAAAGAAAGCACAACTTAACAATATAAGCATGGGGTATAAAATAAAGTTAGTAGATCACAGAGATAAAGTTGAGTTGTTGGTATATCGCCACTGAATTGTGCATGCATGTCAAAGATCCTGAAATTCAAAGATGTTGAGATTATTTACATGATATGATAACAGCTGACTGCTTAAATTAACTTAAAAGTTCAGCAAAGATTATTAGTTTATCCGGAAAGCTGCATTAATCATAGCACTGGACAGTAAAATCGCTTAGACAAAATGTAGTTATACAAGCCCCAAAATGCCCTGGTACGGTCGACAGTGAGAAGAGTTCGCTCTCCCTCTCCAAATGCTCTCACATGGCCACGCTAATATATAGCCTCTGCCAGGGAAGTCCTACTCACTGCCGTCTCGTGGCGCGGGTGTTGTTTACGAAATTGAGAGGGCGAGAAGCCAATGTCCGGCGCTTAAACCGGGTCGGTGGACACGGAAAGTTCACCTAGGGGAGTTGGAAAACCCTGATTCCAAATCAATGGTGCACATGGGCTCCAGTATCCTGAAAGGACAAATGGCGTATGAACCAATCGTTGGTCACCGGCTACCATGGGACTGCATCTCCTTACAATGCTCCACTATCTTATGGATTAAGCCTTCAGGTCAAAGGCTCCGGGTGTGGCCCCCTAAGAAAACCACCTGCTTCAGTTTGGGCACCTGGGCAGTATCACAGCCCTCACACAAATCAAATGAGATTTGTGTGGTGCATATTTATCTGGTGCTTCCTTGTACCAATATTTATGTGTTTAAATAAATAATTGCTGAATTAACGTCTATCATACAAATTCTTTAAAAATAGGTGATTAAAACAAGCTTCGGCTATTTAGATTTAACGTACAAGTTTGTCAATCAGATTATAGCATGTTTCGCTCTCGATTCTAATGACGCGGGGATACACGTAAATTTGAGTAATAGCTTTGGTAGCCAATCGGTGTACACTAGTCATTAATGATTAACGTTGCTCGCTAACGCATACAACAGGATATATGTTATTTGGATGGATTGATATATGAGTTTAACACCTTAAACATTCCTGCTACTAAAAATTGTTATGGACACTGTAGACAATAAAAATCCATAAGAGTAATTACAACTTACATGCAAGAATTGAATTAAGAAATGCAAAATGTATGTGTAGATACTGGGAATATTAATCTTATTTCGCTGTCTAGTGACCGAATAGGCGCACCATTTTGTACGTGGTAATCAATGAGATGTTGTATACTATCAAATACTCGTTCTTTTGTACGTACCTGAAATTTGTCAAAAACATACAGGCCGGTTCAAAATTTCAATAAACATAATTTTCCAACGTTCAGAATTCACAAGAATTTTTTTCACAATCTGGATACAAATTTCTCCATTCGATACCAGTCAAAAAGAACCAGTAGTGTTACAGCAAACTCCTCTTTATTGACATTTTTCGCTTAATCCATCAATTCCAAAGTAAACAACCTTTGTTCCCCCAGAAGACAACGTGGAAAACTAACTAACGACTGTGATATTCCCACTAGTTTTGTGAAAGCATCTGATTACATCAAGTGGTTAATACACATAACTAACGAGTCAAAACAAGTTTAAGATAGTGAAATTCGTTCCGATATTTGTACAAGTGGAAAAGTGTGACCAACATATTTCAGTGGGGCGTTATTTCGAGTACTTTTAGAGTTATAAATCATAGGGTTTTAATGTAATAACTACAAGTTTATTATACAAATACTATTAATTGAGATGTAACATTGCATTTTACTCGTGAAACTGTTTTGTAAGCATACACTGAGGAGGCTGAAATTAGGTGAGATCAAAATACTAAATTAACAAAGCTTTTTGTAATCAATCTTGAACTACATTTGTTACGGAAAGACCAATGATACCACCTGAATCGAAGTGGTGAAATCAGACCTGTAACCCTATGGTTGAAAGATCGGGTGTTTAAATTAATGAAATACTGTAGCTGATAGATCTGTGTCAGGGAAAAAAATATTCGATCTGATGACTGTTAACCTGAGAAATATCTTGCTAGATTTTTAGCAGATGAATGAAATTTTATTTGCAAACATGGTATGGTTAATGAAGTTGCCCTAAACAGAATATTACCTTTCCGTTAGGATCGGCCAGTAATAAATGTCTATATTTTCCGTCTTGAAGGCCGCTTAATACAAACTGACCGGGCTGCTGAATGCTAGCACGTACAAGAAAGTCCCCATCATAACGCAACAAATTTTCGGCTTGTGATCTGGACATTTTACCAACATACCAAGGTTCACCGACTGGTTCTAAATGTTCAAAATTTGGAAGTCCAACCGGTGCTTTTATATTAGAGATTGATTTGACACCGGCGACTTTGTTAATTTTGCGGGAAGGTTGTTGAGAAAGCTCTTGTGTTAACTCATTTTGATTAGATTGGGCAGAACTTTTTTTAGTGCCACAGGATGGCTTGTTGTATTCTGCACTATCAGTTTGGTTATCCGAGGAAATTTCGTTACCAAGATGCCCTGCGTATAAATATGGTAAATATATATATATATAACCTTGTGGTACACAATCTAAGGCGAGTTAACTGTAGTCATTCATGTCAGTGAGAAATAATTATGATCACGTCGAAACAAGGAGTATTCTTCTCATCAAAAATTTATTAATAATCGTCATTATGACAGCGAAAATGATGCTACCATAGATATAAGTTAGAAAAAAGATGTCAAGTGCTATCTACATTTTATGCTCAAATATTGGAGTAAAATCAATTCAGTAAAAAAGTGGATAATCTGACTATCTATATTTCGATTGACAGTATTTATTCGAAACAAAAAATACATTATCAAACAATTCAAGTATACAGGGACGAACTGTTTCATTATTCTGATCTGATGTAGTTGCTAACACGAGTGAATAAATATACTAATTGAGAGTGATTCATAGTACAGAGGGACTTATTTTTGAGTCTAAATATTCGCATCGCTGATTCAGATAGTTTAATTCTATTCTAAGGAATTTAAGTGAACCCTACACTATCTACAAAATATCATGGATAATGACACTGGAAAAAGATACTACCAAATTTAACATCCAAAGGTGACAATGGGGATAATTTAGCTAAATTGAATGACTTTGCATGGCTGTGTATTTTGTGTACTAGAAGCCCTTCGTATTGAACCTATAAACAAGGACTGTTGTGAATCAGGAGTTTTAAGAGACAAGTCGTTTAGTATAGCGGGACTTAGTATACAAGCATTAGTTAAAATAATAAATAAATGGATAAAAATAAACATTACATGCACTATCTTCAAAATCCATAAAATTATCAAAAGCTACTGGTTGATGAGTAACATTATTATTAGGCATAGAAGTATTTTGACTTAATGCTGTATTCTCTTTTGATAGGGAAGTAGCGGTATTGGCAGATACCTGGAAGAAAATAAATATTGTAGAGAAGAATAACACCAAGTGAAATTTTTAAATATAATTTAATAGTAAGTGAACAATCCACTTGCAAATTGAAGAAAATATCACACAATTCTAAAATCAATTGGATAGGTGAGTAGGAGTATAAAGTCTAAATGTAACGTAAAACCTGTTCGCAGCAGGTGTAGATGAAACTATGAATTTTTTAAAAAAAATCTATCATTTGTCCACCGGATTTAGACTTTGCAGTAGTTAAGTAGATTCGTTTGTTTTTAGTGTGGGACAAATACAAATCATTTAGTAGATAGATAAAGAGTTATACGATGTTCGTTAAAAATTAAGCTGGTATGGTAATCATAAAAACCAAAGCTGATCCCGCAAAGTCAAAAGTAATTTTAGTGTGAACAGATTTCTAAGACTGATGAAATGTGATCATAATGTTTCCTTATTAAAACATAGCATCTGACGGTTCCATGTAAGGATCATGTTTTCTCCTAATTCTATTAGGAGCAGCTCCACTTGGAGCAAATATAAGAACATAAGGCATATATAAAGGTCGCCAAATATAACGAAAGGAACCGTGAGACAATGGAGGGGAAATATTATCATTATCAAACGCTGAACAATGACTTTATCAACTTTTGTAAATTATCTAACGCCTTGATAAGGGACACATCAGATATGCATAGCTTGTTATCTTAATCTATTAAACCAAAGGTAGAAGACAGGAGTTCCTGATGACTGGCAAAATACGTGTTCTTTATTACAACATTATTTTCCGTTTACTCAAGGAAAACTCCCACCTATTAGGTCACTCAATTCAAAAACCATTCTACATAGTTTATCAGCTGATATTACTTCCATATAGTTTAACACCTTAATCCATGCACTAACTTTTTAGTTTTACTCACTCATTAGACACAGAAGTACCAGTTGGAGAACAAATTGTATGACCAACAATCCAAATGATGAATTACACATATTGAGTCCTACTAGTAAACAGTATGTGTACATTTATTGCTTGAACAAACCAAACATAACATTTATCGATTTGAATGTATTCATGGTTGATGCCAACATAAATATGTCAATTAACAGATAAATAATTCAAATAGAACAAAATTACACATCTATTGTATTTTAATTTTACATTACAAAAACTAAACATTATAAATAAAATAATAAAGCTAACTCACATGATGTGTACAATTAGTACCATCAATAGGTGAAATTTTGTTTGAATTACCAATAGAATTTTTAGACATTGATATATTTGTTTGATGATTAGAAAATAATGAATCCAATGAATTTAGTTTAATGGAAGATGTTTGGTTATCAACAATTTGTGGTTTAGAATTTTTTAAATCCTAATTTTATTCGTATTTATACAAAAAATAAATAGAGTGGTTAAGATAATATATTGATAAAATAAATTAATATAAAGATAAAATAAGGAATAATGTTCAAATTGTGAAAGCTTTTTGTTCCGAAAATAGCTAGAAAAAAGTCTAAACGTTCACTGTTTACTAGCGTCTGATAAGTTAAATACTATTACTATTCCCTTTTTATATGATCAAAGTAAATTGAATGTACAAACCTAACGATTTATTTATTTAAGCACATAAATATTGGTACAAAGAAGCACCAGATAAATATGCACCACACAAATCTCATTTGATTTGTGTGAGGGCTGTGATACTGCCCAGGTGCCCAAACTGAAGCAGGTGGTTTTCTTAGGGGGCCACACCCGGAGCCTTTGACCTGAAGGCTTAATCCATAAGATAGTGGAGCATTGTAAGGAGATGCAGTCCCATGGTAGCCGGTGACCAACGATTGGTTCATACGCCATTTGTCCTTTCAGGATACTGGAGCCCATGTGCACCATTGATTTGGAATCAGGGTTTTCCAACTCCCCTAGGTGAACTTTCCGTGTCCACCGACCCGGTTTAAGCGCCGGACATTGGCTTCTCGCCCTCTCAATTTCGTAAACAACACCCGCGCCACGAGACGGCAGTGAGTAGGACTTCCCTGGCAGAGGCTATATATTAGCGTGGCCATGTGAGAGCATTTCGAGAGGGAGAGCCGTACCAGGGCAATTGGGGGCACAAACCTAACGAAAATAACACACATGGGTGAAATCGTATAATTATACCTTTTGTCAGCCTTGTTTATTCACTAGTCCATCAGTCTCGAAGTTTATTATGGAGGTTTCCCTACGCTAATTAAGATCAAATCACAAACTAGTAATATTACAGCACTAATCAACCAATAATGTAAGGCATAGTTTGAGCAAGAGAAAACTAAACTACGTAAACTTTGAACAAAAGTAACAATGTTAGACTAGAGTTTAGCTACGAATGTAATGATTTGGTTTACTTTTACCATTCATAACTGATGATATACTGAATTAAACGGTAGAATAAAAAGATTGAAATGATTTGATATCAAGTTAAATTTACTCTTTAACTCTGCCTGTAGCTCCTCTGGGGGTTACTGCCGGTCCCAAGCCCACACAAAGGAGGAGGGTTGGGCATGGGGTTAGCGACCCCATCCCGTAGAAAATCAACTCGCTAAAAAAAACGCTAACCAGAAAAAATCATTCAAACCATTCAAACTCTGCCCTCCAAGTTGAAGGAATAATTATGACGTCTCATGATGAAAGCCGAGTTCCTTCGAAAGTCATGAGGCCGATGCACCTTATAACAACCAGAGCGACAATTTTTATAGGTACATGGAATGTCCGAACAATGTGGGAGACCGGGAGAGTCTTTCAAATTGCTGCAGAAATGAGAAAATACAACCTGGAGGTGCTTGGAATCAGCGAAACACATTGGACGCAGGTTGGACAACAACGACTGTCTTCAGGAGAACTTCTGTTATACTCCGGTCATGAAGAAGAAAATGCCCCACATACACAAGGAGTGGCACTGATGCTGTCTAGAAAAGCACAAAATGCACTTATAGGATGGGAATCTCATGGACCGAGGATCATCAAAGCCTCCTTCAAAACAAAGAGAGAGGGCATTACAATGAACGTCATCCAATGCTATGCGCCGACCAACGACTACGATGAAGACGCTAAAGACCAGTTCTACGATAGGCTGCAGTCGATCTTCAAGAAATGCCCAACCAAGGACCTGACAATTCTGATGGGAGATCTAAATGCCAAGGTTGGAATGGACAACATTGGATTCGAAGACGTCATGGGACAACATGGACTGGGAGAAAGGAACGAAAATGGTGAGAGATTTGCAAACCTATGTGCCTTCAATAAACTGGTCATAGGTGGCACCATATTCCCACACAAAAACATATACAAAGCCACTTGGATTTCACCGGATCACACTACACAGAATCAAATCGACCATATCTGCATCAACAAAAAGTTCAGGAGGACGATGGAGGATGTGAGAACCAGGAGAGGAGCTGATATAGCATCCGATCATCATTTGCTGGTCGCCAAGATGAAACTAAAACTCAAGAAGCACTGGACAACGGCGCGGACAACATCACAAAAGTTTAATACGGCCTTTCTTCGAGATGCTGACAAACTCAACAAATTCAACATAGCCCTCAGCAACAGGTTCCAGGCCTTTCATGATCTACTCAATGGAGAGGGAACTACCATGGAGAGCAACTAGAAAGGTATCAAGGAGGCAATCGTTTCAACATGTCAAGAGGTTCTGGGTCAAAAGAAGCACGATCACAAGGAATGGATCACTGTTGGTACACTGGATAAAATTGAAGAAATGAGGAACAAGAAGGCAGCAATCAATACCACCCGAACAAGAACAGAAAAAGCCAAGGCACAAGCCGAATACACAGAAGTAAACAAGCAAGCGAAGAGGAGCATCAGAACCGACAAACGTAAATATGTGGAAGATTTAGCAATGACGGCGGAAAAGGCTGCAAGAGACAATTGTATGACTCAACAAAGAAACTCGCTGGAAATTACCGTAAACGAGAACGACCAGTAAAAAGCAAGGAAGGCAAGGTAATCACCAATATTGGAGAACAACGGAACAGGTGGGTAGAACACTTCAAAAAACTCTTGAATCGACCAGCTCCACTGAACCCACTCAACATCGAAGTAGCGCCCACGGACCTCCCTATCAATGTTCGCCCACCAATAATTGAAGAGATCGGCATGGCCATCAGACAAATCAAGAGCGGCAAAGCAACGGGACAAGACAACATTCCAGCAGAGGCACTGGAAGCAGATGTAGGAGCAACTGCAAAGATACTCCACATTCTCTTCAGTAAGATTTGGGACGAAGAACAAGTACCAATAGACTGGAAAAAAGGACTTCTGATCAAGATACCAAAGAAAGGCGATCTCAGCAAGTGCGACAACTACAGGGGCATCACTCTTCTCTCAATACCAGGAAAAGTCTTCAACAGAGTATTGTAAAACAGGATGAAGGATTCCGTGGACGCCCAACTTCGAGATCAACAAGCTGGATTTCGTAAGGATAGATCGTGCACAGATCAATTCGCAACTCTACGTATCATTGTGGAACAATCAATCGAATGGAATTCATCATTCTACATCAACTTCATCGACTACGAGAAGGCATTTGATAGCGTGGACAGGACGACACTATGGAGGCTTCTTTGACACTACGATGTGCCTGAGAAGATAGTCAATATCATACGGAACTCCTATGATGGACTAAACTGCCAAATCGTTCACGGATGACAACTCACCGACTCATTCGAGGTAAAGACCGGTGTTAGACAAGGTTGCTTACTCTCACCCTTTCTCTTTCTCCTGGTGATCGACTGGATCATGAAGACGTCAACATCTGGAGGAAAGCACGGGCTACAGTGGACAGGCAGGATGCAGCTTGACGATTTAGACTTCGCGGATGATCTGGCTCTTCTATCACAAACACAACAACAAATGCAGGAGAAAACGACCAGTGTAGCAGCAACCTCAGCAGCAGTAGGTCTCAATATAAACAAAGAGAAAAGCAAGACTCTCCTATACAATACAATATGCACCAATCAAATTACACTTGACGGAGAAGCTTTGGAAGATGTGGAAACCTTTACATATCTGGGCAGCATCATTGATGAACACGGTGGATCAGATGCAGACGTGAGGGCGCGGATCGGTAAAGCAAGAGCAGCATACCTACAACTGAAAAACATCTGGAGCTTAAAACAATTGTCAACCAACACCAAGGTTAGAATTTTCAATACAAATGTCAAGACAGTTCTACTGTATGGGGCGGAGACGTGGAGAACTACGAAAGCCATTATCCAGAAGATACAAGTGTTTATTAACAGCTGTCTACGCAAGATATTTCGGATCCGATGGCCAGACACTATCAGCAACAAGTTACTGTGGGAGACAACCAACCAGATTCCAGAAGAGGAAGAAATCAGGAAGAAGCGCTGGAAGTGGATTGGGCACACCTTGAGGAAATCACCTAATTGCGTCACAAGACAAGCCCTCACATGGAATCCTGAAGGTCAAAGGAGAAGAGGAAGACCAAAGAACACATTACGCCGAGAAATAGAGACAGACATGAGAAGAATGAACAAGAACTGGAAAGAACTAGAAAAGAAGGCCCAGGACAGAGTGGGTTGGAGAAAGCTGGTCGGCGGCCTATGCTCCATTGGGAGTAACAGGTGTAAGTAAGTAAGTAAGTAAATTTACTCTTTATAACAAAGTGTATAAAATAAAGGATCATCTATAAATGACCACCATTTTTATGCCCACATATTCAGAAACGCCGAATCCTCATAGTAATTAATATGCTTCGTCACCGGCTATAAAAATGTTTATTTCATTTACAGGTTTACTCATTCACTTTAGTTTAGACTGTTTAACACTGTGTTCTAAAGATACACCCCGACTGCTCACAGAGAATTAAATGGGATGAGATATGGACATAAGAGATTCAGTGATCAAAACACTAAACTAACACTAACAAATTGAAATATAGCACAGGCTATATTTCAAGTGGTTACATTTCATATCAGACAACAAGGAAAAAAATTGAGCTATCTTATCCTCTAAATTTTAGATATTTTTACTCCTATTGACTAAAATCTGCTAAGATGGATTTCTGACCATATGTTAGGGAAAATGGCTAATGATATTAAGCTACCTATTTTAACTTGCTACAAGTTATTAATTGTTACAGTGACAGAAAGCTATACTAACGACCATAATCTTAGTTATGCTTCATGAAACATTCTACTCCAAAACTTGGGGTAAGACACTACACTCTAAAGGACAAGTACCCATGACAATTTGCAGATGTGAATTCGTGTTAATATTCACCTGATATCCTAACTGGAATGCTTGCCCGATTGTAATAATTACATCCTGGGCAAGACCATCTGAACATTCAAAAACGTAACACATACGAGTGTCTTGATCTGTTTTGGCCACATAACAAATGAAATCTGGAGTATCTGCATCCCCAGCGGAAGCAAAAGAAACCAGGAATAGGTTGTGCTGGAATAATAACTGAGTAAATAAAAAAAAGAAATAATTATTAAATAAAGTCAAGTGAACATATATTATTATACGTTAAAAAAGTCCACCCACCATTAATCATTGAAGAAAACACTGACTGATATCTTACCAAAGTGTGAAGACGAATGCCTATTTTGGTCAATTAAATCTAAGCACGATAAATTTCAATGCAAAAAGAAAGGAAAATCAATGGTAAGTAGAGCGTAGAAAATTAGACGGTCAGGATAATCTATGTTAACAAAGCGGTCGAGAAGCAAATGAGTCGAAAAATGGAAATAAGTAGGGAGCTGTAATATATCTTATTCCTAAAAGATTAGAAAAATGAATCTACTATGATCGACCATTAAATGTTAGCTCAAGTCGTCAGCTATTACGTTTACTACTATTCTGAAGGCCATACTCAACAAGTAAACACCTCTATAAGACGGAGGGTAGCAGCTTGTAATCTTATGAACTAGTGGTGTCTTATTCAACTCACTCAAGATTCTTCTCTAGTGTGAATCTATTTTCCAAGGTTCACACTCAGAGCTGGAATGCAAGTGTCTAGATATATGTCACAGCCTCATCAACTGCTGTGTGATGTTTTTACATACATATTCATCCTAGTTTCCAAAGTGTCCATGATGAACTTTTCAAATTGATCATAAGACATGACTCTCGAATCAATTGCCTGTATCAATAGTGCATTACAATTAAGGGACAGTTAGATATCGACGAAACTCTAGTAAGAGAGTACGGTTAATTTTAACTATAGATCTGATTCCAACCTTTTGTGCGATCAAGTTGATAGTCTGTACAAATCGCTGGGGCACAGTCATCATTTACAGAAGACCTGGGACAAGTATGGGCTAACCCAAATAGCAGTAATGTTAACAAACTTTTACAGATAAAAAAACTAGAAAACTTTAATGAGAATTTATAGGCGTTCCAACCAGCTCTTAACACAAGGGGATTGGTGGGGACTAAATTGAAAAATAACAAAATTCGTATGGTGTTTGATAAGAGGTGAACAGGGGAAGGAAAAGAAATGAAGTGACATACAGAATTATACGGTGGTCTTTAAAACATATTGCGGAAACGGTACTGAGAAGTCCAGTAACCAGCAAAATCAGGATCACTGATGCATTTTTCCAGCGAGTGACTAAGACTATGGGGGAAAAACCATAAAATGCATTAGAATAGACTATTTTCTACACTTCTGTTGACCAATATACAAAGAATGCCTGCACGGACCCTTTCCTAACTTAGTACAGGTATTTCAGGTTGTGATGAGTTGTCTCTACATTCCTTAGTAGATGATAGTTCAAGTGTATTGGTTAAATCTCCCCTTGTATGTCTGTGAGTCAAGATTTTATTTAGTTAGTTCCCAGAACTAGAGAAAAGCATTAGTAACTACCTTATGGCTATTATAATTGGTACAAAAACGAATATCCTTAAGTGGCAATCAGAGAAAAATTTAGTCTGATTAAACATAGCTTTTCCCGACTGTTGTTGCTACCTTGACGAAGTGGTCGGGCTTGCCTGTTGTAATGAACCAACCAAGCTATACCGGACAAAAAATTTTTCCCCAAGATCCTACCATACCAAGCAGATCGGTTGAAGAGCAGTAAGAATAAAAGCAGAAAATCCGAAGGCGAAGTCGTACCGTTGACTGTACAGAGGTGTGACGGCAGAAAGGTCTGAGCCATGTCGGTAGATGCAGACTACTTGGTTGGAGTCCGCGCGACTATTGTAACCAATGGTTGGAGACTCTGGGTGATATGGCTCAGAATTGATCTAAATGGCCTAGGTGTATACATTCTTTGTCTTCCCTTGACCCGTGAGATTAAAATTACTTTATGCCTTTATTTTTACGAACCAATTCTTTCTTCCCGTATTATATCTGTTATAACGGTCGGTTTCCCACGTCTACACGAATGGGACGTTAATTTGCCTTAGACGAATATGTACACTGTATTCCCTCTCAGTGTCTATTCTACAGGACTTTAACACAACTCAGATCAAGAACACGTAATTAGCCTGACTAGAACGTAAATATATTTCCACACCAAAAACCGACAATAATCCAACAGCAATAACAATAACTGTAAGAGAATATATAACTCATCTAGTACCAGTCAGACTGTCTACAAGTCTGACTAAGCAAACAACCAATCATTATCATTCTTGCCCACACATCATCTCCCTCGCGAAGTTTGATCGTATGATTTCACCTTTAGGTTTATTTGAAAAAATCTTGTCTGTTTCTGTTCTCTTGATGACCTTCGGCTAGCTTCTGATTACAACTCATTTTTACTCACTTCAACTTGTTGTGGTGGTACTGGGATATTAAATTTACCACATAATATTCCCATTGGCAAAGGGTTTGGGTTTAGATGACTTAGTAACATTTTTTCTATCTCACAGTTGATTTATATGTCTAATAATTGGTGTATTTTCAACCATCATTTCATACAATACCTTTCAACATCATAAGAGCGATTTCTGACAAGAGTGTTAACAAATAGTACTCTTATCAATTTCATGAGTTAAGATTTGATTGCTTATCTAACGAATGCATTCACCCAAAACAAAACGCAAAAATTAGATGTACTACATACCACACCATTGTCAATTGTTTCAACGGTGAGTGTTTGTGATGTGATTGTAAGGTATACATTCACTATTGCCCATGTCATATCAGTGGATGGGCCAATGAACTGTTCTATTGACTTGTCAGCTGATCGGTTACTTGGTAGTTTTAGACCAACATCTTCGCATACACGACGTATTGATGCACTGCAAGTAAGAATAGGAGAGAATTTAAGAGTATTTGAACAATTTTTATCGTCTTCTAATTCGAGAGGTTAAGTTACATACATAATGACTATAAAATCTAGGTTGTTAGTAGGTTACTCTGCGCAAATTAATTGTTATAGAGATAACAACTGGTTAAACCCTCATGCCGACTGAAGCTTATGAACCAGTTCTCACTACTAAATTCGATTAGTCAACATAAGGATTTAGTATTTGATACCAAATATTTGGAGTAATCAACAAAAAGCTACAAAGCCGAATGAGAAACAGAAAAATATTGTGGTGTATTGTATCAAACTTACCCTAATCCAACACAAATGATGACAAATAACTAGTTGGGATATTCAATTACATTACTCACCACTATCAGTCAGTTACAACGTAGAACTTCGTACGTACGTACATCAGTTCGAGTTGCCATACCACATTAGCACAGAGATGAAGTTGTCGATTCAAATCCCATATTGGTAGAAGTAGTAAGAGTATAAGTATTATGTGAAAGATAAGGGTTTGAAGATGTTATTCAAGGAGTATAATACGGTGAAATAAATTTGGAAATAGAAAAAGGATACGGACATGAAGAATTCAGAAGATTAGAATTTGGTAGAACACAAAGAGTGGATGCACCTTCGCCATTGCAAACGATTTTGAGCCATGTCATTCAAGGTCTCTAACCATCGGTTGCTATCATCTCGCGAATCCCAACCAGGTAGTCTACACCTACCAACATGGCCCAGTCCAATTGTCAGTGACTTCAGGGATTTATGCCATGTTTTGGTCTGGCCGCCCCTAGCTTTCTTCCAACCTGCTCCTACACCATAAAGCATTGCACGTCGAGGCAGTCGGTGGTTGGGCATACGTAACACATGTCCCAGCCATCTCAACTGATGAAGTTTCGGTACTTCATCGATCGATTTGCCATCCTTACCTAGTACCCGTTTCCTAACATCTGCATTACTTACCCGGTGGTCCCAGGATATACGAGCAATGCGTCGAAGACACCTATGATCGAATACTAGTAGCCTACGAATATCCTCTACTCTTATCGGCAATGTTTCACTGCCGTAAAGTAGGACGGAACGAACTGCTGCACAGTAAACCCGTCCTTTTGTTGCTAGACGGATATCTCGCCTACGCCATAAATGGCGCAAGTTGGCGAAAGCTAGACGAGCCTTCTGTATCCGTACTGAGATTTCGTCACACACCAGACCACAAGGGCTGATGAGACTCCCAAGATAAGTGAAGCTGTCAACACGCTCAACTACCTCACTCCCTATCATTAGTTCAGGTGTCGATGCAACCCAATCCTGAAGTAACATTTTGCACTTCGAGGGAGAGAATCGCATCCCGAACATGCCTGCATTGTTGCTTATAGTGGTCAGAAGACTCTGCATTTTGTCAGCGTCTTCACCGAATAAAACTATGTCGTCGGCGTATTCTAAGTCAACAAGTGAATCTCCCGGTAAAAGTTCAACTCCAGGAGATTGAGATGATGAAAGTGTTATCTCCAAAAGCATGTCGACGACAAAGTTAAACAAGAATTGGGAGAGTGGACAGCCCTGACGAACACCACTTGAGGTAACCAATTCTGATGACAGTTCGCCATAGGCTCTAACTCGACCAGTTGTGTTCGAGTAGAGAGCCTTTATGAGGTTAATGTACTTCTTTGGTACTCCTTTCAGTGACAAACACTGCCATAGAACCTCACGATCAGCGGAGTCATATGCCGACTTAAGGTCAAGAAATACTACTATTGTGGGACGTCTGAATGTATGTCTATGTTCTAGGACCTGACGTAGAGTGAATATCTGATCTATGCAACCACGTCCAGGTCGAAAACCAGCCTGGTTTTCTCTAGTCTGCTCTTCACGAGCTTTGGTTAGGCGCTTAAGTATTATTGAAGCTAATATTTTAGACACTATATTAGTCAAACTGATTCCTCTGTGATTTTCACAGGAGGACTTTTGTCCTTTCTTATAGACTGGCACAATCAGTGATTGGGACCAGTCAGATGGAATTACGTCCAGTTCCCAGATTCTACCTAAGACCTCAGTCGATCTCGTTGCTAGTACTGGACCACCATCCTTGAAAATCTCAGGGGTAAACCTGTCGGGGCCTGCCGCCCTTCCTTGCTTCGATTTCCTATAGCTTTTTCAACCTCGTAAAGAATTGGAGGATTTACATTAATTTGCCATTCAGGACGACTGGGGATCGTGGGTAACTGGAGTGTGGCTGAAGGCCAGTTTAACTGATCCCTAAAGTGTTCTGCCCATCGATCCAATCTCCTGGATTGAGATTGAATGATATGTCCACCTTTGTCTGAGATAGTTTCGCTAATAGTTGGGTTCCTAATGCCGGTTTCTTTAATAAGTCTGAATAGCTGTCTGCTGTTACCTATTGCCGCTGCCTTTTCCATCTCTCTTGCTTTCGCTACCCACCACTGTTCACGATCATTGCGTAGGCTTCTTATTAGCCTTCGCTTAAGCTGACTCCGCTCTTCGTTATGTTCAGAGCCAGGTGGGATGAGTTTTCGAGCATCTATCAGTGTGGTAGATGCTGCCGAGATCCATTGTTTCTCCCTGACCTTATGGCTTACCTTACTAGCGGATATCACTGCTGTTTCCACAGCTTTACGGATGTCATTCCACGCTGCTTCAGGGTGGGCACAACTTACATGTCTGTCTAACTGTTTTTCCAGTTGTTCCTGAAATATATTCTTAGCTTGCTTATCATTAAGTAGAACCCTTGGAGGCTTCCCTGCAGTGTCTTTCCTACGTCCAGTAAGACGCAGACAGATACGTGCTCGCACTAGAGCATGATCTGAGTCTAAACATGTGCTCCAGAATGAGCGACAGTCTTCTATCGAGCCCCTCCATCGGTGGCTGATAGCGATGTGATCTAATTGGGTCCAACGTTGGGACGAATTCGGGGGTCGCCATGTCAAAAGATGTTTTTCCTTATGCTTAAAGTTAGTATTTGCAAGAAATAGGCGGTTATCTGAGCACAGCTGCAACAGACGGTCGCCATTATCTGTTCTTTTAGCCACGACACCATAAGATCCACCCAGGTGTCTTTCCCTTTCACTTAGTTTACCTACTTGAGCATTGAAGTCACCTGCTACTATTACTACATCAGAACGCCTAGCTTTTCGGAGAAGGTCAGAAAGTTTCCTGTAGAACTCATCTTTTGTATCGTCTGAGCTGCATTCAGTGGGAGAGTAGGCAGAGACGACGAAGAGGCAACGACGAGTTTCCCTATCTTTCCGGGTCCTTACTGATCCGTTTAGTCGGACAGCGCATAGACGACTGTCTACTGGGATTCAGTCTAAAAGAGCTAGTTCTGCCCTAGAACTTAATGCTATACCTACTCCAGCGAGGCTACGGGAAGCAGCATCAGGGCTTCCAGATACACGAAGCGTGTATCGAGATGGTTTTTTATTTTGATAAGGTGAGGTCAAATGAATGACACTACTCGGATCTTGTATGCGCGTTTCGGAGACGCAGCACACATCGATGGTGTAAGATTCTAAAGTCCTAGCTAAGGAAGCCTGTTGTCCTATTCGGCACAATGTCCGGACATTAAAAGTTCCTACATGTAGTTTAGAGCGTGGTTTCAGGAGACCAGGAATGACGTTCCGTGTACTCGAATCGTTTGCCCTAGCGGTGCGAGGTGATAAAAGGACGTGGGAAGGGTAAGTCGTGGAGATAAGAGAGTTATTAGGTGTAGGAGGGATTTGAAAGTGACCAACTTGGTCTCGTGTGCAGTTATGGGTATGAGGGCTAACATCACTTCCCGGCTGCCCACACCGTGGAAGGGTATTTCTTGAGGGACCTGAAAAGGAAGTTGAATTAGTGTTGGTCATAACGACCTGGGAGCGTGACCGCAGTGCCCAAGGGACAACTGCTTGAGGCCGGTCACGCACGGCCTTTTTGTGGGGGATTTTTGACGTGTTAGCTCCGTTCTTCAAAGGACTTTACCGCCGGAGAAGGAAATCCGTGGGATAAGGCGAGGTGTGCATTTTTAGGGTCGACCTTTTCTAACCCCACCCCTCCTTGTGGGAAGGCAGCATCGCTGTCATGCTGGTTGTCTGAAGGAAACACCTTACTGCCGTCACACCTCTGTACAGTCGGCAGTACGACTTCGCCTTTGGACCTTGGGATTACAGATAGAAATATATGAAAACGCTTCGTATTTCGCTTGACTACTGTGGCAAATAATTACAGAAGTTGAGTATTAGGGTTCAGAATCAATCGCAATAGTACAGATACATTTACTGTGTCTTCCATTAGATCCTAAGTCTTGAAATTACTTCACACCTTTTATTCCGTCAGCTCATGCTTTCTGTTCGGGTCATATTTTCTGTCTACACTCGATTTTTTTACTTTTAATGATACTACTTCTATTACTTTGGTATTTATCTTGACTTCATTTCACTGAAGTGATGTTATGTGGCAACTTGAACTGATGTACACATACATCCCAGGTTCCACGTCACCTATGAACGACTACGTGTACATACTGACGACTTTGAGTATAGCATTTAAAAGCAGTTTACTCTCAGTATGTATATGAGAATAACTTACTGTGGAGGTCTGCGTATGATAACAATTATTAGTTTATAGTGAAACATTAACATCAAATTTTCTAGTTAAAGCTAGATATTTTCATCCACGACTTCATTACTGATAAACATTGACGTGATTTCAGAGGCAACCTTCATCCAGCTGGAAACCCACTCAGTCCTTCCGTGTTCGTAGAGACTTGTTAGGCTTAGGATTCCGATAACCTAAGGTAAACATTTTATGAGTTTGGAGGATAATGGTTCAACGTTTAGAAAAATTCTATCACTCAATAACAATATCGGTAAATACACATACAAGAAATTAGTGCTAACGGACTATTCAAACTTAATTACGTAGGATACGTTACAGACTCAAAATATACTGGTTGAATTAGTGGCCTAAATCTATGCACTATGATAGTCAAACATTTCTTTAGAAACTAAACATAAGTAGAAAATTTTGAAAACACAATTCCGGATGGTCACAATACTCGATATACCAGACCGTGGAGACAATAAGATTCCTCACGAATTAATGGGATTTTAGGGAACTCTGTCAGCGAGACTATGATTTAAGGACAAGCCAATCAGAAGCGTCTAAGGGATTTCAAAGTCTACTACTAAGAAGTTCCTTTATTTGTAATAGCGGTAATCAATTGATTGTAGACCTTGCGCAGACTACCCCGATGTTATCTTTCGATGTAATGTATATTAAAGGGAGAAGTCTGTTAGAATAGGAACTTTTTTCTCTCGATCCAGATTGAGACTGAGGCAAATTTTAATCATTGCTGTGGCTCCAGAGACCGAGTATTATGGAGCCATATAGATGAGTTCCTCTTCCTTATGCGTTACGATTTTAAAACTCTTGAACCTTCTTTTAACCTTGACAAGTTTTTGAACCATGTAAAAGAAGTGTACCCACTATAATTCTTTCATGTTGTATATGTTTTCACTCCATACTGTCTACTGATTAGCTAATATTTCTCAAGGTCACTTAAGATTCGTTCGAAGGTCGTCCACATATCATAGATTCGCCGAAATTTTGCATCTTGAAAATATCGGAATATGCTCCAGGATCATACCTCATGAAGCATAGCATAGTTATGCGACCTGAACCTGAAGTTATCTATACAGGAATAGACAATATATTTCGTAGATAGGAGTGAAGAGGAGCAGTAGTATGTTTGAGTTTCTTATATTGATGATTACTTTGTCGTATACATTTAATTAGATTAGATTTAGGCGTAAAACGATAATTATGATGTGAAAACAAAGCAGAAGAGTATTCCTACTGAATTATCCCTACGAATTACAAATGAATAACGTGCCCCTAGGTAAGTCGAGACTCAACTTCACAGATGAAATATATATGAATGTGGTTACCATGGAAAATTTGCACATTTGAACATGAGTTACACAATTAATACCTTAGATTGTAAAAAGCTGCAATAAATATAAGTAAACTATAAAGTCAGTCGAGCTGTTTCAGCTATTAAACCGTACCGACAAATCCGAGTCCTGATGTTTATATTCACAGATTTTATGGATGTCAGCACTGGGATGGCACCAACATATTGAAGCTCGAATGTTACCCCAGCATCAGCAGCCAGTTGTGAATCATGATGAAGCCATTGCTGTGACCTTTGTGGCTCAATTGACATGCTAAAACCCTGTTAGGCCACAAAACACAGCATACCAAGTTAAAAGACCGCCGAGTAGAAACAACCAGTTCGACCCCGAAAATGTGTTAAATTATTTGTTTATCAATATTCACAATTTTGTGACTGGACAAAATAAGTGACTTTGAAGGTTTCTTACTGAGGTTTTGATGGATTATAGGGATTGCACATAGAGTGCAAATATGTACTTCTACAAGAATAAAGAACTGCGGACTTTGAGATGAATTTTGCTTGCAGAAATCTAGTCACAAACAAGTATGAACAATGTTTTATTGTCTGTGAACTAGTAAGATTAAAACAATAGTTGGCGATAGGAAAAGAGACAAGCAAACTTCACGTTGAATACTGTACCAACCATAAGAAATCAGATAATTGTTGGTTTTTCGATCATGAAAATAAGTAGAATCAATGAAATCACCCTGTGATCGGGTCACTGAATATTGGTCAGCTCACCGATTCTCATCACGTTCAGGGACCACCAGCGCGCACCAACCAAACTGATGTTATGGACTGGCACATACGGTGGTAGTTGCAATCTCCCCCGTGGTACCTACTCATATTATTACATTACATTACATTTCCTTAGTCTTATGCGGACTTCAAAGCAACAATAGTACTTTGACACCACGAAGAGGTAATCGACATTATGTGCTGACCATGTGGTGTGACTTCGACGTTAGTTGTCCCCCAATCTTTCTACACAGATCATCTACGTTTGTGATCTGCAGATATTTTTAAGATATCATCTTTTCTAGTGGCACTAGTTTCGTGAATTTTCAGACTACATATACGGATTCTCAGACGTGTTTTTTATGTTTGACTTTAATATGATGTCATATCGTGTGTGGCTTTAGGACATAACATTTTAGGTAACTGGTTGTTTGAATGGGATTTAACGCAATATTACATAGTATGGCCTAATCTTTGATAGCCCTTCTCTTTTACTCAATTCTCAAGTTGAAGGTCCGCAAATGAGATAAGTGGAACTTTATTGCTATTATAGGTACCATTTCGGCTTCATCTTTATGTACTTAATCTAGGAGAGAAACACCATATTTGAATGGATGAACACGATGAAAATATTTTTTCTAAATGAGATCATTATTTAACACTCGAAAAATAACTCAGATATTTGCTACTCGATGGTCCTTCTTATTTAGGATTTCATGTCATAATAAACTGATAGGTTTTTGGAGTCAGCTGATTGGCTGAAGTTGCAATATGAACTTCATAGTGATTCAGGATTAGTTTTCGAGTCAGAAATCACATGAAGGTTTCTATTGTCTTCATCATCTCATTGCTAACACCAAAAACATCTGTTGACCTATCAAGTACTAGTCCGAAATTTTAGGTTGGTAGACGTCGATTTTTGTCAGAAACTCATCCAATCTAGTCACAGAACAGCAACTGATCTAAGTTGAACAAATTGAAATCAATTATTTCACTGATGGATGAAACAAGGCATGATACACGGTGATGGGGATTGGAGGTATATACTTACACAAAGGGCCAAGAATGTTTCATACCTCTCGTGACTGATTTGATACAGTCGTTGGTCAAGCTCGAAATCACCACAATCGTAGACTAAATCGTAGCATTTGAATACTTAGGTACTGCTATCATACATTTCATCGGACAGTAGAAAACCAAAAGTGATGTGACTGGGTGGGAAAGCAAGACTATATTTTTTACTACTTGTGGTTCTTGTCTGACACTGCTTCTGTTTCTTATTCAATACGGTGATTACTTGGAGTAATATTTGTTAAATATTTGAGTGTGATATTTTACTCAGAACAAAGTTGATTGGTTTCAGAGTTTATTCAAGATATGATATAGTCTGATTGAATTGATGTAAACAATGTTCTGCATGACACGCAGTGTGCAGTTTCGTTATAATCTAATGACTGTGACTTTTTTTCTGATTAAATGGTGTGCAAATCACTAAGTAGATCATCAACGTAGATGATCTGTAGTAAATGAGTCCAGGCCTACCCTAGTTAGACGTGACTAACCAGCTGACGTAAATCATACTTCGCGGTCAGTACCTAACACGGATTACTCTTTCGTCATATCTAGGTACCATGTCTACAGTGGTGACCATACAACATAAACGACATTATCAGAGAAATATATTTGAAAGAGTAGGTACAAGGAACATAGTTCTACCACTGCTTATGATGCAATCCATGGTGTGCCATCAACTGATACGCGGCAGTTGTTGTTGAACTTGAAGAGGGTTGATGGACTGTTCAACATCCGTTGACCAAAATGCTGGACGGTTTAGTTAGGGCCCAGTGACACTTCACTTGCCCTAAAACTATCTAAATAGGTGTACCTTCTGCCAAAGTCACGTCAATAAGTCTTCATTTGTATCAGTCTTCCGTGTTCTACCTTTGGCTTGTGGTAATTGTCGTGGTCCCTTGTCTCAAGTACAGGTTGTTAGTGATGAGAGAAAAACAAGGGTTTCTTGAAAGCTAGTAGAAGACCACAAATTTCAGAATCCGAAACTTCAACTATGAGCGAAAAACTTTCTGTACAGTATGTGATCCAAAAAACTGTGAAATGAAGGCGGAGTCTGTAGACGGGCAGACAAAAAAAGTGCATGTATCTACGGAGTTATCAGAGATGTTTAAATGAGTTTTAAACAAGCTGACAAAGTAGCTTTTTCCCGAAACTTTGCAGGTGGGTTGAAAACATGAAAATCCTTAGGTTTTTCCCATTGAGTATTCAATTACCAACATTACATAAATAGTGTTAATATGTAGTTAAGTAACTGAATGAACAAAACCAATGAATAACTCCACCTGGAGCTCCTTTGGGGTTATCTCCGGTTCCAAGCCAGGATAAAGAAGGAGGGTTGAGCTTCGGGTTAACAACCTAATCCCGTAGGAAACAAACACGCTAAAAAACGATAGCCAGAATACATAATTCGGATCATTTAAACTCTGTTCTGGTAAATGAAAGGTCTTCCCTAAGAAGATTTATGAAGCCTCATGGTGAATGCCGAGTTTTTTCGAAAGTTACGAGGCCGATGCCCATTCTGACAACCAGAGCAACCATTGATTTAGGTACATGGAATGCTCATACAAAGTGGCAGACCAGAGGAGCCAGCCAAATCGCTACAGAAATGAAATGATAACTAAAGTTGCTTGGAATCAGTGAAACAACAAATACTAGATTAAAGGGACTGTTGTTATGCTTCGAGCATGAGGAACAAAATGTCCCACATACACAAGGAGTTGTTCTGAAGCTGTGCAAAGAAGTAAAAAATGCACTTATGGGATGGGAGTCCCATGAACCAAGAATCATCAAAGCCTCCTTCAAAACAAAGATAGAGGGCATTACAGTGAACGTCATGCTATGCGCCTACCAGCGACTACGTTGAAGACGTGAAAGACCGATTCTACGATAGGCTGCAGTCAGTCATCCAGATGTGCTCAAGGTCGGAATGGACAATAATGGATACGAAGATATCATGAGACGAAATAGACTAGGAGAAAGGAACGAAAATGGTGAAAGATTTCCAAGCCTATGTGCCTTCAATAAACTGGTCATAGGCGGCACTATATTTCCACACCAACGCACTCACAAAACCACATGCACTTCACAGGATAACACTACGCAGAATCAAATCGACCATATATGCATCAACAAAACGTTCAGGAGGACGATCGTGTACAGACGAAATCGCAACTCTACGTATCATTGTGGAACAATCAATCGAATGGAATTCATCACTCTACATCAACTTCATCGACTACGAGAAGGCATTTGATAGCGTGGACAGGACGACACTATGGAGGCTTCTTTGACACTACGATGTGCCTGAGAAGATAGTCAATATCATACGGAACTCCTATGATGGACTAAACTGCCAAATCGTTCACGGATGACAACTCACCGACTCATTCGAGGTAAAGACCGGTGTTAGACAAGGTTGCTTACTCTCACCCTTTCTCTTTCTCCTGGTGATCGACTGGATCATGAAGACGTCAACATCTGGAGGAAAGCACGGGCTACAGTGGACAGGCAGGATGCAGCTTGACGATTTAGACTTCGCGGATGATCTGGCTCTTCTATCACAAACACAACAACAAATGCAGGAGAAAACGACCAGTGTAGCAGCAACCTCAGCAGCAGTAGGTCTCAATATAAACAAAGAGAAAAGCAAGACTCTCCTATACAATACAATATGCACCAATCAAATTACACTTGACGGAGAAGCTTTGGAAGATGTGGAAACCTTTACATATCTGGGCAGCATCATTGATGAACACGGTGGATCAGATGCAGATGTGAGGGCGCGGACCGGCAAAGCAAGAGCAGCATACCTACAACTGAAAAACATCTGGAGCTTAAAACAATTGTCAACCAACACCAAGGTTAGAATTTTCAATACAAATGTCAAGACAGTTCTACTGTATGGGGCGGAGACGTGGAGAACTACGAAAGCCATTATCCAGAAGATACAAGTGCTTATTAACAGTTGTCTACGCACGATACTTCGGATCAGTTTGCCGGACATTATCAGCAACATTCTATTGTGGGAGAGAACTAACCAGATTTCAGTGGAGGAAGAAGCACTGGGAGTAGATAGGACACACATTGAGGAAATCACCCAACTTTGTCACAAGACAAGCTCTCGCATGGAATCGTGAAGGCTAAAGGAGAAGAGGAATACTGAAGAACACATTTCGACGAGAAATGGAAATACATATGAGAGAAATGAACAAAGACTGAATGGAACTAGAAAGGAAGGCCCAGGACAGAGTGGGTTGGAGAATGCTGGTCAGCGGCTTATGCTCGATTGGAGGTGAATAAGTAAAATAACAGATGCCAAGTTAGTCAACGCACTTGAACTGTTGAATTTATTTGCTTGTGCGGACATCCTACCTTCTGGACCTCGTGTGTTCATTTCAGTAAAGATTGTTCCTACTGGATTCGAATGACTTGTTTACGCGTTCTGCGACTCGTCTAATAAAGGGAAGGGAATACCAGATGGAATTGTGAATGTAGTTCGCTATCGGCATTAGTTACATTCGTATAATATTTTATTGCCGAAACACTTGTTTTTGTGACTGTATTGTAGCATATACGGATTAAAGTGAGCAGTATTATACACAACAACTATAATTTCAAACAAATGTCGTAATTATAACTTGACGGGAGAACTCATTGCAAATTACAGGCTAAATTTCTAAGCATAAAACTGAAGATACACTTAGTCATTTGTACTGTTTTAAAAAATCAAAACGCTCAGTCATTACTATGTATTTGACATTAGTATACCAGATAACAAACAACAAGCAAGACACAAAATAATAAACGAAAACCATTCATAAAAGCTGGAGTTTTGAATGCCGTCACGAGTGTTTTTTCAAGTAGTGCTAATACTTAGCAGTCACTTAAATTCTTATCATACCTTCAATACAACTATCGTTGTTACTATGGCACGCGGAGACGGTCTAGTTCAAACTAGTTTGTAAATAGTTTCGGCACGTCAAAAGTCATGCCATGGGTCCTCACATTTGAAAATTACAAATCTGGTTTTAATTCATAACTGGCTATTTCGGAAACTTAATTTGATTATCCGAATTAATGCGCTAGGAATTCCTGAAATAATACAATATAAGGCAGATAGATATAGATGTGCACAGATGACTGTATTATATTCAGAATTCGTAAACAGCGGGGAATCAATTACAAAGGAACTATCAGTTCATACAAACACCACGTTCAGTCCTCTCTGTAGTCAACTTCTGTAGAGAATAATTTGTTAGACTAAACGTTAAAAAAATCCGATCACGTTCAAAACCTTTAATAGCGAACAACTGTATGTTGCACAGCGAGAAACACACATGTACCGTACATCTTTGTAAATGTAATACTACTGATTGGATGCTTCCTTTGACGCTTTATGCAGACGATCTTATATTTGAAGCTACCGTCTTCGGTTAAAAATCAGTAACATACTCCAGCGCTCATTTCATGTTATTAGTTTGATTATATTGTCTTGTCTGTCTGTCAGAAGTCAGTGACACAACTGTTGGTATAGGAATAGGTAATACAACTTAACTTTTAATTCCGTTCCTTATTCGGACAGCAAGTTGAAGGAATCGTCATCAATTAAAAAACCCTCATGATAAAAACAGAGGGGTAAGGTGACAAAAGCTTTTTAGACTTCAATCAATCTAGATTAAACCTTTTTCAGAAAGAATCTCAATCATAGGACACATTTCAGCAAAAGCTAAACATTGATTACACAATTTACTTATCCAACTAAAATCTTCAAAAGAGACGTCACTCCTCGAAAGTTTATCGGAAATATGGCGGTTTAAACAGACAGACTGCATTCATCTTGATAGTAAAATTGCATTCATATGTATAATACTTCCGTACGACATCCAATCCAGTCATTTTACTACGAGTACTCTAGAAGAATTAATGATAATTTACGGTACGTACACTTATATATAAGCAAGACGAGCTTGTCAGCCGCCAGAATGTTATGGACCCGTTCGAAAACTTATTAACACAAATATAATGGAGGCTAGCTTTTGAGATCGAATTACCAGTTACAACAATTGAATCGTAGATCGAAATCCCAGATATTTTCGATGGGGAGAGGTTGCTATTGAGAGTGAGTGTTAAAAGTAATCAAAATAGTTCATATACTGGGGCAGTGTTGGTGATACGACAGATAGGCGGAACATAAGCATTAGGAATTATTCTTCGTCTTTGGCGCAACTACGAAGTTATGCTAACCATAAAACGACAAGTGTAAAAAGCCAAAATTAAAGCACATTTTTACCATGTCATTAATTCAGCCATTGGCGACTGTCTGCATTTGATCGTCGTTTACACCGAAAGATTGATTGTATAAAGTAGCCATGGCTTGTACGTAACAATGAAGTTTAACAACATCTTTTTGGGTACCAGAGATCGTTGTTAAGTGTTACTTTGAAACAGAAGTTTCAGTAGTTTGGAT
This sequence comes from Schistosoma mansoni, assembly GCF_000237925.1. Classification (NCBI taxonomy): domain Eukaryota; kingdom Metazoa; phylum Platyhelminthes; class Trematoda; order Strigeidida; family Schistosomatidae; genus Schistosoma; species Schistosoma mansoni. The sequence goes on from NC_031495.1 coordinate 52,038,868, forward strand.
AAGTGTTTGAGAAGCTTGCATAATGAGAATGAAATAAGTGATGTAGGGCTCCAAAATAACAGATTGGGCTAGTGCTTATTGACAATCGAAGGCTTTTCCCATTAGTTACTAGAAATCATACCAGTAAATAGAGTTGGATGTTGACAGACACAGATCAGGAAGAATGGTTGTGACGAAAAAACAGCTTTTGCTAAATGACTTAAAATTGCTCACAGCGGCGTACATCTTGACACTATTCAGCATTTACAACTCTCCAACTATAATCACTCTTTCTTAACGATATTTTTCATCAATAATAGTACTATCATTTACATTAAACTCATCTTTATCTTCCCGTGGTGCGAATTTGGACCAATACACATTTATGCTAGGCACTGCGTTGCTAATAACACTCTGGTGTAATACATTTGAAGATGATCATTTTCATTCTTTGGCGCTTTTTATCCATCCGTCGTCATTAACTAATTGAATATAACTGCATATTGAAGTCAGTGGAAAAGCTATGTGCTTCAAAACACAAGATATTTATTGAAAACGATCCATTTACAATCAAATGAAATTTATGGAATTGTCCAAGAAGTAAACAAATTGTACAACAGTATGGAAAGGTCGTTCAACCATAAAAATGATATCCAAGAAACGCATAATAACGCTGGGATATAACTGAATACAAAAAAGAATTATATGTGGCATTATAGTTCTACTTTTAAATCGTCGTAGTCTTGTTCTTCAGTAGGCTGAAACGTAAATAAAAGACAACTGATTGAAATGAGTGAAAACGTTAGCTACACATGTCAATATCGATAAAGTGAGTCGAGCAATATTTGAGTTAAACACTCACAACTTAAGACTCATTTATTCTCAGACTGGTTACCACTCTGGCCCTCCTTATTTAACTACAAATCATGAGATTGCACTTGTAAAAAAAATGACTAAACCTTGTTATTGATTCATTTTGTTGTGCCTTCGATACACCTCTGTATGGGCGCGACTATTGTTCTCTTTACAATCGACTAGCACTTTGAGTTTTTTTTACAAATTTTATTAATATACATTTTGCAAACAGATTATGGTTGTTGGCTATACATAGTTACCTGTTTAAACTATACTCTCTGCTAAGACTATGTATGACAGTATGTGGACCTATTCAAGAGATTCATCTACAGGTGATTATCTTTTATACATTTAATGATCGTAAAAAGGAACCAGATATGAGAAGAAAGAACTTTTAGATTATAGTTTTCATTAGAGTATTTAAAGATTTGCGGATGAATATACTAGTAAACGGTCAATCAGCTACAACGAAGGATCAAGCACATATATACAAAGGTCCAATTTGCCACACTTCATTAGCACATGATGATCACCAAATCCATAGTAGTTATTTCAATGGCATTAATAAATGAAAGATAGATTTCACATAGGGATATTGATGTGCGGGCGAGAATAATAATGATAATGATTGGTTGTTTGCTTAGTCAGACTTGTAGACAGTCTGACTGGTACTAGATGAGTTATATATTCTCTTACAGTTATTGTTATTGCTGTTGGATTATTGTCGGTTTTTGGTGTGGAAATATATTTACGTTCTAGTCAGGCTAATTACGTGTTCTTGATCTGAGTTGTGTTAAAGTCCTGTAGAATAGACACTGAGAGGGAATACAGTGTACATATTCGTCTAAGGCAAATTAACGTCCCATTCGTGTAGACGTGGGAAACCGACCGTTATAACAGATATAATACGGGAAGAAAGAATTGGTTCGTAAAAATAAAGGCATAAAGTAATTTTAATCTCACGGGTCAAGGGAAGACAAAGAATGCATACACCTAGGCCATTTAAATCAATTCTGAGCCATATCACCAAGAGTCTCCAACCATTGGTTACGATAGTCGCGCGGACTCCAACCAAGTAGTCTGCATCTACCAACATGGTTCAGACCAGAAGTTAGTGACTCTATGAACTGATGCCACGTTTTGGTTTGGCCACCTCTAACTCTCTTCCAATCATCCCCTACACTAGTCGGCATTGAGCGTCGTGGTGATCGGTGTTCAGGCAAACGTAACACGTGGCCCAACCATCTCAGTTGATGAAGATTCACAACCTCATCAACTGATTTACCATCAATTCCCTAATACCCTGTGCCTAACCTCACTATTACCCGGTGATCTCAGCAATATTTCTTAGATATCTGTGATCTAATACTGGTAAATTACGCGCATCCTCTACTCTTAATGGCCACGTTAAGCAGTCGTAAAGTAGAACAGAACGTACTGTCGCGCAGTATACTCGTCCTCTAATGGATAGACGGATATCTCACCTTCTCCACAGGTGACGTAAGTTGGCAAAAGCTAAACGAGCATTTTGAGTCCGTGCTGAGATTTCGTCAGCCACCAACCCATTAGGGCTGATCATAATTCCAAGATAAGTGATGTTGTCGATGCGTTCGACTACTTCACTCCCTATCCTTAGTTCAGGTGTTGAAGCAGGCCAACCCTGGAGTAACAATTTACATTTAGATGAGGAGGAACGCATTCCAAAAATCCTGGCATTGTTACTCAGTGCTAACAGAAGACTCTACATTTTGTCACCTTTCAATGACAGATAGTGCCACAGAACCTTTTGCTCTACAGAGTCAAATGCTGCTTTTAAGTCAAGAAAAACTATCATTGACGGACGCCGATAAGCATGCCTGTGTTCTAAGATCTGACGAATTGTGAACATGTGGTCGATGCAGTCTGATTTTTTCGTGTTTGCAGTTCACGAGTGTCTTTGTTAAGCGTGAGATAATTATTGAGGCTAGTATTTTAGATGCTATGTTAGTCAGACTAATCCCTCTATGGTTATCACAGGATGATTTTGACCCCTTCTTGAGTATAAAGATACAATAAATAAATACAAGGAACGGACCATACAACACGAATAAAACGACAGATTACGGTTATGACCATGATTAGACTCACCGGAGCGTCTTTCCCGTCCCAGGCTTCAACAGTTTTTATTTCAGGTAACGAACTCACGTCGTACAGAGGAAGATTTGAACCGCCAACTGAAAGCTGTCTTAGAAAATCATGGACACCAGTCGAGCTGTATGCTCCCCGTAAAGTAGTCCTTTTCTTTTTACGCCCATGTACAGCAACCATAGCCTAAAAGAGAATAGAGGTTGTTTAAATCAATTTGTACAACTTTGCAAGTAGATACGTTCGATTTTGAAACTCAAAGATGAGTGTAAGTGGACAGCGAGGAACGTTTGTAAGTTATTTCACACAAGGTCTATAAAAAATGTTACAATAAACAACCCCAGAAACTACATCTTTGATGACTATCCATATGATGTGTGGTAGTGAAAGTAAATGTGATCGGCAGCTGTGTAGACAAACAGCTTACTGACAACTACTTTCCTCTTACTGATTTGTACTACGAACGCACTGAGAGTGATTGCTCAGAATAAAATATGTTCTAGCTATACCATGTTTCGCTATTCTTGATCGTGAGTCGTGTATCTGGTATAACTTGATCTAGTCTATGTGTATCGTTTGAGCATCCAATTTAGCAGTATTATAAACTCATGCACTCAGGCTAGTCTGACTATTTATTATTGTATTAGCGTAGAATACGGCAAAGAGAGGAAAATATTTTCAATGTCTTTATCATATAACTATGTAGAGAAACTTAATGGTACTTTGCCGCTCCTTCCAAATCTTACGTTCATAACTATGTAATTATTTAAAGTTTTACCTGAACACGTAAAAAGAGTGACAGTGTGTCTTAGAAATCCTACTACATTAAATAAATTCAGATATTTGTGTTTAAAGTCAAGTGGTATATTTTCAGAAAGTAGCCTAAAAGGCACATGTACTCTGTAAGCGGAAATCATCTTTACCGATCTAATCTTATACTGGTAAATAATAGCCCGTAAATAGGGATAGCGATTCCAACAGCCTGTCAGATTTTGAGATAAAGTGTGATGCACTTGAATTTTAGAGTATGACTGTTAGCAATTTATACTTTCGATAGTCAATTTGAATACGATAAGTCCTCTGTGATAAAAAATTGTCATATCTAAAACCTGAATTACATACTAGCTGTCAACCACTGTGAAAATGAAACGGTAATTAAATAAGTTATTAATATGATAGGAATTAACGATTTGAGGATAGCACAATTCATGTTATACAAGGTGATATCACCGAGGACAGAAGCAAGAACGGTTTCGCATCAAGATGCTTCAACAATTCAATAAATAATAAATACGAAGTAAATTGAGTTTATGATATTGAAATATTTATAAGTTAAATGACATAGTAACATGATTAAAATAGGCGTAAATATGCAACCATAGCATTTTTCCAACACACTACATCTACGGGAAGTTACATAGTTAAATAACAATGTTACTGATTCTCACAAAAACGTTTTGAGAACGAAATTTCAAAATAAAAGTGTACAGCAACGAGTAAATACATTACTAAAACCCAAAGTAACAATGCGCTATCACTTAAATGAGCTCAAATTTTTCATTATAATCAAGAAAATAATTAAAAGGTAGGAATTTGCAACAATAGGATTGTTTTAAAATGATGACACTGAGAAACAGATATATTAGCAACTCATGTACATGTTTTTTTTACAACAACCGACTACATAATATGCGTAAATTGAAATGATGAAATTTCGACAACGTCATACACACTAACGAATAGAATAATGAAGGAATATTTTTAGGGTAATGCATCTTATTACCTGATATTAGAAGTAGACAATTAAGCGTATGATGAAATTAGCAATATAACCTACGATAACTTTCAACTTACAGGATATCCTGAACCTCCAATATCGAGTACATTTTCTAAATCAGAATGTTTGAGTGCTTCAGTCCAGATCCACCTAGATAAAAAAGAATTATTTGGTTAGATTGCATTAATAAGGTTAATATGCGATTAATAAGTTTTATAGGAGTAAAAAATATTATTTTGTGGTATGACTAAATAGACATTGTTACGCCTATAAGAATGAAGTCATGACTAAAACAAATATCTGGATAGCTTCAGTACAGCTATCAAAATATTGCTAAAGTTCGATAATTACCAGTTAAAGAAGTAGAATGTTCCAGACTCAGGCGATAAGTCTTCTCAATGAACACTTTAATCGGTTTCCTAAGCTCTTTTAATAACCCTAAACTAAAACCACACGGAAAATCGGACACAAGATAAAAGGAACGAAAAGTGAAAAGAATGCTGTACTCCATGGTTAGTTTACTTACAGAAAATCGAGGGTTTTCATTGTATTTCAGATGGCCTTGAGCTTCCGGATGTTTCTGGGACCATATTAGACGTAGTAGCACGATAGGTGATCATCTAATCAGAAATGTGACAGGTGACTCTTCACTTTCTGAATGTTTCTGAGAAACTTAGGTTCAATAATGATTGGACAAAATGTTTCCCAGTGTTTTCAAGGCTCCTCTGAACATTTTTGAGGAATACTTTGGATCTCCCTTACATCAGGATTGAAGTTATTTCTCAGTTGCAGATTTATACACAAACATCCCTACAGGGTCTCCACATTCTTCAAGTGGGATAATTTTGGATGAAGGTTATCTTAGACTGATATCATGAATGGATCAGTGTTAGACCTTCATTAAAAACTTGGAAGCACTAGATGACCGTTTCGTCCTAGTAAGAGACTCCTCAGTAGTGCGTATTCACGATCCCACACGCGTGATTTGAACCCATAACTTACGGTCTCGAGTGCGAACGCTTAATCTCTAGACCACTGAGCCGGTATTCAATAGTGTTAATGTCTAATTTCAACCAATCCACGATATTGTAACTTGTACAACGAAAATTTGTACACCTCAGAAAGATGTCCCAATAGGTTATGAGATTAGTAGCCATAATGATGTATTAAAACAAACAAAATCAGATGACTTTTTGAAATATCTAGATGGCAGGAACAGGTAGCCCAGATGTTCAAGCAGGCTGCCATAACTAGTAATAGCAGTCTCTGTTAAATGTGTTTCTACACATATTTTTAATCACCACTTACCTCGATAGGAGATACGTATGTAAGTGTAGAAGTAGGTTGGGAGAAAGTAAAGGGTGAGCTAAACCAAGACATGGCATCAGTCGAGGAGATCATTAACTCGTGCTTATAAAAAAAGTAATAGTTGATTATAAATTATAAATGGATAAAGGAACAATAGACTTCATTATAGAAAGTATAAATTTGTATACATTTCAGCAATCTGTATACGGGACGAAATTATTTGAAACAAATAAATTACTGTGGATCTGGCCAACCACAATAGAATGACTTTTAATGCCCACAAAAAATGATAAAATATATGTTTAAACACTCACCCCCATTTCTGTTTTTTAAATTTATCAGCTTCTGTTTTTAGTAAATTCAAGTACTTTTTACGACAATCTGACTGACAATCAAATAACATAGGAAAAACACTGATGATGCAAAGTGGATGATCTTCACAAGCTTCTTTTAAAATACTTGCTGAAGTCAATTCAACAATCTCTGGTGCTGGAGCAGAAGCATCGGCTTTTTCCATAGCCCATGCAACGATTGCATCTGAACTTCGAGCACCATCGTAATCAATAGGGTCATCTGTTTTCGGTCCAGCAGGGAAAAATTTGATGGTAGGATAACCTCGAATCTAAACCAGAAAAAAACAATCATATAGCGTCATATGAATATACGTAAGTGACCCCATCTATTTTATGTGCTAAATACATCAAATAATATGTTTATATTCATCAAAACCATAATCACTGAAACAGCTAAATATGAAGTTGCAAAAGTTGGCTTCGTTAAAATTACTAAATTAGTTTTTATTTAATCAATCAAATCCATTTAATTAAGATGGCTTTTTTGATCATCATTTGCAGAACAATTTCAGAGAACTTTGAGTTTTAATAATAACAATATAAAGCCTAAATGACATGCTACTTTCTAGATTATCATTGATCCTTGTGTTGTTTATAAGTCACTGAATCAGAATTCAGTTTAGTTATCTTCATTATTTAAAAATTGGAAGTTAGATTGGTGTAAAGTTTGGCGGATTGATCGAATCATTACTGTTCAAGATTTTTAGCTATCATAATCTATTTATCTGGTGACTTAAATAATTGTTTTATTAGATTTCAGCAGTAAATTATCTAATAAGTCTAGTATACTCACATGCATTTGTAGGCTTTATTCAATTTGTGTTAGGTAACTGAACGAAATAAAAGTCAATGATGAAATTACACCAAAATTGTATACCCCATGAAAACAAATGTCGATTTTTGTGGATTTATATAACCCATAGATAGGATTTTATTGTGAGCTGGCATTAGATATAGAACAATCTTTAAGAAGGCACCAGTTTATCAGTCAGAAACTCCTTATTTGTATGCACATGTTGTCGAATCCAGTACTTTTCTGTTTTAGAGCGAACACGACATTGATCAGTCGGTCAGAAGATAGTAGTTCAGGTTTTCGAGTACCATTCGATTAGTGAAATAGCACAATAATCACACAATGTTATCAATGGATAGCAACTGCACTGATCAATTGTTCAACCCATAAAGTCATTTCACAGTAGAATCTCCAGAAAACTAATTTGAAAGTAGCTATTCAGTACTATCCAGTATTTCAAGAACTTCATTTAGTAAAGAGAAGACGATCATACAGAGTTACGTATTCATGTTGGATGGATACAAAAAGACATGTATACATCATTCTTCTATATAAAGAAGTAAACATGAGTAGACTAGGATAATATTAGTAAGCTATTATGGAAAAAAGACAATAGACAGAGGGTAGTTAAAATCGCAAACACTTACAGAAATAGAATGCCTAAATTTCATAGATTGATCACCTACTTTTAACTTACAGAACTCTCTGTATATGAAAAAGATCTTTTAACAAAATGCGTATGATTATCATCCTTTTTACTAAGACTAAGGGTTTAGTCAGTGAAGGGGAGTACCTTCAAGTGCTGATCCAACTAACCTTTGCAGAAGTGTGGCTTAAATTTCAGTATATGAACTTCCAAGTGGTTACTGAGCAGCATTAAACTAAACTAAAATTAACCATACCCGATAAAAATTAGGGCAATATTCTTCCTGAAGTATCATACACCGAAAGAAGTTCGTCGAATAGCTATGAACGCAAAAATTACTTTGAAATGAACTTTACAAAGCGTTTCTTTAAAAAACCAAAAATCTGATCGACTGACACAGAAAAGTATGGTAACCTTTTTAAAACTCAGAATGTCTCAAAAGCAAGTGGAAAACAAGTTTTATTTCCTGATAAAGAATTCATTTACCCCATATTTCTGAGCCATTCGACTATGAACCGTAGCATCCAAAGCGGCTACTTTAACAGTTCCTTTCAACTCACGAGCTGCTTTGTCCCAATGAGGTTTTAAATTTTTACCTACACAGAAAAAATATAGCTACGTTACATTAATTTGAAGTGGACTGACAAACAGTTATGAATAGTTTCGTACATGAATGATAAAATTTAGAATTTGAAAATAAATAATAATTTTGTGATCACTATTATTTATCAAAAGAGTAACTCGATTCCTGATTAAAATGAGCAGTATGTGATCAACTTATAAAATGAACCAATAGCAAGGAGAATAAGATACCATCAAAAAGACCAAATGCGTATGACAATGCATAATTTCGTTAGTACTAGTTGGTTAGAAAAATAGATCAGATTTGATCAATTACCTTACTACATTGGAAACATTTCGAACCGTATGAAATGGAATTTTACTCAGAATCTTCTATTTACAAAGATAATTACAACGAATGATAAAATTATTTTCCATCGGCCATAAAGCTACATTATTCATTCCGATTAAAGATACATTTGACATGAAGTAATAAAATACGATCGAACAGGGTACGTTTTGGGAACAAATGAGCAATCATCGAAGTGCTCAGACAAAATTTTACATTAGAAACAACATTTACAACTCTAAAGACGTCCTAAATGTTTGGTTTATTTACATTTTAAGACCTAAGGGCCAAGTATAACAATACGGGATTTTGCTTGTATGACGCTTTTACTTAATTAGTTGAGATGTTCTATCCAGATATTATATTCTCTAGTAAGCTTTTTTAATCAAACCAGTAGAAAGTATACACAAGCATAAAAATGGTTATTAGTGCACTTTAGTTATACATTTAGTTAGTCAGTCACAACATAGAAGCTGATACTTTTGAACATTGGTTTAAGTTACCATACTCCATTAGCACAGTGAGGTGAAATTGTTAAGGAGGATCCCATAGTAGTACAGGTTATATGATCTCAACTATCTCCTAGTAATCAATCGCAAGATGTGACTTCAATTAGTGAGAATAGCTTATGCGCTTAGGACTTGAAAGGATGAAATATTCCACTAATGAAAGATTTAATAACAAACATTTATTTTATTGCATAACTTTGTATTGCACTTAAACACCATCTTGAATAAAATGAACAATCTAAGCTTTCAAAATTTAAATTTAGACACGAAATTTCTCGCATTTCGATTGAAATTAATGCAACTAATATGACAAGTATATGTTCGTCAGGTTCTCAACTCTGAAATGCACGTCCTGTGAGGCTTGATGAAAATATTTAACTGTCCAGAGTTAATTTGGTTGAGTTCTTTAACCACTAAGTCACCGGAATACCGACTGCTGAACTAGACTTTCTGGAAATCATCTTACACTTCAAGGATGACTGCAACTTAGTCCTACATATCACTTCATTTTTGCGGATATACCCTAGCTTCGTACATTGAAACTAGTAAATACTGAAGAATTAAAAACATGGTAGCAAAACTAAAACACTTTACTTACAATGACCACACCAAGGGGCGAAAAATTCTACCAACCACGGCTCTTGACTGTTGAGAACCTTCTCATCGAAATTGCTGTCCGTAAGCTCTATTACATCGTCTTTGTCAGAGCCATCCTGACAGAAAAAACGTCGGTAGTATATAAAAAAATTAGATATAAGAAACACGATGTCTTTTAAAGTCAGTCTCTAGAATAATAAGTGAGTCGATAGGAAGTACAATTACCGACAACTTTATGAAGTCTTAAAAGTCACATTCCATTAATGTCGAGAATTGATGACATCATAAATAAGCACTACGACAGCATGTATCACTCATGCTTTCGAAGCATTTTAAATGGATAACTGGCTACCATTAAGATGAATAAGTAGAAAGCTGAATATTACTGTACATGTTGCAAGTTACGTATATAGTCTAAACTTTGACGAATAAACCACTAAGTATCCTCAGTTCTACTGAATATACACTGAAGTATTAACATATAAAAACTTCGACTGACTGAAAATAAATAACAATTTTGTGATCACTATTATTTATCAAAAGAGTAAATCGGTTCCTGTTTAAAATGAGCAGTATATGATCAACTTATAGAATGAACCAATAGCAAGGAGAATAAGATACCATCAAAAAGACCAAATGAGTATGACACTGCATATTTTCGTTAGTACTAGTTGGTTAGAAAAACTTCGACTGACAAAGACAATAATTCTCTATATTGAGTTCTAAGAAAACTTTATTCACAGAAAAATTAATTCTTTTAATAAATTATAAAACTTTCTAATCGAAGACAATGATACTAAGAAAATGGAGAATAATTTAGGCGCTAGCAGTCGCTTTGCCTTTTATTATGATTAAGTGAAGTGCGATAAATCTAAAGAGATTATTTTTTGGTAGTAAGAATAATCAATCAGAACACTTGAGCCATGAATTAATGAGTAGCTTATAGTTTATTTATTTGTTTACTTGAACACAAATATTGGTACAAATGGGCACCAAAACAAATATGCGCCACTAAAACAAGTAAGTAAAATTATGAGCAGATATATAAAGCAAGGTGAATATAGTCAAAAGTGGTTAAAGTAAAAACAAGCGGATGAAAGAAGTGTATCACAAAGGAAACAGTTCAGGTTGGGAAAAAACAACTAAAAAATCCTTCGACTTGAAGAATTTTCTCATTTTTATGGGTAAAGTAAAAGAAAATTACAGAGGTAATGCTACTGGCTTATATTCTGAGTCATGTCTGACAAAACCTCAAGACACTCAGTCGCACTACCTGTCGGACCCCAACCAGGGAACCGAGGTGGACTGACAGACGCCAACTCTACGCAGCTCTTTTTCATACCCAACGGCTACGTCACATACTGACCATCTCTTTGCTGTTTCCAACCAGTCCTAGTGTCGGTAAATAATGAACGATGTGGAATTCGCTGCGGCAACATTTACGGCATGTGTCCGAGCCGTCAGAGTCGGTATTTCAAGATGACAGCATTAGATGAACTGTCGTCATTGTTCTCAATACGTATTGCCAAGCCTTGGTAATACTAATATGGTGTTGACCTTGAATGCCAGCGATGCATAGGAAACAAAGATGATTGGACACGGAGTCACCTAACGTCTTTAATTTGGAGGCTGGGTTTCACAAGCAAAGCTGCTTTTACCGCAAGTTATAGACCCGGGTTTTCGTACCCAGGCCATTACAACGACTCTAAGGATGGACCGGATTGACATAATCCGCCATAGCTTCCCCTATATGTAGCTTGATCCCTAACAGTGAGGGGTTAGACGCAAGGTATAGGGAAATGATGGTGAAGGAGTTGATGAGGTTGTGAAACTTCATCAACTGAGATGGTTGGGCCACGTGTTACGTATCCCTTAACACCGATTATCACGAAGCTCAATGCTGACTAGTATTGAGGATGATTGGAAGAGAGTTAGAGGTGGCCAAACCAAAACGTGGCATCAGTTCATAGAGTCACTAACTTCTGGTCTGAACCATGTTGGTAGATGCAGACTACTTGGTTGGAGTCCGCGCGACTATCGTAACCAATGGTTGGAGACTCTGGGTGATATGGCTCAGAATTGATCTAAATGGCATGGGTGTATGCATTCTTTGTCTTCCCTTGACCCGTGAGATTAAAATTACTTTATGCCTTTATTTCCACGAACTAATCATTTCTCCCTCTATTATATCCTTATTCACAATTTTCATCTTGTATATTACTATCATTGAAGTAACTACTTCCATGAATTTGGTGTTCATCTTGTTGTGCTAATGAGGTATGGCAACTTGGACCGATATATATATATATATATATATACATGTTTAGTCCCACATTGTAGCTGACTGACTGTTCTCACTTGATAGGTCACCACCAGCATTCACATAAATACCCAGATATATGAATTGTTTGCCTACTTATGACGGTTCACTACCAAGAGTGAGTGCAGACACATACACTGGAAAATCCCTCAAAAGTAGCTTGCATTTACAAAGTGCAAAGCAAATGCCATACCTGATGAAACTTATCGCTAACTAATCAAGTGAAGATTGGATAGCTCGGGTATTATCGTTCAGTAAGACAATATCATCAGCATACTTAAGGTCGAAAAGTCTTTCTCAAGGCAATAAATCTACACAACTACTACCTACTTCCATTAGAGCTGCCTTTAAGACGACAGTAAGTTGCCACTATCTTTTAAAAAGATCGGAGGCAAATTATCTGGGCCTAGTAATTTGGAGTTCCTAGAGAATTTCTTCCTCGGTAGGTGGATCAGGTGTCATCGACCATGGAGGACAAAAGAGTTTGACCGATGTTGCTGGGGCAGAAGATCAGCTGAACTGTTTCTCGAAGAACTCTGTCCATCGTCTAAGACGTCAATAGATGTTATCAATTGGCGTCCCATCAGCTTTACAATTAGTTGCCCGAACACTAGGTATCTTGCTGGCAATGGCTTGAATGAGCTGAAAAAGCTTCCGACAGTTACTAGATGCTGATGCTTCTAACTAGTTAGGATGCTCTACTCACCACGTTTCCCAACCCTTAAGCAAACTGCACAATTTCTTTATGTAAGCATTTACATTTGTCGTCAAACTCGTTAATACCGGGAGTAGATTGACGTGTTGCGAAAAATTGAAAAGAGCCTGTAGAAACCCAGTATTTATAAGCGGGTTGTTTATCACAGCCGCAAATGATCTTACTCGCCATGTAAGTGGAGTTAGTGCTCATCTATACTGTTAGGTAGGTTGATAGTTATCCATGAACCTAGTTTGATTTGACTTTTGGTTCGGACGAAAGCTGTGGCCAGTTGGCCTAAATCGATCTGCCTAAAATGATGAATTTCTTGACCACCGAAACGTAAAATGAGATTTGCGCAAACGAGATCATGGTCAGAGTCAGAAGTGGAGTGTTGTACACAACAAATCTGGCGATAGCTAATCGCCATATGATCGATCTGAGTTCAGACTTGATTCACGGAGGAAAGATGTTAGATAGCACATTCGCAATGACTGTGTCGAAATTTGCTGCTGTTCAGAGACAGGTTGTTTGCGCAGGAGACGGTCAGCATTACCTAATGTGCCACCGAGTCCCCATTAGCCACTCAAACGACTCTCCTTTGTGCCTAGGCGCTCTACCTGTGCATTCAAATCATCGGTTAGAACTACATTGTCTCTTAAAAGCATCTTCTTGAGGTCATTTAAATGATGGTAGAACCCACCTTCGATTGTATCCGGGCTCCAAAATATTGGTGAGTAGATGGTGACAAGGCGAGACTTTACTTCACACTAATTTCTTCTCTTTTTGATGTAACTAGTTGATCTAACAGTACATAAATGACTATTAATAGGAATCCAAGCAACTAGTGCTTCGTTAGCTTTGGCACTTAGTGCGACACCAATACCAACCAAACAGGATAAAGATGACACGAGGTCCCACAATAAACGCACGTGAAGTAAGCTTTTAGAATCGACAGACGGAGAATGAATTTGCAGTATTTCACTAGCATCCAGAATATAGGCCTCGGATATACAGCAGACTTTGGTATTAAGTCTTTCAAAAGAGATTTCCAGACCTATGTTATCCGATCTGTATTAGTGAATGGATGTCAAAGTACGTCAGACTGAATAGCACACGTGGCTTCAGAGAGGCTGGCTCATAATTCATATTCGGTGGTAGCACTCAACTCTTGACCAGTCAGTGACTTGAGTTTATCTAGACAAGACAAAACCACTATAGACAAGCTGCTGTGTTATAGAATAAAGGCATACAGGATGGGAACAAAACGGGATAGAAAAACGGAGCAAAGAAAAACAAAAAGACGCTTGAAATGAACGGTTTATAATCGCCCATTGAGTCAGTAGTGCAACAGAGATTGAATCAATTTCTTCGCAATTATTCATTGTCATACTTGTTAGGGGGTCGGGAAATTGCCGAGACAACAATGCCTATATAAATTTTCATAAACCAACTACAGTGGCAAAAAGTGGTGAACCAAAGGTCAATATATCTGGCTTTTAATTGATAGGTCGAAGCAGAACCAAGCTCTACGGGCTTCTGTCTGGGTAGCCAGGTAGTACCACTAACAACAAAAGTTTGGCTCAAGTTCGATTTTACGAAGTTATACGACCCAAGTTAGTTAAATTAACTACAAGTCAAAACAGTAAAGACACTACCAGCAATATAAGTGGTGAAATCCTAAAAATCTCAACCAACAGTTTAATTTAAAACTAACAACTTTGATAAAAACACGTCATAACTAGTAAAAGTGATGTACGTTTTTGAGGAATCAAATAGCATGAAAGTTACTGGCATTGTACTGTATTTTCTCAATATATCCATAAAAAGCTGACTATATATACTTGACAAAACAACCAGGAAAATTTAAAACTTACAGAGGATCCAGAACCAGTTCTTGTTTTCACTAAAGAAGTAAGTTCTCGCAAAGCCTCTTTGTTGAGATGATCAATATCTCTACCACCTGAAAAACGAGTTAGTTCCCCACATAAATCTTACCTGTATATGGTTTAGGACTGTTTTTATTATCTCCAAATATCAAAATTGTTGGAAAGCCCTTAACAGAGAACCGTTGAGTTACTGTAGGGTTGTTTTCTGAATCAACCGCAGCAACTTTTATAATACCCTGTTTGATTAGCAAACAATTTTCACTCTAACTAACCTTAAAATTAGTGGCGAATAGTTTCCAATCCGGAGCAGCATTTTTACTGTGTCCACACCAAGATGCATAGAACATAATAAACCATAGTTCCTTGCTTGATATTACTTTGTCAAAGTTTTGGTCTGTGAGTTTGATAACATCATCATTGGTATTGAAGAGACAAAGTGCCGGACTTAACAGCAGGAAAAGAACTATAAAAAGCAATACTTTTTTCATAAGTTTCGAATATTTAGAAATCCTAAAATTTCTACATTTTTACTGCGTATTAATAGTTAATGAGTCGCTTTTTGAAAATAATTAGGTGATTAAGTAAGTGCCTTCTTGCGGCAGGGTGTTGTTTACGAAATTGAAAGGATGAAAAGCTAATGTCCTGCTCTTTAACCGGGTTGGTGAACATGGTGGATCCACCTACGGGAGTTGGAAAACCATGATTTCAAACCAATGGTGCACATGGGCTCCAGTATCCTGGGAAAACAAATGGCGTATGAACCAATTATTGGTCACCGGCTACCATGGGACTGCATCTCCTCACGATGCTCCACTGCCTTGTGGATCAGACCTTTGGATCAAAGGCTCCGGGTGTGGCCTCCTAAGAAAACTACCTGTTTCGGTTTGGGCACCTGGGCAGTATCACAGCACCCACACAAATCAAATGAAATTTTTCAGGCGTATATATATCTGGCTCCCCCTTGTACCAATATATTGTGTTTAAAAAAATAAATAAAACGAAAAATACAGGATCGGTGTTATAACTTGTGGCATGTGTGCTCTGTTAATGTATTACGTGATAATACCGCCAACTAGAGAGCAATAATATATCGACCGGACCAATGACGCATAAAACCCGTGCGAGCAGCCTAGAATACTTATCGGTCCTGCTTTCTGCCTAGCCCAGCCAGTTAAGTCCAGAATATCAATAGCAGCCTCTGCAATATGAATCATTTGTTTCAAACATACTGGGTTTATATACCAATCAGACAGACCACATCGCACCATAAAATAGGAAACAACATTCGTACAAAATTTAGCGGAATGAGGCTATGAATAAGGGAGATAATAACTGATAGGCAGGACATAACTTGAGAATGGTAAATCGTTTAATAATAGTTCATACGTCAAAATAAAGTTCATAATAAGAGGGACATGAATATGAATAGTTTAGTTATTTAACAATTACCAATAAATGGGTCCCAAAGTTACCATTCATTATTCTTATCGGGATATAACAATCTATTATTTTAAACGTGACTGCTTCGTCCGTGAAATATAGTCTCACCGGACTTCTCAAACCCACAGCTATGGGGAGTTTCCACCAGAAATTCTAAACAAACCGACTGAAATATTAAGAATCTTTCCTGATTTAGGATTTCTCCGCAAAATTTCAACTAAGTTCAGGAAAATCCTCAAGACGTTAAAACTGAGGTTTGTCCTAATATTTCCATACTACTTCTACAAACTTTGAGTAAACCAATGAAGTTTCAACTGGCCTGAACTTGTCACTAGGATATTCTGTTGACTTTGAGACCAAACAAAACAATGTCAGGAAAATCGAACTGTCCCTCATACTTTATGCAGTCTATCCAGGATTGGTTTGCAGGTCAAAGATTACAAATTATCAAGGGCCTCTTATTTTATCATGCATAGACACTAAACCAAATCTTTACGGGACTTTTAGTTGCATTGAGTTATAAAATATGAATACAACTAGCGGATAACTCGTAAGAGTTCATTCAAGGCGTTTGTAAAACATTCAATACCGAAAGAATTCCATAAACGGGAACTATGTTTATGAGACTGATCTTAGATAGTTCAATTATTCGTATTTATGAACACCTAACATCAGCTAGAAGCATACAAGCATCTGGCGAAACATACCTGTCCAACGATACATTCTCCCAAATTTGGAACTGTCCACCAAAGTGCACGTAAAGTAAATATGTAACTATCTGATTGGCTTATACATACACATTTTAAGGAAATAAACAAACTTCACTGGTTCAAGACATGATTATCATATAATCACTTCGTATGATTCAGTTACTTATGACTGGTTAAGAAACGTTACCACGTTCATCGACCTCTGCATCTGGTAGCAGTGGGTCAATTATGTCTCCTGTCAGAAACCTAGCAGTATTTAACGCATGTAAGAGATATGTTTGTAAAATGTAATGAAATGCATTTCTGAATCCTTTAAAATGTGTAAATTTTCCTCTTGAAAGACTTAAAAGGTCAAATGAACCATTTCAGCTGCCATAAATTTTCAGGATCTGAATATTAGTTAAGAGTAGGTATGACTGCAGTTCGTTTTATCCTATTGCGGCTCTAATTTCTCAATATTATCCACAAAGTTCATGTCGTGCATAAGCTTGAGCAGGTATTTTGAGGCCACTTAAACGTTTTAAGGATTCTGTAAGTCATTAGGTCACCTCTGAGACGTCTCTTCTTTAATGGGTAAAGTCCCAGTGACAAAACGCTAACTTCATAAGTTCTGAATTTTAATCCTCACACTTTGGACACTTTTCAGAGGATTATTTGGAATGAGGTAAAAGCGCCTTATTTTCTTACTCTAACTGAGGCAGAAGGAAACTGTTAAGTTGAAAATTCTACAGTCTAACATGCCAAAAATGCGCTTTTTCCCAACACCTGAAAGGTCTCACCTGGTAGTATAAACCACCAACACTCCCATAACTCCCTCGACCTCGGACAAGACTGCCAGGGAGTAACCTAAGTTTTATGCGTAGTCTTAAACACTTTGAGGAGGTAAACGTACGTCTTTTGTTATCCGCCCAATTATGAAGTCGAGTTACATCCTTCTGAAATACCAGTTTATCAACTTGGTTTCAAAATTCTCTCTTAAATTAAAGATTCTCAGCGAAAAGTGATAAATCAGTAGGTGCCTGCTAAAAACGTTGATTTTAAAAGAGAAGCGGTCTTAGAATTAAACCACATGTGACCCCATCAGGATATTCTGACACTCCGACCTTAAAATGTCGGTTAATTAGATCAACATAACTGCAGATGAACTGCGAGATGATGCCTAAACGTTCGGGCTTATGGATAAGGTATATACAACTGACTCTAGCTAAAGCTTTCGACAAGTCAGTGTGTAAAACATTAACCTCATGCATGTGATTGTAGGGTCGGTGAAATGTCACTGAATATCGAACAGATCATCGATCCCTGTCAAGGTCAAGGATAGTCAACGCGCACCAGTCAATTATATGCATGGACTGGCCCACGCGGCAGTGGTTGTTCTTTCACTTCTTCTCCATAGCATCCATGATCCTTTGATGCGTCGATGGTTCAATCCATGTAAGGGCCGGTCGTGAGGTGTGACTTCAGCATTAGTTGGTTCGTCACCATTCTCGTCTAACTATAGTAGGCCCCCAATCATTTCGACATAGACCACCAACGTAGATGTTCTACACTGGTGAGCAAGACTTCGGATAACGCAACCTATCATTATGATCTTTTTTATTGCATTCTATACTTATTATTTTTCATTTTTAACTTCGGCTATCTTTATCAGTTTCTGTGAACATTCGTTGCTTCATATCAATGTTGATTAGTATATCAACTGAAATAATTAGTTCAATCAATAGAACTAACCAATCAACTACGACTATAATCGACTATCGTGGTTCTTTAACAAGCATTAACACCATGCAAACGCTCCTGTGTAATATGTCTGTTAAAATATCAACCACTCGTAAGTATAGCCTCAAGGCAACACGAACGCATATCTGTTTGCAACTTATCCACTTGTATAACCGATACAGGATTAACTGTCGATTATAAATTCATCTTTCTGCTTAATCACTATCAACTAACTACTATCAGAAACTATCTACCAGGATATTTTACTTTCTTGACCACTGTCTGACTAATTTCCAATTGCTGAGTTCCATGGCGAATCAGAGGATACAAATGCTAGAAATTTACGGTGAGTTTGAACTATAAATTTCCTGCAATGTTAGATCTTGTTTAGACTGTTTCGCCAGGCAATGCTACGTGTTTGGCTCAAATTAAATTTGGACGTATACCAATTCAGTCTACAACGCTTCGTTAATCTACGAATTTAATCAACAAATTTCAATTACTTTGGAGCAAGAGTAACCCAGGCGAGTTTCATAACTGTGTTAAATAATTTCGTATAATGTTTGTGATGTCTAATAACATTTCGAGGCTACTTTCACTTAGAGTAGTCATACATTCTGTCACTGCCGTCAAATTTTAGTCGAAACTATGTACATTTATGACTCGTAAGTCAACATACTCCGAAAAAACGTATTTCATGTACGCGAGCAATCTTAGTCCATGTCTTAATGAGACACTTCGTCGTACTTGATGTCACTTAGCGCTAAATAATATGCTTTTTTATGAAACGATCACGTTATCTAAACCTAAACTTTAGTTACATCGGTGGTTACCATTTAAATTAATGTTTACTATGCGCTTTGTATTTGCTGTTATCTCACACAGTAAATCATGGCTCGATTTCCTTATCGCACGAAAATCACTTCAATTTCGTCTTCCGCTTATTCACATGCAATACGGGTTTGGAAAATATCTAAACGACCTCTGAAATTCTCCACGAACCCCGCGCAAATCTTCGTATATGTTTGCTATTGCACATCCAATTACTATATTAACGATGCCCACCCGAACGTTCAGTACAATTGTCAGTATACGAAATGATGTTACTTCGATGTGACATTACAACACATCCGAACTATTGTAGTTATTCAAATTCGACGTCGTATTTTTTCATCTTATGAAGTATTGTTTCCGCGTGACTTATCTAATAGATGATTTCGGTACATCAATCGGCTGTTCAACTACTCGACGATCTAAAGCCTGTCCAGTTCAATTGGTGGTTTGACGACACTCATTCACGCGAATCATCGGTTTACGCAGTCGAGCGCATCTCCCGCAAACTGACAACGATATTGTCGTCTCGACCCCAACACTGACAGCATTTTTCACCGATATCATTGACATGAGTCCAGAGTGACACTCTTGGTTTCTTATGTTCTTTTCGACACTTTTCGGTTCACTCATCCAAAACATGTGCAGCACCCACCGTTTATCATCTTTTAGAGATTTCATCGTGCCACCTTTCGCTCTCGCTCTGTATTCTTCGACCCATATTGATTTTCACAGCAGTTATCAGTTTTTCCAAACTGACTGCAAGTTGATCAGAAGCTTCGCACAAGGAAACCACGATTTATCTTCACGGTTATACTTTTGTACTTACAGTTAGTCTGTTAAATATAGATATAACTAGAAATCGACGCTTACGAACAGTTTTTCAACGACACTTACTGACTTTCTACTCTGAACCGATAGCAGTACAAGCATTGGCATCGATTGATAATACATTTATCGTACTATCACTGTGACATCACTACTCTTGCGGCAAACTTACCTTTTCTCATCTGAGGAACTCAACTACTTGTCATAGCTATATTTTTCAACGCGACTTGATAAAACTCCAAAATGTTTCTTTTTCTATTATTTCTATGGTTGATCGCTTAACAATCAACCAACGTCCTAGTTACGTGTTTTTACTCGTTGTTTTCCGATCAGTTTCTGCCGCCTCTTTTCCATTTGTCTTACAGCTCGGCAATACCCGTAGGATTCATATTAATCGCCTGGCAACCTCCGGCGCGCGACTACTCCCAACATGTTTGGTATCGATTCAAACAACCGTTGAATCTGGTGGGGGAGTATTGTAGGGTCGGTGAAATGTCACTGAATATCGAACAGATCATCGATCCCTGTCAAGGTCAAGGATAGTCAACGCGCACCAGTTAATTATACGCATGGACTGGCCCACGCGGCAGTGGTTGTTCTCTCACTTCTTCTCCATAGCATCCATGATCCTTTGATGCGTCGATGGTTCAATCCACGTAAGGGCCGGTCGTGAGGTGTGACTTCAGCATTAGTTGGTTCGTCACCATTCTCGTCTAACTATAGTAGGCCCCTAATCATTTTGACATAGAACATCAATGTTGATGTTCTACATGATCAAAGACGGTAGTCCATTTGTCCACCGTGATCAGAAGATCAAATATTCAAGAGTAACCTCACTCTTAGGCATAAAAGAAAGTTATAGGTAATAATTAGACACTCAGAGCATCGTTTATCAAGGACTTCATAACGTTTTATGGTTGTGAGGGAAGTGCAACCGACCGGTAGATTGAAGATTTATTGAATCCTTTTTAATGAACACTGGTATAACGTGCACTAGATTCCAATTTTCGGCTTAGCGATTGTGTTAACATCACACTAGGCGGTGTTATCGAGATTAAAACATTCATCCTCAGTATAGCGAAATGAACTTATTTAAAGACAGGATTGTCCTTTTCCTGGATACTATAGTCCTTAATAAACCAATTCAACTCATAGGATCGATTTCGATAGTTCTGTTGAGTTGCAAGTGAAGCTGTCGACGATCTAGTTAGTATGTAACTACTGGAGTGTTTGAAAACAGTTTTCTGTCAGAAGCACGTAGGCACTAAATTCGCTCTTGGATGGACCAATATAAAGTAATTACTGGGAAAATCCGTGTAATGTTTGTATGAATTAATAATTCCACTGTACTTAATGACTACTTGATTTCGAATTCCAAATACAATACGTTCATTTGTGCTCATCTAGTTTTACTTGCTTCATATTGAACTATTTCAGGAATTCCTAGCTTGTACAATAATTCCAATACATCTTATCATCACATTGACATCGCGATGGAACGTCTGGACACATATTCAAATTTTAATGCTTTTGAGGATTACACAAAAAGTTCGAAATGTGGACTATGACCGAGGGAGATGTTGAGGATCTCAATATTGTGGCTCATTTCCTTACATTCATCGAAAAAGAAGAATACAGCTTATTAAAAATTTGGGCAATTGCAGACAACCCGATTTCAGTCTCTTGTGCATTTCTCAAGCAACTACTACTGGACTGTGCAAAGTGTACAAAATTTGGATGCTGTGAAGGAGGACAATTTCCCAAACTTGTTCGTCAGAACACCAAGAACTCCACTACATGACTACGTCATCCCAATCTAACTCTCCCTCAAGTTTATTCAGATAACAGTTCACTAGGAGTTGCAAAGCGCATCAAGAAGACGAGGACAAGTTCGGTGAATGTTTGTTCTGTGTCAAATTCACTCATGAAATTCATGTGTATTTTGTAATTCTAAATGCTTTTAATATGGTAAAATCGAACATGTTCAGGCAGTTTGTAATACTATTATTCATTTTGATGCAAGTAATGCTAAGCTTTGTAATTCTGGTCCCATTAAGTTGAATATTTCAAACGAATCATACTCCGATCAGATTCATGATATTATTTTACCAGATATGTGTTGTTCCCATGATTCATGTACTTCCAATGAAACTATTTACATTGACAGCCAGCCAACACTCCTTTTGTTTCTTCATGTAATGTGGACTTTCCTTCCACACCCTAACGTCATTGATGTCAAACGTAATACCCCTGGATGCAAACTCTGCTATAATTTTGGAATGTACGAACCTTCATTGATCCACCTTGGTCAGACTGTAAATAATCGAGATCCAGTTCGCTATTAATGTTTTAAATTGACTGTTTTCCTCTTTAATATAATGTAAGACAATCATAGAATCCCCCCAAAATTAACCTCTGCAAACTTAACATCTAACTCAGATTGCTGCTGCGACCCCAGATGTGCTGATAACACTGCTACCGTAAGCCTGGAGCGCGGCATTGTCTGAACCTCCAACGGAGCTATCCTTGCCTTAGCCGTGATAAGACGAGAACACACTTCGGTACCGAGGGTATAACAGGGAAAGTATGCTACCTCTCCATAACGAATTTCCGAGGAATCACCAAATATGTGAAGTGCCAGGAGTGAGCGGTCGGATTGCGGAAACAGCATGCGACGTGGAAAACTAATGCTCTTAATCCTCTGAAAATCATTTAAAAATTCCAAACAACGGCCGTTTTCCTCCTCGATAATATACCTCTCCTAGTGATAGAACGTTTCAGTATGTGGACCCTAAATTCAGAAAAAGCAATCATAGTATTCCAGAACAATCCTAACATGCGTTCCGCTGGAAGTTTTCCAAAGTCGGTCTCCCTTACGGCATCTGCCATTCTTTCGGATGAATTGAGCTGGTGACACTGCTGACGTAAGCCTCAAAAGCGGCATTGTCTGGACCTCCAACGTAGTTATTCGATGAAATCAATAAACGTAAATAATAGTTCATTCGTGCGGACGTCTTGGAGAGTTATTGATTAGGCTTATGCTTTAGTACTACAATTAGTACAGTCTTTAAAATATTTTCCATAGTGGCATCGCATACACGTTGCACACCAGATCCAATCTCAGCATAACTGTGTTATAATTCTGGTCGGGCAAAGAATTTGTGCAATACCACTTTTCAAGTTTATACTTATTATGAAGTAGGTTTGTAGAGCGCTTGGTGTGAGATATGACGTTGTGAAGGTGCGTACGTCAAGTTTGTTCCAGACGTCGAAAGTTCCATAGCTGTGCCTTCGAAGCAATATTCAGAAAAAAAAGAGCAGCAAGGTACTTGGACATGAACACTAAACAATGCTTAACATTGTGTAGTGGAACAGACAGAGGTATGTTAAATTATTAGACTTAATTCACACTAGCTCTTGTTGTTAGAGTGAAATGTGATCAGGGGCTCTAAATGAGAGAATGCAGTATTAGTGAACAATGAATTATGATGTCTAAAAAGGTGGAGTAAGTTCAAATGAAGGAAGGGAAGTCAAGGTTGGGATAAGGAAGGCTGTTTATTAGAACGGAAAGTGCATCACGAGAGTAAAGTGTTAAGGAAACTAATAATTATATCTTTTATTCTCTGTTATTTTTCCATTCGATGCCTGCCACACGGTTTTAATGTAAAAGTACGAGTTAGCATGTTATAGGTTGTCTTAGTAGAATAGTTAATCTAGCATAAAATTGGAAACATGATTCTGAGTGGTAAGCGTAGGACAACAACCTCAATATCACAGATTGACTGAATCGTTCTCAACCATAAACAGCATGATACAAACAAAATGTCCTGCTCCACAATCATGAGTGGATTGAGGTCATCGCCCTCACCACCAATGCTTGCTGGTCAGTACCTCCACCCTCCCTACTTTTGTGATGTTAGGCTCATTTAAGCTTATTTTATGGATATATGTCTTACCTCACACGATGCTCTGTGTTTCACATTCTGTTGGAAAACACTATTTCCATAAGTACCATTTTACAAGCTTATCAGACAGCTACGAATTATGGACTGTGGGTAAGGCTTCTACGCAATGCATTAATTGACCATAGTATTAAGTATAAACTAGTAATCAGAGTATGGGCATTAAAAAATGTATAATGTGGGATAGTTGTTTACCGAAGTAGGCGGAAAAGTGTAGAAATATATTAGGCACAGAAAAGGTAAGGAGTGGTGAAATAATATTGGTGACAAGGCAACATAGTGTACAGGATAGTAAAAAGCTGATGAAGAATAGGCAAGAAAGAGCTCACATTAACTTGGTGCTGGTGTTATTTTGTGCTATTGTACCCGTTTGATGGATAACAGGTTCCTTGGATGCAATACCACTGGTAGTAGGCAATGAAGAACAAGTCCCAAATGAGTAAAGTCTGAATACGGTCTATATAGTGTCGCATCAGATTTTAGTTGTCCTCACAATGGATTTACCTCTTGTGTTATCTCTAATGAGTGCGACAAATATGTTCCTAATTGGTCGAATCCTAGTCACATCTCTGATGCCATTGCATCAAATGTTGGGTATTCTCACAACAAATGCATGTTGAGTAGACATTCTAGTCCAATATATAATGAATCAGAGGAAATAAAAAGCTCTCTCGAAGCAGTCAGGGAACCAGTTTGGCCAGATATGAAACCTGTACGTGCAGAAAATTCAAATCGAGTTCAGGATTATCCTAATGAGTACGAGGTAGATGAATATTTCCCATTTGATTGTCTTGCAGGTGAAATAAGCTCAGATGAATTATGTGTTAATTACACATATCAATAGATATTTATGTGATAACTGGAACAATGACCTCGTGTATTCTGACGTGGAAAGCAAAAGGAGTGTGTAGCATATTTTTGATGCCAGTCATTTCACATAGTGAAATGACTCAAATT
Organism: Schistosoma mansoni; assembly: GCF_000237925.1. NCBI lineage: Eukaryota > Metazoa > Platyhelminthes > Trematoda > Strigeidida > Schistosomatidae > Schistosoma > Schistosoma mansoni. The sequence goes on from NC_031495.1 coordinate 52,064,069, forward strand.
ATGTGTCAGTGTGTATCCCCAAATACTCACATACAACAATCGAAAAGAGATATGAGAAAACAATGCAAACTGGGAACGTCAAATTGGTTACGACATTGAGACATAAGGACCCTACATTATTTCGTGGGAGAGGATCGTGCTGGAAAGTCTATGGTTCAAATCCTAGATTTTAGTGGTTCCACTAAACAACTGACATGGTAGTTGCATACAATTCCAGGACACAGGCGAGTCTGTTTCGATTTCATTTGTTAATCCTAATACTAATGAATGTGAAGATGCCACAAGTATCTAGAGTTTGACATTTTAACCTGTAGCACCTTCCATGATCCAAACGTGCACACTCAACGAAATTAGAAGCAGAGAGGTTCGTTGACATATTTGATAGGTTACCAATATATCGAAAGGTGTCCAATCTAAACTGGCTAGTGGTTGTAGGAGAAGTTAAGCTCAGCGTCCACACTCGTGATCCGGCGCGAATGAGTGACCAAGCACCTTCGGCTAGATGAGTTCATTTAAACTGATATGTTCAGCTTCAAATGTGATTGACCTACAGAGTTATTGACTTTAGGGATTTATTTACCACTACAAGTATATTCTAAATCACACACAGTCAGACAGACACATGACCAACCTACGTAAAAGAGGTTCAACTGATTGCAGAAATTTGGACTCTTTTTTAAACTGTGGCGAATGTTTTGTTTGCATGAACTAACGATTCTTCTGCACTTGATGACTACGTGATTTTGAGTTCCAAATGCAATACTGTCATTTGTGCTCATCTAGTTTTACTTGCTGTAAATTGCACTACTTCGTGAATTCCTAGTTCGTATAATAATTCAAATTCTTATAATCATCACAGTAAGTTTGTTCGTTGGTATCCTAAGGACGAGGAAGTGTGAAACATAAGTTTATGAAGAATAGGTAAATTGAGGAAGACGAAAAGGGTTGTCACTTGGAAGACTGTTGACAATGAAGTAAATGTTCGGACTTCTTCTGAAGATGAAAACTGGAAGAAGCTTTATGATTCAAGCAAAAATAATAAACTACGTGTTCTAGGCTTGTATCTAATACTATATTACAACCATTCCATTATTGATCTAACACTCAAACATATTATTCGGAGAGCCAATGGGCTTCGTCCGGATTATTTTGAACATAGTAAGTTCTATGAATATCGTGACATCACCTGTTGAATCTAGAAATCGATAATTCAGAAGACAGTATTAGCCAATAACTTACTTAACACAACAAACGTTTAAAATAAAACAGAAGATACTCAGAAGAGATACTGTAGCGACAGAAATTCCGGAACTCAGTCTGAAGGCAGAGCTGCAGAATCACTGCTTATTTGATTAGACCAAACTACGTTCGTATGTGAAGAGTACGAAGCATTTCTGAGTTATTAGAACTAAATTATATCAAAACATAAACTCTATGCCCGATTTAAACTGTTTTTATTTAAGAAAGCAAACTATATCAAAAGCACAAAATACCCCAAATAGTGCAGCCTGTGCTGTACAGTCAAAGGTTTCTCTAGAATAAACCAAAGTGCTAAACATCAAAAGGAATGATTAAAAAATAGTTATTCGTTACTGGAGGATCAATAAGAGAAGTTCCGACGGGGTGTGGTCAAATATTTACGTACAAGCATTCGATTAACAGTTTTCAGCAGAGAGCCAAAGGTTAATGGTCATCAGCTGAGGCACGCCGTGGCTTTTAGTTTAGTCAAATACGACCCAATTGCTAATGTTTTGGGACCACGCAACAGTAAAATTACGTGATAAACGTAAATATTTGATCAAAGTCAAATAATGAAATTCGAGACAAAGATTACTGATGAACATAAAACAGTTTCAAGAGATCAGAGTAAAAGCTAAAATACAAAACAGAGAAAAGAAGAATAAATAACAGTACTGTTTAACAGAACATTTTGGAGAGATTTCCAGTGTATTTATTCCGTCACGTGTGCCATAAGTAAGAACATAAGTACAAATAAAAATATGGCAGACCGAAAATGTGCACTAACTGAAAAATAGCAATCAAGTTATTACATCCAAAAATCAGTATAACAGTATACAACTTGTAAGTTATGAACACAAATAAGTGTTTAGGGACGTTACTTAAATCAGTTGGCTGATGCGTGTTCTGCTGCGTTTGGTACCAGAATCCACAATTATAGATAATTAATAATCCTAGTGAGGTTGATATGGCCCTAGTAAGATAGCCAAACGTAACATACAATAAGAATGTTACTACAGTCTATAAATGCAGATGATAGTTAATTAATAGTTCGGTTATCATATCCACAAGCATTTTAAAATGAGAGGCGTGTGTAAGAGTGTATTTATTTATGGGCGGTTAACAGTGTCGTGCTATGTTGGATTCAAAACGGACGGAAGTAATTGAGGTCATACACTTAAACAACAAGTACAATCGTTTAGTGGTAAATGTACAGACTGTGAAAAATGAGAAAATAAATGCAAAAGATATCAGAAACTATTTACAAGATAGGTTTATTAGACCTATCGCCACAAATAATGGTACCCGAATATCGCTTTGTCTAGCTGGCACAGACGCCAGACCAAACCTTATTGTCTTAGAACAATTCCTACCAGAAGAAAAAGGGCAAGTCAATTTAGTTTGTTCCGAGTATGATCAATTAACTAGAAAACGATGATTATATGAAAAATATGATTAATTTCCAATGAATAATAGCGAACGTCCCAAAATCGAACACGGAACATGCTTCCATATAAACCTCATGAGACAGAAGCAACCAGTTCACAAAATACCGAAGTATGGTGGCCCAGAAAGGCGAGCGCCATAAAGTTAATGTTAAATAAAACAAAAGTAAATCGTTTATTAAATGACTCTACAACAACAGTGAAGTAATAAAAGTTCGAAATTTGTAGGCAACATAACAATAACTCGATAAATCTCGAGATTAGGAATCGAATTACAAACCACACATAAAATGGGTAAACATTATATACTGCGAAGATGTAAAGAGCTATTCACAAGAAAAAGCAGATATGCAGGGATACTCTCCATATTTGCACATGAGCATGCAAATATGGATCTCACACAGACACCCTCTCCATGTAACAGCAAACCTCAGATACCCTTTATAACGGCCCCATCAGATTACTACTGCATGTGTATTATTATCCACGATATTAGGCGACCGTCATCCATTGTCTTCAGTAACTGCCTCACAACAAACACAGATGAAATCATCATTAGAACTCCAGGACATCCATCTTGAAGGCAGTCACTAGTGAGCACATGATGATTATCAGTAAAAGGTTGTGGAGGTTGTTTAGCTTAGATTGGTACATGAATGGATCAATGTTAAACCACCATCACTCATGATATCAATCTAAGCTCGAAAATTTCCACAACCCTTTACTGAAAGTTATCTTGTTAATAAAACACATGGCAATCAGTGTGATAATGAATTTGGCATCTGTCTAGAGTATTTAGAAACGAATCTTCAATTTGCACGATGAGAAAAACGTTGGAGGTTATCATTAGCCATCCAAACCATAGATGAATTAAAAATACATTTAAAAGGTGTCATTTTAGTTAAAGATTAGTGGAAAGAAATAAAACTATCGTTGTACGTTACAAACAGTGTACTACTGATTATTGAAGTATGGCATCAAATCGTCTCCACATTTTGATTCCACTAATAGAACCAATTTTAATTCATATTACGTCACAATGGAACTCTTAACAACATGGTAGTAACAACCTTTAGTCTTACTATATCCCAGTGACTATTTTAGAGAAGACAGAACTTTAAAAATTGCCCTCCTCAGTATACATCAACTTGGTTACCACGATAACCAAACAGACAAGAAAACACAGTTTTCAATTTGTTTTACTGCATATCAAAGACAATGAGAGGATATAGGGAAAGGAAAAGAAGAGATGAAAGTGACTATACCAAAAGCAATGAAAAAGAGGGACGAAAGGAAAGATCAAAATAAGAGAAAAAAATAAACAAAAGTATGAGGATCATCATAAACAGGAAAGCAAGAAATAGATGAATTATACAAAATATTTAGAATCATGGATTTAGTGATTTCACTGACCAATAACATATCCTTTCCAGACTATTAATATTAGCTTTATTCAATATTATATTTTTGGTACAATATAGAATTCTCAGCACAATGTATTTCAACAAGTTTCCAGGTCTTACTTCTTGGTTGATCCTGAAGACAAATATTGAGTGATCGCCAGGTAGAAGTCCAGTCAATCGACATCTAAATAATGTACATTTTTCCTGCTGCGTATTGCCAGGAACCACGATATCTCTGACTGAGCCCCTTGTAACTTGTACAACGAAAATTTGTACACCTCAGAAACGCGCCTGAATAAGTTATGTGATTAATAGCCATAATGATGTATTAAAACAAACAAAATCAGATGACTTTTTGAAATATCTAGATGACAGGAACAGGTAGCCCAGACGTTCAAACAAGCTACCCACAACCTCCTCTCTCACAATAAAATGTCATAAAGTAGTCAAGCTTTCCTTCTATATTCACGCGTGTGCACGCTTCGAATTTCCTCTCAAATAACCAGGTCGACAAAGAATGAGTTCATGATAAACGGAAATAAGTTCCGTGACCCAACAAATATTAATATATCTTGGTACTTATTGTAATTTTCAGCTTAACTTTTGGATGGAGTACTTTCAATATGGACTACATTCGTAGACTAGTGCAAGCAATTTAGTTTACAGATATTTTACTAAATAGCCCATAATGTCTAGTAGTTTATAGGAATTAACAAAGTGTTATGAGGCTTCCTTCCGTAGAAAACTACGACTAGAAGTAACTTTTGCATCTCCGTCATTGCTGCGGCATCATCATCCCAAGAATATGTTTTTCTCAGTCCTGTTTTACTGACTTCTTATCAAGATACATTGCACACCTGTAGTTAATAAGGCTATGTAGTCTCCATTTCAGGTGTTCAAATTGGTCAGGGTCAGCAACCAAAATTTTATAACTGGAAACGCAGTCATTTAGTCTGATAAAAAGACATTCAATGCTAATAGCAATGGCACTTGCTCCTAACACAGGATATATGATCTGCAGAAATTGACAGAAGTGAATAGCACGAAAACTGAAGACAGCTGGTTGTGATTGAAGTTCATAAGAATTATTAATTCTGTCGAAGCTCCCAACTATAAGATCTACAGGGAACCGCTGTGGAATGGCCAGCTACCAAGTTCACACAGCTGGACCCCATTAGTCGGAAGGGAAACTTAATCATATCACTCACTACGCGAATACGAGGAACTTGTATCCCCGAGGTTGTAGATAACAAACTGAATCTCGCTAATAAAGTAGTAATAGAGAACGAGTATCCTTCGTTGTTTATTGACAAGAACATAAAGCCCAAATAAGCTCGGTAGAGAAGACATTCTACATGAACATCGATCTCAAGGGTGATAGAGTTACAGACGTCTTAAGTAGGAGAATTTCCGATTCTCTAAGAAAGTTCTTCGCAGCAAGTTTGGGAAATGTCCTCCAGACGATCAGTTTTCATAAATAATTTTAACGACGAATCTCATTTGTCCAACTATATATGCACTTATTGACTCTGTCTTCTCTATGGACCTTTTGCCTCTGACTGGTTTATTTTTGTTTCTATGGTCCTCCTGATTATATTTCAATTGAATGTCGACATTTTATAATATTGAGCCTTGTTTTCCCAATTATAATCTCCCTATCTATCTTTATGATAAATATTCATGACCTTAACAATGAAAGTATTATCAGCTTCCCCGATAAAAATAACGTTGTGATACTTTTGTTTATTTTACCTGACTGTTACCATGTTTAACAGAATCTCATCATTACGACTATTGTAATTATTATCATCTTGAAAATTAATTATACATCACTATTGTAGGGTCTTGAAATTGGATTCACCGAAAAGATAATTTTTTGGTGAACCAGCCTTTCTTAATTCTTTCAAAGTTTATTCCATAACTGACGTAACTAAATTTCCCTTATGATTATCTGTAAAATTGCAGTGTCTGGTGTTTGCGATCCTGAGGGACAAACGTATAGTCATTCTTTGGATGTATCTACATACTTGATCACAAAGAAACATGTAGCAAGGCACAAATGTACCAACCGAATCATACGTAAACAGCCAGTATGTGTATTTCCAGAAATGTACATAATTGCCAAGTAGTTAAGAATGGTATATTTAGATAGCTTCATTTCGTTCGAAGTAAAAAAAAACAAATGACATGCCATCAGTTTGTTGTAATCTTTTGGATGCATTTGTTCTCTTCTTTTGTTGAAAGCAATATGGGAAATAAAATCCAGAGCTTACCTGACTATTCATCGAAATTACACGATGTCTTCATATTAATCTCGATTCTTACTCGTTGATGGTATTCCCAATACTAATCTAACCAATCATTTATTTCACAGGCTTCCTGATGTTACAGAAAATTATTTTTTATTTAAGCTTCAACTTTTATGTATTGCATTTGAATTAGCAACTCTTTTCTATGAGAACGACGGTACGTTGTTAACTCCTCGCATTGGTATACGATCAACTATAAATTACAAACCTTAAATAGTTCAAATCCATAATCGCAGATTTACATAATATAATACTTACAAGATGACAAATCCAAAGTGTTAAGGAGTTGTGATTTGCAAGCACTGATTGTTTAGAACTGTTTCGGTTATTTAATTTTGGACAGTAGATTGATATTTTTCATCCTTACAGTAAGTACGATACAAAGAAGCATCCTAATGATTAAAAAGTTAATGAAATGAGGACTGGGACTCATTGATCAAATATAGATCCACATATTCAGTTTTGATCAAAACTTATTTTGCGAAGGTTAGAGGTAGTACTCGGTTACATGAATCGAAAAAGGTGAAGAGTGACTTGAAACTGCAACCCAATGGTTAATAATCAAATCACACAACTACTAAGCTACAGCCAATAAATATTGCATCCGAGCATATATCGGATAGTAATAAGACCAAAGAAAAAATGGAAGCATACCAATCAACAATCCCTATATCAGGATATACGTCTAATTTAGTAATGATAATTATTCCATAACAAAAGACAAAACACTAGTGCTACTTAAATTAGAAACCTGATGAAAACAAGTACCTCGTCGTTTAAAAAGTATAGTCACAAATAACTGATTTCATGGTAGTGAGACCAAATGAAACGATATTTGAGAAATTCAGAACTCAAATACAATGTACAGACGCTTCATTCAGTTGAAATCCAAAAGCTTTAATAAAAAGCACTGTAAATATAAATTGAACAGTAAACTAGCAACTTTTCAATTATCTCTTTGTGTTAGAAAATCAGCCGGATACAATGAATACAAGAAAACCTTGATGGATAAAAAAAGGCTATTCAAAAGTCTAAGCAAACAGTTGAAACAAGGTAATTAGAACGACTAAAACAAGATCTCTTTATAGGCAGACTACAACAAATCCAATGAATGCTATAAAATCTAGAATAGGTCATTGGTAAGAGATTAAAATAATAAGAAATATAAAAGTTCCGTATAAAACCAATGACTGATAAAGGTACAAAAGCATTCATCAGTTTCAGTGGAAATACGGATGAAAATAAAAAGGAAAATACAACTTCTTTATCACAATAGTCACATTTTTAAAAACATCGTTAACCAAACGGTGAGTGGAGCATATTTCAAAAAGTATAATTCAAAACATAATGTGGTTCAAAATCTCGAAATGATAGTCTAGTGAACAGATCACATCATTTTTCAATCTCGAATTGGTAAACGGTGATTCTGATTTTTCATCATCAGGCATAAAATGCAATTGCTTTTTAAAAGGCAAATTTAAGTGAGATAAAATATCCAGAAATTTATAAAAATCGGTAGAATTTTGTGGTTTTAGTTGGTTCATTATCTATATGTTATGTAAAATACAAAATGATAACATTAGCTTATTATGAATTTCTACAGGACAGTATGAAAAACCTATGCATAAGCATTTGAAGAACGACTCCTATTCTTTTATTCATACGTAAGACCGCTGTCTGAAGATAAATATGTGATGAGTATTTCCATACATCTCAGACTAGCATTATCAACAAAGTCATTGATCGTTAGTCTGAACTGTGTTGGTAGGCTCAGATTATCTGATTGAAATCCGGACGGTGATCACGACTAATAGTTAGACATCCCAGGTAACACAGCTAAAAATCAGCTGTGTATCCATCCCTTCCTTATCTATACCTTGATCTTGAGTTTCAAGATCAATCCGTACATTTTATTCCGCAAATTTATCAGTACTTTTTAAGCTATACTCGCTTTACGAAATACTATACGAGACTGACCTTTATCTAAATTTGGACAGTATATAATTTAACATATTTCATTCTGTGTCCACCTATTCTCCTATTTTTTAAACTATTGCTGGTACTATAATTTGAATATATCATAACTCCAAAAAAATCTTTTCACTTTTACAAACAATTTGCACTTTGAACACTAAATAAAATAGTAAAGGGATAGTGATCAAAATATATCAGTTAATAACTAAATACCTGATAGGGAGATGCATGGACATGTATTCTGGGACATGAAACGGGGTTTAGCAAAGATAAGTAGTTAAGCGAAACTGGCCATTGATGATGCGTACCTGAATGTCCAGAATCAAGCCAATAAAGGTCTGTTATAAATTGAGAAAGTTCAAGAACTTGTGCAGGAACATCTTTCACAGAATCAGTAAGTGATTTTTTGGAGTGAGACAATACTGATAATTCATATAGTATCTCTGTCAAAACACAACATCCTTTGCTAAAACCAATCAGTCGTATAGGGATAGTAGATGTTTGACATTGTATATTAGCTTCACAATTTAATAATTGTTCAACTGCATTTGACAGTAAACAACTTAAATGCATCAACCCTGTCATTTTACAGATCTCGTCGTTTTCAAATAATGGCACACCAGATTCCGCAAAAGGCATGAAATTAACATAACAAGCTATTGAATTAGATATCCAATGTGAAGCACGAATAATCCACACATGGGGATTGCAGTCACGAAACTGATTGGTAAATCGTACATACAAATTTTGGGCAGTCTTTTCCAAATTCCATTTAATATACTGATTATTGAAATTATTTTGACTCATATTATATTCGTAATCCTAAAAATACCATATAGGTAGTATGAATAAAACTGCCCTACATCTGCATTAGAGACGATTTTAACGAAAAGTATAGTTGCTATTTTTTTCAAAAAATGTAGGAATGTAGAGACAAAATTCTGCCAGAAAAATTAGATCTATCCTGCCTTCAATATCATTAATGCAAAACATTTTATCTATAGTTTTGTCGGAAGTTAGAGATTTTTCATTTCAGTGCAAAAACATAGAGGCGCCAATCACATTGCCGATGATGTCGTTCAGAAGAAAGATGAAAGCTCCACAACCAAACCACCCATCTCAGAGAACAAAACTCCATCAAAATCATCCACCTGAGCTACAAATATTCTCCACCATTTCAATATTGCATTATTCTTGGAAATGGTTACAACAATACTGAGATTAAGATGAATATGAACCAAAAAATTACACAGATAGGTGTTTATAGGAAACAGGGGGTACATCCTGTCAATAAGTGTCATCCATTACGTGACTTGGTTTCATGCTGATTCGTTCTAATTATTCAGCAAGAAACAGGTTGGTTCAGTATTTAGAAATTGGTAAGTTAAACGTACACTAAGAAAAAAAATCCATTTCCCTCCGTATCAAGTCGAATGGCTTCCCTAGAAATTTGTCAGAAAGTCTTGAATTTGACTTTATACATAGATTTGAAGGAGCCCAAAGTCAAAGGAAAGCAAAACCTGTAAGCGCACCATTTGGTTGACTCAAGTTACTTCACAATAAAAGACACACAAGATGCTTTAATAATCCTTTATCTTATAGAGTAAAATTACATCAATCCAGTTGGTTATAATTAACATACGATCTGGCACATTGTCATGTGATCCTAGTCGTTTGTATAATATACTATTTTACCTTCTAGCACTGAAACTAGACAAAGAATTAAATTATTCTTGAAATGTAAAATCGCTTCCGAAAGAAGTTAAATCAGTGTCTAACACTTCCTATTCTCAAACTAACCTGACGAAATTTTATTACAGACACAAAACATCATACCAATTTGTAGCTTCTTAATCCAACTGGGAAGTAAACAACATTTTTAAAATGTGCATAAAATGTCGCAGCTTAAAAAACACTTAGTTATCTAAACATAAGCTTGTTACGATAAATACGTCATATGCAGTCAAGTTATATTAGGAAACAACGAAAATAATAGATAGTACACGGTCGTGAAATACGAAGAATAAAAATGAAAGATAACAGGTTTTTTGAAGCATTGTTCATATGCTCGAGTTAAGCATTATGTACAGGTAGGAGGTTGGCTGGCGAACCTTCATCGACATGTGAATAAATGATGTATTTAGGGCATATAAACACCACTTACCGCAAAGCTTTATGCAAGTTGGAGAAATAGTTAGACAGTCAAGGGTTTTCGACTGATCAGATCAAATTCGGCGGCCTGCATGAATGCCTGAGTAACCTGTTCCTATCATCTAGATATTTTAATAGGCTATTTGTTTGTTTTAATATATCATTCTGTCTATTAATCGCATAACCTATTCAGGCGCGTTTATAAGAATTTTACGATCTTTCTCTGTACAAGTTAAGAAAAAGTACAATTAGAGACATCGTGGTGGCTGGCAATATGGATTAAAAGAATGGAAATTATTTAGAAGTCGATTCCCGAACTGCTAACATCTAACTGGTGATCACTCAATAGTTACCGTTAGGATCGAGCAATAAATAAGAAAAGGAAACTTGTTGAAATACTTTGTGCTGAGAATTATTCTATATTGTACATAAAATATGATATTGAATAGAACCATGGTAATAATAATGGTAATAATGATAATAATCCTTATAGTTCCATGGTACCAACCTATTTAAGTATGAACGAGCACGTTTCTTCGTCAGAGTTCTCAAGAGATAGCTGATATCTATGGTCAATTCATATTCAGTTACAAGTACACATGCAGACTCGCTTTTTATTCTACTAAGGACAGTATAATACCCCCTATTTCTAGTTTATTTTCCGTTTCGAATTATTTCTTGCTTTTTCTATCACTATTTCAGCATACTTCTTAAACGGTCCCGTTGTATAAACATACTTTCTATATGTCCATGGTTGGGACAACAAATTGAAAATGGTAGACAGAATAAATCCAAGGAATGAGAATATGCATTCTCACTTTATCTTTCTCTTAGTATTAGGAACCTCATAACTGTTTTAATTTGTTTTATTTCATATTCATTTTCATCCTTTTTATCCCATAGGTCTTCTCTGATAACGTTTTCTGTTGTTTGAGTATAGACACAGGAGTTAGAAAAATAATACATTTACTGACCCGTAAGGTTCAATTTTAATCCAATCATCTAATTAGAGTTTTATTTGATTGAAATATACTACATTAATTACCTTTTATGAGGTAGAATTCAACATATGTTTATAACAGATATGCTACGTTTGAACAGTATAATCAAAGTCGTTATCCAGAATAAAAATAACCAGTCGAGACACATTTTATCTATTTATAAAACTCACCTGCACATCACCTCCAAAATAAACCAAATTAACAGTAGGACTCGTTTTTGTTCCGAGGAAAATTACATCGTTGTGTTTCTCAAGATAACCCACACAATTCTTAAGTTCGCGCTTTATTAAACACATTTATCTTGAAATCGGTTCTACAGCTAGAGAGAGAGGATTTTTAAAAGTTTTTAATAATATAAGCAAAGGCTTTTGAAAAGTAATAGACCGTTTATTGGTTTGCTTATGATTAAAAAATGAATCAATCTAGAAACTATAACTGAAGAGTATTTATCTGAAACTTATTAAGTAACTAGCTTTGCTAGTAAAACGCTCCAATTTAGTTATTCACCTATAAAAAATGTAGGACCTGTTACAAATGTTTATCGGTTCCAGTTGCCACGCTACTGCAACACAGCGAGGCAAAGTGAACAAAATCACCAATGCGGACTCACCTAGGACTCAAGGTCAACAAGTTAATTAGTTTCAATGATTTCCTGAATCTGAAATTTTTATAAACAATCTCCTACTTCCTGAGTATGATTTGAAACGATACCCGGAAATTAGGCCAAACAATCAAGTCTTAATTCACTGGAGAATAAGTGGTCTACAAGCTCATTTCTCCCAATCACGTATAATATTTGGTCATGTTTATTTCGCGTTCATATTCTTCATAAAAACATTTTATTTTATTCCATAAAAACCTATTCATCTGACTAGTGATATTGTTTTCGACTTTGGACTATTCAGGGACTTAAGTCGATAATACGGTCTTGTGACAACCTATCACTCGACCACAATACATTGTTGGAGTCATCTATCGATCGGCACTTCACGCATCTATTTTAACAATTAGAAATGTCTCAATAATCATCAAAAACACCATCCATAACGGTGGTGACGAGGACAAGATAAAAAATGATTTTCAAAATCCTTGCTACTATAGATGAGAATTCATTATTCGTCAAGCTAATGCAGTCGCAGATTAAAATGCTTCCAAACGAGTCGAAATCTAAACACAACTTACACGCTAATAACTTAAAACCGAATACAGTTCAGAATGAAGAATAAAATAGAGACGAAAACCTCAATTCATGCAACAACACAATGGTCGAAAACAATGACAACTAAGTGGATGTAGACTTGAAGTCATTTAAAAAGCAAATTCAGTCATGCAATATCAGTAAGGATCCCCAGGGAATTATTAAACTTTAAGTTCAGAACCTCCAATTTCAGTCACAGAACATTATTCAGAGTCTACAGTACATATTTCATATTAAACCTCACAACCCATACACTAAATAATCTCACGAGAACTACTTACTTTTGCAGTCACAGTACACGGCCACTTTAGGTCCTCGCATTATTACGAATCAAATCACGCAACAAACGAAAGGGGAAATGAAATATCTTAAGTTTTATATTAATAAGGCGGTTACAATCGGAAAAGGAAACAAAAATATGGCTTACGGTCAATGTATAAGCATGTAAGAGTTTTCAAAAGATTTAACTATGCTTTATTTATATGTGAAAATTATATTTGAAATAGTCTCAGCGATTGAAATTTAAATAATTGTTTGGTTGAGCGAAGACATAATAATAGGGAGTTGAAAATAAATGTCTTCAGAAAAACAACACATTCAGAGAGATACTTAGATTTTGGTTCGGCTCATGCATTATGTACGAAAGTTACGGCTGTTAAAAATTTAATTAACAGAAGTCTTAAGCTTGTAACAGATAAGGAAGACCAACAATATGAATCGAATAGGATTTTATCTACACTTAGGGATAACAACTACCCAAAGGAGTTTTAAAAGAAGACTGTTAGAAAGGAAAGAAAAGCTAAACTAGAATGTGTGCAGAATAGTTAGTTGGTTTTGGTGCAAAGTACTTAATTAGCAAAAGAAACAAATGGGACTCTTGAGCCAAACCGAAGCAACCCCTGCCAGATCCATTTATGTTCAAAACCTACGAAGACGTTCAAGTAACGAGACGGATTCACATCTCTCATGAGTCATCAGCTCATCTTGCATGTGAAACTTTTTGAGTGAGTGTTGAGGAAGCTTGTCTGATCATATATGCACTTATAATTAAGTACACGTGCCTAATTGATAACCCACAGCTTGTTTTTACTTTTGTATATCTTCGCAAATCGCGATGAGACTTGGCACTTACCATGAAAATACATAACGATCGCTGCTCGAAAATCTGTCTACTATTCATAATCTTGTACAATATGACGTTTGTTTGCACTTCGATAAAATTCTTTAAACATGATACCGTTTGATATGCACCATTCTAAGTGGCGATAGCAGTTGTTGTGTGGTTTGTTATGGAAATATGGGAAAAATTAGATGTCTAGGGTTAGGCAAAAGGTGAGTTGAAAATTTAGGCAAAAGTAGACAATCCGTCGTGTGTTTAGGCGAAAAGTATACAATTCAGCGAGCTTTGAAACACAGAGACAAGTAGGAGGGATTCTTATCATTTACCCCTGACAGACGAGAAAGCAGACATTTTAGAGCGTTTTCCCTTTATTTTCCAACGAACTTATCCTTTTGCTTGCCTAATATATATTAGTTGTTCGGGCGGTAAGCGCACGAAATACACTTATATTCGAAAAGTAAACCGACCGTCAAGCAATTGCACAAGCATGGAGTAAAAAAAGCTGGTAGTTTGGACTAGAAGTTAGTAGAGCAAGGTTCAAACCCGTTACAGTTTTGTAGTGCGCACACCTATCAGACGGTTGTAACGATATTTACAACAGCAGCTGCTGTTGAAGTGAATCACCCGATGAGATGCACATAAGTTCTTCACCTACTTAGTTGACTGCAATCTTCGAATTAATGGCATGTCGAATGATCAATGGCTTGTAGCACGTTGTATTTCGACGTTTACTTGGGAGCAGGAGCGACCTGAAACAGCAACACAACAGTCAGGACCGACAAGTGCGTCTGAAGTGAGAACACGGTGTGCTGGTACAGCCGATATATTTAAAATTAAAATTACGCGGTTTTTAGTACAAAAGGGGAAAGTTATTACAAAATAGTTTTACTCGTTATTCTGCAGGTTCAGACGGCGTAGGGCTTGTTCTTCTTCTTCCAGTGCATTCACTCTTTGTTGTCCTGCAATGAGAAATACAAACACACATTATTAATGTTGCATGTAATGATTTTTATTACCGTTACACTACCCCCTCTCTCCATGAGGCACTGTCCTCAGTGCCTGGTATGCTATTCCTCCTTCTGGTGGCACCTCATAATGGCTGGTAGCCGTCGGGGGATTGACAAACGGGGTATCTAAGTGCACCGTTGTTTTATCCGGCTTCAGTTGGTTGTAGTGTGCTGTTAGAACGTCGTCTTGAGGTCGCTGGAGGTTGCGTAGGACGAATGTTGTAGGGGACCGAATAAATACGATTTCGTAAGGCCCTTTCCAAGGTTGGTGAAACTTGCCGCATGTTCCTGGTGGGGCCATAGGGCGATGTAGCCACACACGATCTCCAGGTTTATATACAGGCCCGTTCGCATGTCGATCGTACACATTCTTTTGGTGTTTGCTGGCATTTTGTAGATTAGCTTCAACTAGACGGTATGCGTCGGCTACGAAGGTTACGGACGTATGGTACATAGTCTTGAGCTTCGAAAGGCAACAACGGCATTTGGATCTCTACAGGCAGGCGTAATTCATGTCCAAAGAGTAAAATCGCAGGTGAAAATCCCGTGGAACCGTGAACTGATGCGCGGTAAGCTAACAAGCATTGGGGTATTGCATCATCCCAGCATTCCGTCGACAAATTATTGATAAACGACTGTAGGAGGGTTTTAATGGTTCGGTTTGTTCTTTCTACTAAACCGTTACCTTCAGGGTGGTACGCAGTGGTATGTGTTTTGCGGATACCCAATAATCGGCATACCTGAGCGACGAGATGGCTTTCAAAAGCTGTACCTTGATCGGAATGGAGTGAGAATGGAGCGCCATAACGGGAGACCCAATGATCAATGAAAGCTCGAGCGACCGTGAGGGCATCTTGTTGAGGTATAGGGACGGCTTCACACCATTTGCTAAAATAGTCCACCATCACCAGTATATAACGGTTTCCGTTCTTTGATGTTGTAAGTGGCCCCATGATATCGATACCGACTCGTTGATGTGGACCTTCTGTCGTCATTGGGACTAACGGTGCACGGGGTCTTTGCTGAGGTGACTTGATGGCATGGCACGTGCTACAATTTTTGCAGAATTCAGTCACGTCTTCATGGATGGATGGCCACCAAAACCTCTGGCAGATCGCATGTTCAGTTTTTCGTTTCCCCGAGTGCCCGAGTTCTCGATGCACCTGCTCCATAATATTCTGAACTTGCACACGTGGTACTATCAACAGTGGTTGTTTTGACTCGCTGACTATAAATAGTGTGTCCCCATACAATCTCAGGCTACTCCACTTGGTACAAAGACGGCGCGTCGCTGGGGAATGATCCTTTAACTCTGCCGTAGAAGGTTTATCGTTTCCGTGTAGTTGTCGTAGGTAAATGGACTGCAGGTCGGGGTCTGATGCTTGAAGAGACGGCCAGTCGATCTCTGGGGCTGTGCTAAGGACAGCACTAATGGTACTAGGAGCATAGGGTATACGGGACAGAGAGTCGGCGTTTGTGTGACGGCTGCCTGGTCGGTATTCGCAAGTAAAATCAAACTCCTGTAGTCGCTCTTGCCAGCGTGCCACTTGGCCTTCTGGTTCGCGGAAGGAGCGGAGCCATTGTAATGCACGGTGGTCTGTGCGTACACGGAAAGGTTTACCTAGTAAATAATGGCGGAAATGTTGTAAGAATTTTACTTATGCTAACATCTCTCGACGCGTTGTCGAATATCTTGTTTCGCTCTTATCCAGTCGACGGCTAGCGTACGCAATTACTCTTTCTTGCCCATCTGGGGCCACTTGTGATAGAACTGCTCCAATAGCGGAGGAACTGGCATCCGTATCAAGTATAAATTCTCCCCCGCTTGCTGAGGTATCCGGAACAGCTAATATAGGTGGAGAGCTTAGTCGTGTCTTCAAAGCATCGAACGCCTGTTGACACTCTGTAGTCCATAAAAACTTTCGTCCTTTGTGCGTCAAACGGTGTAAGGGTGCTGCTAACGATGCAAAGTCACGGACAAAGCGCCTGTAGTAAGAAGCTAGGCCAAGAAAGCTACGAACGTCTTCAGGTGATTTGGGCTGTGGCCAATTAACAATGACACGTGTCTTTTCTTTATCGGTGCCTACTCCATCTGCAGTAATACGATGTCCTAAGAAAACTACTTCTTTCTGCAGCAGGCGACATTTGGACGGTTTTACTTTTAGGTTGTGTTGTTGAAGGCGATGGAGAACTGCTTTCAGATTAGCATTATGTTGCTCGGGTGTGCTACCATACACAATAATGTCATCGAGATAAATCAAACATTTATGAGGTACTATACCTTGTAAAACTGTTTGCATTAGTCTTTGAAAAGTAGCTGGGGCATTCGTTAGACCGAAAGGCATTACTTGGAATTCGTATAAACCATTTGGCACCACAAATGAGGTTTTCTTTCTATCTTGTGGTCTGACTTCCACCTGCCAGTACCCTGATGCTAGGTCTAACGTTGAAAACCAACATGCGCCACTCACAGCGTCTAATATAGAATCGATTCTCGGAAGAGGAAAAGAGTCACGCTTAGTTATAGCGTTAAGGCGTCGATAGTCTATGCAGAGTCGCAGAGAGGAATCTTTCTTTTTAACCGGGACGATAGGTGATGCCCAGGGGGATGATGACGGTACTATAATATTCTTGTCAAGCATATCCTTAATCATCTTATCCAGCTGTGGTTGATAGTGTACTGGCACTCTACGAGGCGGTTGACGTAATGGCATATGATCACCTGTGGGAATAGAGTGTTGTACCGTGGTCGTCCGATTACCAGAGATATTCTCTGAGAAAACAGAACTAAATTTTTGAAGTAAGGAAATAGTTGATCGACGGAAATCCTCTGTTACTTGTTTATTAGTTTGTACCTGGTGTATGACTTCCGACACCCCTACGTGAGCTACCGACTTAGTTGCGTTCTTAAGGCAATGTGTCGGAATGGTTACTTCTCCGATTCGAGCTTCCGCCTTAGCTACATGTATAACGACGTCGTATTTTAACATAAAGTCAACTCCAAGTATAACATCCCAGGTGAGTGTGTGGCATACTAAAAATTCGTGTAGGAATGAGTGTTTATTCACTGTTACCTCCAACCACACCTTAGACCGTACTTCCAGAAGGTCACCACCGGCTGTTTTTAGTGTGGAGAAACATGGTTTTTGTCGGCTTATGCGATTCAGTGTGCTTAAAAACCCTTCTCTCACAATGGATACTGAGGCTCCTGTATCCAGTAGAATAGTAGTCTGTATGCCCTGTAAACTACCAGCTATTGTTATCGGATATACTGATTCAGAATAATACGAAGACAAATGGGAAAATCTAGTCTCACCTTGTTTCCAAAAATTATTGTGCCCACATTTTCGGGCTTTCCGGCCAAAGCGTTGGCAGTAAAAACACTCCATCTTCCGGTTATGTTGATTAGTTCTTAGCGGCTGTCTCTCGGGGCGTCGTTTGACCGCGGAAATCGTTTGAGTGAAATCGGACTGATGTGTTTCTTCAGGCTGTTCAATAGCATTCGCTGACAAATGCGGTGTATTAACAGCGTTTGATAGCTTGTCTGCGGCAGCGAACCGTAGAACTGTGGTTCTTAAATCCTGAATGCTTTTTGGCGGCATGTAGAGAAGGTGCTGTCGTAGTGCACCCGGCAAAAGGCCTTCTGTGAACCGTGCGCGTATTATTTCTTCCCGTATAGAGACGTCTAAACTCGGGAAGGCTACAATTGCTGCCTGCTGCAAGGAGTGCAGGTATTCCATGGGGTCCTCACTCGCTTTCTGGTGACGCGACAGGAACTGCATGGTCCCCAGCTGTGTATCTACTGTTAGCGAAAAGCATTCATCAAGCACCTTCCAGTTTTGGGCAGACGGGTTACTTGCGGTGAAACCGTTGGCAATCGCCCTTTTTGCCGCTTCATCGTCTAGACACGACAGGAGATAGTCAAAATGTTCGGCAGCTGGGACCTTACGTAGATACGTCGTGATCCTGACCTTCCAAATGGCATAGTCCGATGAGACTCCCAGTAGTGGTGGCTGGCGGATGATTGCCCCGGTTGCTGGCTTGCTTGGAACGACCGGTGGTTCCTCACAGTTTTCATCGCGTTTTGACGCAAACACCTCCATCACCACTTGTAGCACGTTGTATTTCGACGTTTACTTGGGAGCAGGAGCGACCTGAAACAGCAACACAACAGTCAGGACCGACAAGTGCGTCTGAAGTGAGAACACGGTGTGCTGGTACAGCCGATATATTTAAAATTAAAATTACGCGGTTTTTAGTACAAAAGGGGAAAGTTATTACAAAATAGTTTTACTCGTTATTCTGCAGGTTCAGACGGCGTAGGGCTTGTTCTTCTTCTTCCAGTGCATTCACTCTTTGTTGTCCTGCAATGAGAAATACAAACACACATTATTAATGTTGCATGTAATGATTTTTATTACCGTTACAGGCTTTTAGGTCAAAAGCCGCTCCTTACCGTCGCCCTGCATTTTTCAAGGACAACCTTGAGGTTGAATATCCCCCATTGTATCCGAGATCGATTAGGAAAGACAAATGACTGAAATACTTCTGTCTTCTGAAGCAAGCGTAAACTAAATGGTGTAATATAATAATAATCACGATTCGCTATGTTTTAAAGGTTTAATCTCTAATAATGTGTCAAAAGTGGATGCGTCACGGACCATACCCTGGTGTTCACGTGGATTTGAGATTTTTCTTGGCATTTTTCAAAATCGTTCCAAATGAGCGTCAGAGTTGATTCTTTTACGAAAAAGTTTGATTTATCAGTCAAAAGGCCCGTCAAAAGTTTTCATTTGGCTAACTACTGGATGAAATGTTGGAATTAAAGTATATGATGTGATTTCTTGATGAATAACAACCGTGATCTTGTTTTCCAAGTCACCTAGCAGGGTATGGTTGGAAGTCATCACTCCTGGTGATCAAATGTGCGATCTGAAGTACGACCACACCGTTGGTCTAATAGTCAGAGTACTGACTAAATTGCTAGGTGACAATGATGATACAGGTATTCGGAGTTTAACAATTTCTTTGCACTTAACGCCTCTAGAATTGAAGTATACTAACGCAGTCAAATCAGAAGTAAAGAGTGAAGAGGTTCGAAAAAATATTTGGAGAGCTTCTGGCATGTAGAAAAGCTTTTGGTTTAAGCTGGTTAGTAGTTGTATTGAATGCGTAGCACGGTGTACCCACTGGTGATCAGGTGTGAGTGTGTGACTGAGCGCTTCCAGCCAGTGTGTTCAGTGAAACTAATGGGGTCAGCATCAATGTTGAGGACTTGATGAACCACTTATCTTGGGGATTTATTTACTTCTACAACAGTCTTAGACGAAGAACATGCAGATATACAAGATTTTGTCATG
Source organism: Schistosoma mansoni (assembly GCF_000237925.1). Taxonomy (NCBI): domain Eukaryota; kingdom Metazoa; phylum Platyhelminthes; class Trematoda; order Strigeidida; family Schistosomatidae; genus Schistosoma; species Schistosoma mansoni. The sequence goes on from NC_031495.1 coordinate 52,084,276, forward strand.
CAAACTTAAAGACTCACATCGTCCTTTTCTCCCTTATTGATTGGACAAGGTATTGTAAAAGGTTTTTTATATGTTATAAGACTTATCATATTTTGATCACCAATGTAGATGATCTATATCGAATGATTGGGGGTCTACCCTAGTTAGAAGGGGATGGTTTGACCAACTAGCTAACGTCGAAGTCACATCTTGTCTTTAATGCCTAATGTGGATTATCCTTTCGTCACATCACAGCACTATGGCTGCTTTGATGACCTAACAATACAAAGGGCGTAATTTTAAAAATATATTATTAGGAGTAGGTACAAGGAACCGAATACGAACACCGCTGCATGGTTCAGTCCCTGGGCACACAATTGACTGATGCGTCTTGGTTGCCGTTGACCTTGAAGAGAATCTATGAATCATTCAATATCCAGTGGCTCGATTGCCGCATGATTTGGCAAGGACCCAATGACATTTCACTGGCCGTGCAGCATGAGGTTGCATTACTTTCTAGTTTTTCTTGCCATATACTCTGCTGGCTTACACCACTTCCCTGAAGGTAAATTGTGATTTGACTCATCAGTTAGCGATAGGTTAAAATAGCTCACCAGCGGTTTGTGTGTATGTGTCGCACTCCTAAATTTATTTCGGAAGTTTTAAAGAAATGTATCGCATACTCGGTTAAAAAGTGTTTTAATTTGAAACCAAACCATCCATCACTGCAGGTGATACTAGCCAAAATACTTGTCCTAGTTATGGCATAGAATGACGGATAATTGATAAGATGGGATGTACGGCATAAAATATAAAAAATACCAAGTTTTTAGGTGTGTGAATGTTTCTTTCATCTTCTCAACTACGAAGAATTCTAATCTGTTTTTATTTTCTGTACGAACAGTTAACTCAGTAAATTGCTATATAGATATCGGTCTAAATTGTAGAAACGCCTCCATGTACGTCACCATTCAAATAAATGGTCGAAAAAGCGATAGTAACAAGCAGTTAATGAGTATCAGTATACAAACTGTAAAGCACTAAAGGTAATTATAGAAAATAACTCTGTCTCAGTACGCCTGTAATGAATTTCCATTGGTAACGAAGGTTATCATCAGTTTGGGTTATGGACCTATTAAAAAGAATATAAAGTAGGATTTGACGTCTTCAATTTGTGTGACATATATAATGATAAGCAAAGAACAGTTCCATATTGTTGACAGCTTACCCTTATATAGTAATAACAAATTTACAGGAAAACAACAACTGTAATACTTCATTATGCGTTTGTGGTTAGTGAAGAGATAAGGAAGTAGATCTGTTCTCCTGTACTTAAATGTGTTTACACAACCTGACGACATGAGAAGCGAATCACGTTTAAAGTCCCACTTTAGCATCATCCATGTTCCACAGCTTTTTGACTCACAATATAGTATTCATCTGGTCTAACGCTAAACCTTTCAGTCAAAGATATCATAACTGAAGATCCCAAAAGAGGTGTACTGAATTTGACGGGATTATATTCCATTTCGTACCTCTCAAACCGTAAAAAACTTCGCTGAATACCGATTTATCCATTTTAACTTTTTTTCAGTATTATCCTGCGTTGCTCACCTTTTTTCTATTTATTTTACATTTGGATGAATTGGCGTATTCTGTGGCTTGGCTCAACAGAGATATATAAAAAAATTATTAAATAAATAAATATTGTTAAAATCAGCGTCTCCATAGTTATTATCATCATTACGATTTCACGTCTGTAAGTTAAATTCTCTGCAGTAGGCAAGTTATTTGAAGTTAAAGATACGACCAGTATTCTAGTTTGTTGTAAGACTCCTCCGATTGCTGGATCGGATTCGTCTACGGCGATACTAATGGGCGCTTGAGTGTCCTGATTTGCGAGCACGGTTGCCTTGGCGATATATTCCTTAAATGTGGAGAATGCTTTTCGAGCGGTGTCGTCTAGATTAATTGATTTTGCATTTACACGAAGTTGGTCGGTTACCGGTTTCATAAGGGATGCGCGATGAACCGTCTATAGAAACTTACGAGGCCGTTAAAAGTGCGCAACTGCCTAATCGTGGCCGCTACTTTGCTTCTAAGGGGTTGGATACCTTGGGCATCAATAGTGTGTCCTAAGAAGTCTAAAGAGTTTGTTCCTATTTGGCATTTTTGAATGTTTACAGTAATGCCATGCCTTTGGAGTCGATCGAAAACAATGTCCAGATGCTGGAGATGTGATTCTCTGTCCGGACTTGCTATGAGACGGTCATCAACACACGCATATATGAAGTCGAGACCTCGGAAGATGTCATCTATGAACCTTTGGAAGGTTTGAGCCGCATTTCTTAGGCCGAAAGGAGTTATGATGGCGGTTTTAGGAATGTCGTCGGTTGGCATAGGAATTTGGTTATAAGCTTTGACTAAGTCGATTTTCGAAAAGACAGTTGTACCTTTCAAGGTAGCTGTCAAATGGTGAATGTGGGACAACGGGTAACGATCGGGAATGGTTTGAGCATTCAGATGTCGATAATCACCAGTTGGCCGCCAATCATTGCTGCCCTTTTTAGGGACCATATGCAAGGGAGATGACCATGGGCTTTTTGATGGTCGAATTATTCTTACGTCTATCATGTGGTCGAATTCGTTTTTAGCCAACCTAAGCTTTTCGAGAGCCAGTCGACATGCTTTCGAGAATACAGGTGGTCCTGTAGTCGAGATGTGATGTGTAACATTGATTACACAAGGCAATTTCGGCTGTGGTTGATATATTCCAGAGTATTTATCGAGTAATGGTTGATATAAGGGGTCTATGGTGTGCTTAATTGTGACTGGGGATAATCTGCAACCAGAAAAAGGAGTTACACAAACAGATAACTTAGTGTTTCCGTCTATTAACCTTCGTGAGCGTGTGTCTGTGAGTAGATTGTGATATTGTAACGGGTCTATACCAATGATTGGCATAGAGACATCTGCCACAACGAAAAACCAGTGAATGGGTTTGCGTAAATCCACGTTAAGGTAGACGTACCTTTTACCGTATGTAGCGATCGGCTTTCCGTTTGCCGCCTGTAAACTTAAAACAGATTAGAGAAGTCTGTCGTTGGGATTTGCTGGAAGAACGCTAACTTCTGCGCCGGTGTCGACGAGGTAGCGAGCTTCTGTGGTCACATCCGTAACGTATAATAGGCGGCTGTGTTCGCCGGCTACGGTTGCCGTTAACGTGTGCCGGCTGGGAAGTTTCCCGAGTTTTTATTTGTGTCAGTCGACTTAGAGTTCGGGTAATTGCAGGGTTTCTTGCAATTTCCAGAAGACTTGCCATACTGGCCATGATACCAGCACCAGTCGGGATTATCTGTCTCTCGACCTCGAGAGACAGATCGCCTACATGAGACACTTTTACGCGGGGTTTTTGACCGACTACGGTCATTATGGAATCTAAGATATTGTGTAAGCGTGTGGCATAGTTTGGCCATGTCAGTCGGGGTCGTTTGAGGTTTTTCCTTGACGGAAAAGACCTCAGCGTTAATGGATACCGTAATCTCTAAAATGCGGTTAGCAGATGCAGCCAGTTCGTCCTCCGCGTTGCTTTGAAACGAGATAAGAACCGCTTGCACCTGTTGCGGGAGTTTAGATAAGAAAAGCTGTTTGAACAGGCCATCGTCGAAAGTTCTTTGACCTATCACCTCTCTCATCCTTAACAGCATGTCTGTCGCGGAACCATTTTGCAGGTTGATATTGTTAAGTAGTTGATCCAACCGTTGTCGATCGGTTAGATCTCCGCGTTTTAGAATCGATCGTTTCCGACTTTCGTAAGGTTCTGAAACATCGCTAGTAAACATACTACGTGTTACGTACCTGTTGAAATTCGCGCGGTAGTGCCTTAGCCACCGCGAGGAATCGCGTGCTCAAATCCGTGATCCCGTGCCTGCAAAAGTCAGCTTCTGCGTAGCAGAACCAGGCTCCGATATTATCAGGCCAAAAGGGCGTTAACTGAATCGATGGTGGGGGAATAGTCTTTAACTTAAATGATTTAGGTGTCTGTTCCGTCATAGTGTTATAAAAAACGAAAAATATATAATGAAAATATATCCCAAAAACTCAAAAAAAGTATATCACAATATGTAAAAGTCAAATAAAGAAAAACAATGAATAATGAAGTTCCAAAAAGGAACAGACTCACAGTTAATGAGCTTGGTGTACCAGATCACGTCAGGTTCACCACTGAAGATACAACTAGTATTCTAGTTTGACAACTATTTACCAGTAACACCTTCTACATTCGAATCGTCCCCCACTGGGTTAAAATCAGAAGTCAGATGCGAAGAGGTTGGAAAGATATATTTGATACGTTATCAATATATCAAGAAGCGGTTGCTCTAATCTGGCTAGTGAAAGTAGGAGCTGTGTCCCGCGCTGAATTGTAACATGATATGGTGCGGATGCATGACCGAACGCCTTGAGTTAAACAAGTCCACTTAAAACAATGTGGTCAGCATTCAATGTCGAACACTTAAAAGGCTATTGATTTTGGGGAATTATTTACAGCTACAAAGTTAAACATATATTTTTTCACTGTAGCAGAACTCCGCCTGTAGCTCCTCTGGGGGTTACTGCCGGTCCCAAGCCCACACAAAGGAGGAGGGTTGAGCATGGGGTTAGCGACTCCATCCCGTATAAAACCAACTCGCTAAAAACGCTAACCAGAAAAAATCATTCAAACCATTCAAACTCTGCCCTCCAAGTTGAAGGAATAATTATGACGTCTCATGATGAAAGCCGAGTTCATTCGGAAGTCATGAGGCCGATGCACCTTATAACAACCAGAGCGACAATTTTTATAGGTACATGGAATGTCCGAACAATGTGGGAGACCGGGAGAGTCTTTCAAATTGCTGCAGAAATGAGAAAATACAACCTGGAGGTGCTTGGAATCAGCGAAACACATTGGACGCAGGTTGGACAACAACGACTGTCTTCAGGAGAACTTCTGTTATACTCCGGTCATGAAGAAGAAAATGCCCCACATACACAAGGAGTGGCACTGATGCTGTCCAGAAAAGCACAAAATGCACTTATAGGATGGGAATCTCATGGGCCAAGGATCATCAAAGCCTCCTTCAAAACAAAGAGAGAGGGCATTACAATGAACGTCATCCAATGCTATGCGCCGACCAACGACTACGATGAAGACGCTAAAGACCAGTTCTACGATAGGCTGCAGTCGATCTTCAAGAAATGCCCAACCAAGGACCTGACAATTCTGATGGGAGATCTAAATGCCAAGGTTGGAATGGACAACATTGGATTCGAAGACGTCATGGGACAACATGGACTGGGAGAAAGGAACGAAAATGGTGAGAGATTTGCAAACCTATGTGCCTTCAATAAACTGGTCATAGGTGGCACCATATTCCCACACAAAAACATATACAAAGCCACTTGGATTTCACCGGATCACACTACACAGAATCAAATCGACCATATCTGCATCAACAAAAAGTTCAGGAGGACGATGGAGGATGTGAGAACCAGGAGAGGAGCTGATATAGCATCCGATCATCATTTGCTGGTCGCCAAGATGAAACTAAAACTCAAGAAGCACTGGACAACGGCGCGGACAACATCACAAAAGTTTAATACGGCCTTTCTTCGAGATGCTGACAAACTCAACAAATTCAACATGGCCCTCAGCAACAGGTTCCAGGCCTTTCATGATCTACTCAATGGAGGGGGAACTACCATGGAGAGCAACTAGAAAGGTATCAAGGAGGCAATCGTTTCAACATGTCAAGAGGTTCTGGGTCAAAAGAAGCACGATCACAAGGAATGGATCACTGTTGGTACACTGGATAAAATTGAAGAAATGAGGAACAAGAAGGCAGCAATCAATATCAGCCGAACAAGAGCGGAAAAAGCCAAGGCACAAGCCGAATACACAGAGGCAAACAAGCAAGTGAAGAGGAGCATCAGAACCGACAAACGTAAATATGTGGAAGATTTAGCAGTGACGGCGGGAAAGGCTGCAAGAGAGAGGGAAACGTGAGACAACTGTATGATACAACAAAGAAACTCGCTGGAAATTACCGTAAGCCAGAAAGACCAGTGAAAAGCAGGGAAGGCAAGGTAATCACCAATATTGAAGAACAACGGAATAGGTGGGTAGAACACTTCAAAAAACTCTTGAATCGACCAGCTCCACTGAACCCACTCAACATCGAAGTAGCACCTACAGACCTCCCAATCAATGTTCGCCCACCAACAATTGAAGAGATCAGCATGGCCATTAGACAAATCAAGAGCGGCAAAGCAACGGGACAAGACAACATCCCGGCAGAGGCACTGAAAGCAAATGTAACAGCAACTGCCAAGATACTCCACATTCTCTTCAGTAAGATTTGGGACGAAGAACAAGTACCAACAGACTGGAAAAAAGGACTTCTGATCAAGATTCCAAGGAAAGGCGATCTCAGCAAGTGCGACAACTACAGGGGCATCACTCTTCTCTCAACACCAGGAAAAGTCTTCAACAGAGTATTGTTAAACTTATACTTATCACTGAAACGTGGTGTTATCCAGCAGTGGCCGATTCCGAATTAAATATCCAAAACTATCGACTCTATCGCTGTGACAGAGAAACTAAGCGAGGAGGCGGTTGTCTTATATTTGCTTTGGATACCTTAACAACTAACAAAGTTGAAGATAGTATCTTGAATAGTTTACCAGAATCGATCTGGATATCAATCAATACCCTAAATCATAGTCTACTCCTAGGTTGTATATATAGAGCTCCTGATAGTACTGATAATTTGAATGATCTTATTATCAATGCATTTATACACGCATCTACTCTAAACTTCAGTGCTAAGATTATCACTGGCGATTTCAACTATCCTGGGATTAACTGGACTACCGGTAGTTGTCAGTCAAGCAATGATAAATTTTTATCAATCCTTAATCTGTACTGCTGGTCACAGTGGGTTCGTACCCCAACAAGGGGTGATAATACACTTGATCTAATATTTAGTAGAGATATCATTCCCCTATCTGTACAAGTATACGACGAGTTTGAAAGCAGTGATCATAGGATAGTAGCTTGTGCTCTCTCCATCTATCCCTCCTACAACCGACCAATTCAAAGAACCTGCAATTATAGAGACTATAAGCATGCAGACTGAGACCTTTTGCGCTCACTGATCAAACTGTCAGACTGGGATGAATTCTTCTCATGTAATAGTCTGACAGATGCCATCAACATATTCCATTTGATTGTTAACTCTTGTCTAGACTCCTATGCACCAATTAAGACTTACAGGATTAGTAAACATTACGAATTATATATACCAGCTAAATATCGTAATAAACTAAGACGCCTACAGAAACGTTATTTTAAATCTAACGACTTCACGGCAGTCACACAAATAACAATAATTTTTAACCAAATAAAAGAAAAACATAGGTTAAAAGCCATTAATGAAGAGCTATTAGCACTAAGTACTAGCTGAAAAGTGCAAAACCTAATCCACCTTTACAATAAACGTGCTAAATCAACTCAAAAGGTTGATATACCATGCATCCTGCATAATAATAGTTTTATATATGATCCATAAACTATAGCAGACCTTTTCAGTGGTAATTTTGCAAATGGCAAAGAATCCATAAGTGGCTCTGTTTCTAGAGTTATATGCATGACTGGTAACTCAATTAAATCTATCTTCTTCACATGTCTGAAAATTAGTAAGGTTATAAATAACCTCAAGGTTTCGAAAGGTCACGGAGCAGACGGGATTTCATCATTTCTCTACAAATATGGTGGTCCAGATATTTCACTTCTTCTCCTTAAGCTGTTTACTCTCTCTATGGAATCAGGCTCTTATCCTGACCGTTGGAAAACCGCGTACATCATACCACGTTACAAATCCGGAGATAAGACTGACATGAACAACTATCGGCCAATAAATATTATTCCGGTTATCTCTAGGATTATGGAAAAAATTATTAGTGACGAACTATCCAACTATTTATTGACTGAACAATTTATTGATGATTCGCAACATGGATTTCTTAAAAATCGATCCTGTATGACATGTCATTTTGACTTCTTTAATTTAGTCTATTCGCTTCGTAGCCAAGGATATCTAGTATTAGTGCTATACCTGGACATTTCTAAGGCCTTCGACATGGTCAACCACCAACTTCTCATAGGTAAACTCGCATCTTATGGGGTCCAAAACCCGTTACTAGCCTGGTTTGATTCCTTCCTCAGCAATCGACATCAAATAGTTAAAATCAACTCTTCATTGTCGAATGCCGTCCCTGTTAGAAGTAGTGTAATTCAGGGTAGTATCTTAGGACCTTTGCTCTTTTTAGTTTTCATTAATGATATTTGTGAGTGTTTTAGTGAGGGTAAGTCCCTTTTGTATGCAGACGATCTTAAGGTGGTGTACTCATTTTCTCCACATGAGCTGAGCAATATTCAAAATTGTATCAGCACGGAGCGTAACAAGGCAGCATAGTGGTGCTCGAAATGGCAACTGGAGCTTAATACAGCTAAATGTGGATGGTTATGCTTCGATGATACATCACTCAACCTCCATCTTACCATAAATGGTGAAATGTTATCTAGGTTACACACAGTAGTAGATCTAGGACTTCGGTACTCCGACGACTTGTCGTTTACTGAACAGATAATGAAACAGACGTCCAAGTCTCAACGCCTTATAGGTTATATAACTCGAAACCTTCATAACAGCGAATCTCGTATTCTAATGTATAAAGTCTGTGTTCGACCACTCCTCGAATACTGCGCGTTTCTCCTTAGTAGCACGCGCATAAAGGATAAATTAAGACTGGAATCAGTACAGAGACGATTTACACTTCGTACTCTTGGAACTGATAGTGTCTTGACAAATAATTCGAGGCGTAGTAAACTAGGGCTTGACCCTTTACGGAAGAGGAGACTCAAACTTAACCTTATCTTCTTTTTCAAAATACTTAGCAAACTCTCCTTCACATCCAGCCAGGCGATTCAATATGCTAAAGCCTCACATTACGACATTTGTAACTCCTTGTCTTTAGCGAAACAAACATATTCTAGATCTTCTCTCTATATGAATTATTTTACCTGTACGTTTTCTAGGCTCTGGAATAATCTACCTCAAAATATCCGTATGTTAAACTCTCTCCCATTGTTTGTTCGCTCAATTAATGCCTTTTGCTCCTCTGAAAATGCATTAAATGCTCTAGCGCCTGCAAGTGTATCTTACTCCACAAGTGAGATTATCGGAACTTTAAGTGTTTAACCTCTTACTTGCTATCATTGTTTTGTTGTTCCGTGCTCTTTGCTTTAATCTTACTTTCTCTAGTTGTAGATATTTATCAATAACTCGCTCTGGCACTGGAAATAATTTTAAAGAAATACGTTCATAAATCATCAGGCTATCCACTTAAGAAAAAATTAAAAGTCCCCTGGTGTTGCATTGGCTTGCCGTGATATATGCCATATATAAACTACTTACCAAACTACTTAGCAAACATAAAACAATCTTATATTTCATGTTTGTTCCCTACATTAAATGTTGCATTTTATGTCAATCTGATCATGCCTGTAAACTGGTGTGAATTCTGTAAATATTATTTTCTGAATATATTATTATTAAACAGGATAAAGGATTCCGTGGACGCCCAACTTCGAGATCAATAAGCTGGATTTCGTAAGGATAGATCGTGCACAGATCAATTAGCAACTCTACGTATCATTGTGGAACAATCAATCGAATGGAATTCATCACTCTACGTCAACTTCATCGACTACGAGAAGGCATTTGATAGCGTGGACAGGACGACACTATGGAGGCTTCTTCGACACTACGATGTGCCTGAGAAGATAGTCAATATCATACGGAACTCCTATGATGGACTAAACTGCCAAATCGTCCACGGAGGACAACTCACCGACTCATTCGAGGTAAAGACCGGTGTTAGGCGAGGTTGCTTACTCTCACCCTTTCTCTTTCTCCTGGTGATCGACTGGATCATGAAGACGTCGACATCTGGAGGAAAGCACGGGCTACAGTGGACAGGCAGGATGCAGCTTGACGATTTAGACTTCGCGGATGATCTGGCTCTTCTATCACAAACACAACAACAAATGCAGGAGAAAACGACCAGTGTAGCAGCAACCTCAGCAGCAGTAGGTCTCAATATAAACAAAGAGAAAAGCAAGACTCTCCTATACAATACAATATGCACCAATCAAATTACACTTGACGGAGAAGCTTTGGAAGATGTGGAAACCTTTACATATCTGGGCAGCATCATTGATGAACACGGTGGATCAGATGCAGATGTGAGGGCGCGGACCGGCAAAGCAAGAGCAGCATACCTACAACTGAAAAACATCTGGAGCTTAAAACAATTGTCAACCAACACCAAGGTTAGAATTTTCAATACAAATGTCAAGACAGTTCTACTGTATGGGGCGGAGACGTGGAGAACTACGAAAGCCATTATCCAGAAGATACAAGTGTTTATTAACAGCTGTCTACGCAAGATATTTCGGATCCGATGGCCAGACACTATCAGCAACAAGTTACTGTGGGAGACAACCAACCAGATTCCAGAAGAGGAAGAAATCAGGAAGAAGCGCTGGAAGTGGATTGGGCACACCTTGAGGAAATCACCTAATTGCGTCACAAGACAAGCCCTCACATGGAATCCTGAAGGTCAAAGGAGAAGAGGAAGACCAAAGAACACATTACGCCGAGAAATAGAGACAGACATGAGAAGAATGAACAAGAACTGGAAAGAACTAGAAAAGAAGGCCCAGGACAGAGTGGGTTGGAGAAAGCTGGTCGGCGGCCTATGCTCCATTGGGAGTAACAGGTGTAAGTAAGTAAGTAAGTAAATTTACTCTTTATAACAAAGTGTATAAAATAAAGGATCATCTATAAATGACCACCATTTTTATGCCCACATATTCAGAAACGCCGAATCCTCATAGTAATTAATATGCTTCGTCACCGGCTATAAAAATGTTTATTTCATTTACAGGTTTACTCATTCACTTTAGTTTAGACTGTTTAACACTGTGTTCTAAAGATACACCCCGACTGCTCACAGAGAATTAAATGGGATGAGATATGGACATAAGAGATTCAGTGATCAAAACACTAAACTAACACTAACAAATTGAAATATAGCACAGGCTATATTTCAAGTGGTTACATTTCATATCAGACAACAAGGAAAAAAATTGAGCTATCTTATCCTCTAAATTTTAGATATTTTTACTCCTATTGACTAAAATCTGCTAAGATGGATTTCTGACCATATGTTAGGGAAAATGGCTAATGATATTAAGCTACCTATTTTAACTTGCTACAAGTTATTAATTGTTACAGTGACAGAAAGCTATACTAACGACCATAATCTTAGTTATGCTTCATGAAACATTCTACTCCAAAACTTGGGGTAAGACACTACACTCTAAAGGACAAGTACCCATGACAATTTGCAGATGTGAATTCGTGTTAATATTCACCTGATATCCTAACTGGAATGCTTGCCCGATTGTAATAAGTAAGTAAGTAAAAGCAGAACGACCGTACTTTATTCACGATTTACTCATCGATAATTACACCTCGTGAGAAAACTCTTCACCTATACTTGAGAATTTATTTATCCCACATCTTTTTAAATTTAGGCAAGCGAGACGAATAGTGGTTGTACCGGTTGGTACCACTTGAGTTGACAATGTAAACCAGAAATTGGAAAGTCATATTACAGGGATAAGGATATTTATATTATTGTCTAAAGCAAAAGGATTATCAGGTGCAAACATAAAAGTGAGGATTGGCGAACTAGCTTACAACTGAAGAGGAAATTAGGAAAAGATTCTGAAAGTGGACTAGACATACATTACAGAAATCACCTAACGGCATCATGAGGCAAGCTTTAATTTGGAATACTGAAGGGAAACGGAAAGGAGGAAAATCAGGAAACACAATGCATCGGGAATCGGAAGTAGACAAGAAAAGAACGATCTTTCCTTTATATCTAACGAGATCAGCGTTAACGCCGAGCGTCTGTGACGTTATTTACTTCGGAAGGTTACTTACCTGTACAATGGTCTGACTGGTTAAACGAGGAGAGTGTATGACCATCACGCTGACAGTAGGATATAAAATGCCATTGTTTCAAGACCAATTATATCCGGTTACTTTTTTCCGGCGAGATTTAGAGGTATGTGTTGAAACCTGTTAGTAAGGCCCAGAGATGGTCTCAACAGAGTACGATCCTGGAATACATCACTCTCACGCTCAGAAGAAAGCAATTTATAATAATTATCTCATTCGTTATCACGGAAGCAACCCGAAAGTTTGAACCATTTTATCTGAAATCTGGCTTTCGGGAATGAAAAGAAAGTTAGAAGGAATTATTTGATTTCCCATGACTTTCCATGGATTCATGTAGATATTGAGTACTGGATTAGCGCGTGAACCGAAAATAACGTTACTGTCCCTTAACCAGTGTTTGTAGGTGCTTTACTTTGACTGGACTACTTATATAATTTATTGTAGCAGAAAAGTTTAGGCTAGGTAAAGTGCAATTTTCCATGCGTCAAACTCGTGATCACTTGGAGCTTAAGGTGTGTATTTATACTCGTATAAAGATGTTTTAGGCCTTCATCCAACGCTGTCGGCGGGCAGATCTTGATAAACTTATCAAGTTGACCAATCTTCCTCGTGGAGGCCTAAAGCAGGATATTCAATTGAGACTTATTTCTTACCTGGATCAGGATCCTTCAACAGAATTCCTTTCCGCCCTTAATGAACTGAGAGGACTGATGTATAATCCTGTCAGTAAGTTTTTTCCTTGCCTTCAGTGTTTTTGTTCTCATGGGAATCTATTAAAGGTAACCGAATCAATCAGCTATTTGTGCTCGCATTCTGTTTCTAGTTTCATGACTTGCAAATTTGTTTTAACTACATATTTGAACTAAGAATTCTCATGCAGCTAATCCCAAGTAAGTAAGTAAGTAATCCCAAGCTTAGTGTAGGACCGATTACCTAAATATAGTATCTATGTGACAGTGTATCTTACTTCTCCAAACAACCAATGCTCAACGTGCTATCAGACTCATCGAAATGTATTACTATGTTTATCCCAATACGGTCGAATGCATGTACACTAAGCTATTCTGAGAAGGGTCTTTTTATGTGAGAAGAAAGCAAGGTTTTCTGTATTTTCACACCTTGTCAAAAAGTTTGTTTAAAGTTACTGATTAATGAAAGTAACAGGATATAAGTATTGCCACCAGTCCATAACGTTCTTTTTCATCTATAGTATCTAGTCTTCAGTCTTCAGTCTTCAGTAATAAGGATAGTAGGTTGATGAACCTGTGTTAATCCTGACAGATTTCCTTCCAGTGAAGGTCCAGCTTCTTCTTGAAAATGTTCACTGATGGTGCTGATACCACTTGTTCTGGTAAAGCGTTCCAGTCATTGACCACTCGATGAGAAAAACGGGACCCCACCTTTAATTTATTAGATCGCGGTTTCAGAACCTTCTTGCTATGACCCCGGAGATTATTAGTGCTGGAGGGAGCAAAAAGGTAAGACATATTAACACCCAGATCATAATTAAAGATACGAAATGCCAGTATAAGGTCACCTCGCGTCCTACGATAAGATAAGGGGAAAAGATTTAGACGTTTTAAACGCTCATCGTAAGGGAGTTTGGAAAGACCCTTTACTAATTTTGTCTCTACACGCTGGACACGCTCAAGCGATTTAGTATCCTTTATCAGACAAGGGCTAGCTGCTTGGATACAGTATTCTAAGTGTGGCCTTACATAGGTGGGATATAAAATTCGAAAAATATCCTCGTCAAAGCATTTAAATGCTCTGCGAAGCGACCATAGCGCGCGATAGCCTTTGGAAGCAACCGCACTGCAGTGCGTTGTAGTTTTTAAGTCGTGACTTATAATTACTCCTAAGTCTTTATGCGCATGAACGCGTGGAAGAGATGTACCATTAATGGTATAGTGGTAACTAATATCGTGCCCGATGTACATGAACACGCTCTTCCTAGAATTAACTTCCAGGCCCCAATCATGAGCCCACCTAACTAATTCGTCTAAATCTGCTTGTAGATAACAACGATCAGTCTCATTTCTTATTGTTCTCCAGATTTTAACATCATCCGCAAACAATAACGTCGACGACTTAAGTAATAAAGGTAGTTCATTAATATACAGAAGGAAAAGTAAAGGGCCCAAGATGGTGCCTTGGGGTACACCACTTTTGACCGGTTTCCATTCGGATAGAGTTCCATTGACTCTCACTCTCTGTCTGCGGTCACATAAGAAGCTTCCTATCCATTCCTGTATAGCACCTGTTATACCAAAGCTCGAGAGCTTTTGCATAAGACCTAAGTGTGAAACCTTATCAAACGCTTTGCTAAAATCTATAAATATCACGTCGACAGACTGGCCGTTGTCTAGTGCAGCTGTCCAATCCTCTCTCGCAATGAGTAAGTTAGTCAAGCATGAATGCTTGTTACGAAACCCATGTTGCTCGGGAGTTAACAGATTGTACGAATCAATGTGGCTCAGTAGCTTAGCCCGAATTAATTTTTCAAGTAACTTAACTACTATACTGGTCAGGCTAACAGGCCGGTAGTTAGATACTATCCGTCTCTGACCATCCTTAAATATAGGACTAACTATGGCGTCTTTCCAGTCTCTAGGTAGTTGAGCCTGTGAAAGGGACATGTTGAAGAGCATCGTGAGCGGTCTTGAGATAATGTCCGCAAGCGACGACAGCAAACGTGGGTGTAACCCATCGGGGCCCGGTATCTTACAAGGTTTTAGGTTAGTTATCAAAGGAAGAACTATATCCTCTGTCACGTGTAAAGGTCCTATGGCTGGTATCTCATTGTCAACGGGACAAGTAGTTGTAACACTACACGTAGAGTAGACTTCACTGAAATAGTTAGCAAATAACTCCGCTTTCGCCAGATCAGATTCAGCCAATAAAGCTGAATTTTCGCTTAACAGTAATGAGGGGATACCATCACTACGTTTCGTCCGCCTTTTAACGTACGAAAACAGTCGCTTCGGACAGGTACGGCTATCGTATGTCAACTGTCGTTCGTAAGCCGTGCGGGATTTAGCTATGGTCTTTTTACATATATTCCGGATTTTTTTATATTCGCACTTAAATGATGCCTGACCTGTTGACAAGAATAAGTCCCAGAAGTGTTTCCTACGCTTCAACAGCTTCCGGGTTTCCTTATTAATCCATGGAGGGCAATATGATAACTTACGTGCTGACCATGGGATAAACGGTTGAGTTACGGATTCGAACGTAGACTTAAACCTATTCCATGCATCATCAATCGATCCATCAGCATCGACCGACCAGTCAATTGAGATAGCATAGTCCCTGATTGCCGGAATATTAGCTCTCCAGATATTAGGACGGGGTGGAGCTGATGCAAATTCTATACCATGTATCCGGAACTTAAAGGAAAGTACGACATGGTCACTATTCACCAGTGGGGGAAGATGTTGAATGTCAACGATATCTTCACAGTGGTGTGTGAGGACAAGGTCTATCAATGACGGATTATGTTCCAAGTCTATATGCGTCGGCTTAACGATACATTGTACAAGTGCACATTGAATAATTGATGACAGAAGGACGCTATCGAAACCCCCACATGGAGCTCTGAGCTCTATCCAGTTTATATGGGGTGCATTGAAATCTCCAACGATGAGACAACATTCTGCTTTACTCCAAGAACAGACGTGTTTTAGGATAAAGTCGTCAGCGAGACAACACGGACTACGATATATTCCTCCTATCGTCACTAACCCGTTTCTAGACCTAATTGTACAACATACTACCTCACACGTACCACTTACATGCGCCTCCGATACGATCGAGTTAATGCGGAAGTGGTCCCTAATATATAATATTATGCCTCCTCCCTTGCGACTTCTAACTCTATCACTTCTGACACAGATGTAGCCTGAAATGACTGGAGAACAGTCTATATCTACAGTGAGCCAAGTTTCGGTGATAACAATTATATCCGGATTTAAGTCGTCTACCATCAAACTTAGTTCAGACATCTTATTCCGAAGACTACGAGCATTCGTATAACACACATTTAGGGTGTTTTTGGAGACATGCGTTCTACCCACACAGGTCTCGGAAGCATTGGCTTCCAAGACCTGACTACCCGAAAACCCTTAATCGTAAGGTTCGCTTCACCGTTTAGCCTTCGAGTTTTTAACTCTGTTAGGGCATTCTTCCACTTGATCCGATCCTCAAGTGGCCAGTCAGGTCGAATACGAATGTTTGAGTCACGAGTTTTGCGTGAGTTATTTAGTAATACGTCCCGTTCCTCAAAATTACCGAGTACTAATTTGAGGATCCTTCTCTGTTGGGTTTCGCCTCCAACATACTTACCAAGTCTGATGACTTTCGAGATATGTACCCCTGGGACCTCCTCTGGCAGTATATTTCTGATGAGAGATCCCACTAACTGCAGGTCGTGGGCATGTCTCTTAGCGGGATCAGTGTCTTTCGATTCTGCCAAGTTCCAGATGATTACACTAGGCACCTGTTTAACTGCCTTAAACGTCGTGTTCACGGCCTTTGACCGTGATGTCAGATCCTGCCGGTTAGCTACCGGCTTCTTGCTATTAGCTTTCTTTATGACAGTGTCATGTGGGTCAAGCGAGTTACTCCCAACAACATTTGGTGAAGTTAGACTATTTCCATCCACAACAGTATTAATTATTTCCTTACATTTGGACTTGAGCGGAGTTGCCTGATGCTCAGGACGTGAGTCCAACGATGACTTACCGACTATACGCGCGCTTTCTTTGGATGTTTTTCCGTCTCTTTTGCGTTTCCGCGTAATCCATTTGCCACTATTCTCAGCATCCAGATTGGAACTATTCTGGACGATAGTGGTTCTAGCCGGGTCCTCAGTCGCTGCTAAAGCGACTGGTCCCTCAGTACTTAATGGCATGGCTTTCATTGGTTGTATCGGAGTACAAATTTTTGCTTCATGTTGCGAAATTGGGTGTCTGGTACCTGCCATGGCAGCATTTACGACACTGATACAATCTTCATTATCAGTATCTATGTTGCCTGCACGGCCTACTTCGACCTTTTTAGCTAACGCTAGAAGGCTGATGGCTTCCTGAATGAGTAATGTCTTACTTGAGCAACAAAACATACAGAGCCAATGAGAATTTGGTTTCGAGCACCTTTTATAGGCAGCAGGGCTTAAGCGGGTGCACATTTTATGAAACCACTTCTTACAATCGTCACATTGCATCCCTTCTTCCACGGGGAATAAGCAATATGGCTGTCCACACTTGTGTACAGAGCCGACCATCTTAGAATAAAACAAAATGATAGGCAAGGTAGATATGTAAGATAAATCACAACCTTATCAAATAAACAAGCCTCAGTCGACCAAGAATGCTTTGATGCAGTAAATACACAAAAGCAGAATCAAAACACACAAATACAATGTCACGTTAACTGAAATAAATTCAATTAAAGTGTAAACGGTAGTTTTGATACGTAATTTACGATCAAAACAGTGAATTAAACTCAACGTGAAACAATACCACTGTCCTTTTAAATAGCGCGCGCGAAAGCATTCCCATGGTCACACTTCTTTTTAGAATATAAGGTAACCGTATGTTTTATTGTTATGCTCCAGTGACACTTTGCTATATGCTTGGCTCTTATTGTAACCACTTTCAAAGTTCAGGGCAGATAATGTCCCTCGAGTTCTAATCAAAAGTCACAAACGTGAACCCCTCTTCCCATATTTAGTTTGGACAGATAATCGATACCATCGGCTTCCTCACGAAAGTTATAGATCGAAGTTAAGTACATAAATCTGTACTCGGTAAGTAGATTACACTAAAATTTACAGCGTCAACAAAATAAGTCGTTTATCACATGTTCGGGGGAGTTGTAAATGTAGCATCCTACTCATCTAGGTCTGTTGACAAATTTGGCCTATTGTTTGCTTCATTTTAAGGAAAGCTGACGGTATTTGACCATAGATTTTTGGAGATTTTCAAAAATCATTAAAAGTTAACGTGCGCATCTTTTAAAACCAGATATACAACATATTTCTTTTGTTCTAAGTAGCTCAATGGTTCTAGAAGTGTTACCTAATAATTTTGGAGACTAGGAGATACAATCGCCAGTTTTATTTCAAAGTGAAATAATAGACCTACTGACCTGAAGATCTCATGATAATAGTCTGTGGTTTCATGTTTCGACTGCTAAAGATGTCTTAATCATTGACTTTTAGGTATGGAGCAAAAGTTGATGTCTGTTTCTTAACCCATGTTGTTAAGTATGAAGTTTACCAAGGGGTTTGAAATTTCGTGCTTCCAAACCACTAGTGCACATAGGTTTTGGGATCATGGAGAGAAGCTACTGGCCTTTATTTGGGCTCTCGGTAATAATATTCCAATTACGAACAAGGAGTATAAATAGGTTGATTTACATAGTAATGCTTACAAACCATAATTATTTCACTGTGAATCAGTTGTTGTACATCCACTAAATTATAATGATATGCCACTGGAGATAGTCAAAAATTTGTGCATCAAAGTAGTTTTATGACTCCTAGTGTTAGTGTGAGATGAAATAGATGGTCAGAGTGAAATAGCCCAATTCGTACTACTTTTAGCATTGTTGCAATGCTAGTCCAGCTATAATGTTCGGATGCACAACTTGTCTTTCCATACATTCTTAGCCTACTTCTGTCAAAACTAGTCTTCGAGCTAAGGATGTTTTTTAGTTTCAGTTCAATAGCTTTGTTCGAGGGATGACATACGTTTAGTGGCAACACATTTTGAACAATGCTCAGGTTCAGTACCAGGTATTTAGGCTTAGTAGAGATGTGGAATCAGTGACTACTGCCGTCTTAGAACACTGTCTTTGGTTTCTTGGTTTGATTTTGCAGATATCGTTCAAGCAGTTTTCCTACATCATGTTATTTGGCGACATCAGTATTGACGAAATTGAAGAAGAGTTTGGTTTATGATATAGCACCGTCAAATGACTTAGTTGTTCTGGGTTAGGGTCGAGTACATTGGCATATACTTGGTCACATAATTAGAATATTTATTTGGGATTTTTGTGCTCGAATTATAGATTAGCAATTGACAACTTAATTGTCCTGCAACGAATGAGTAAAATGATCTCCCAGCATTATTTTTGATTTATAACTGGGTTTTTAAACAGTTGGATGAGAAGAATAATTAAATCTAAACAAGTATCCTGTTGTCTTCTGAAAAGTCTTGTGATTGTATTAGTATGTCTCTGATTTTCATATATATTCGGTTGTATCTAACGTTTTCCTGTATTCCGAATTTATTTTTATTATTAAAAGTGATATAATTCGTGTTTCAGATTTCCAGTTTCAACAGTCAAATGGAAATTTCGACCCCCACTGTCCTTCGAGCGATATTCCTGCCTCGCTTATGTATTTAAGGGACTCTACCATTCGTTGTCCTACAGAATCGTCAAAGAATAGTGGAGGACCAAATTCATGTTTGACAGGTACAAAAATAAGCTGTTCATTACAGAAAGAGCAGTTGAATCATAACCCATACGTTGTACAACCGAATATAAATGTTTTTGGGCAGTCATCTCCAGATGAATTAGATTCGACGAAAAACAGGCAACAAAAATCTCAGCAAACAGATTCTTCCGATCAACTCCCACAAAGTCCATTGTTTCCAGGGAATCCTGTGATTAACCCATCAGTTTGGTCATCTTGGGAGTCTGTTAAAAAATTATTACCTGAAAATCGAGTGACGATATCTCAGTCTTGTACATCTGGAAAGTCCCAAAATTTAAGCAGTTTCAATCCTCACTCTCAAACCAATGTTGCCTCTTCTCTCCCTATTCTATCCAATTCAGCTATGTCAGATGGGCATTCGAAAATAAATGTGCACTCTGAATGTCCTCAGAGTTCAATCCACACGCACAGTACTGACTCAAGAAAAGCTACTGTCACACACAAAATAGGTCAACTTATAACACTGGCTGGAGGTAAGCCGCAGACTATCGAAATATTTTTTTATTAGTATTTTTAGTCGCATGCATATGGATCAGATTTCGTTGCTTTTAATTTGTACATAGTCATCTGTGGACTATTTTTTATTTCTACTCTCCGAAAATTTAAAGTACCTTAAAATCTAGTATTTATTGTTTATTTTAATAGGGAAACTATTTACACAGTTCAGGTCAAAGATATATACCAGATAAATTGCAATTACATATCTTTAAAGAAATCACAAGAAAGTAATATAATATGGAGAATTATGCTCCTAAGTATAGCCAGAAACAGATTTTATATCCACGTGAAGCATTCATTTCTGAAGAAAGCAATCACAAAGATTTGAGCAGAATTACATGAATTTATTTTACTTCGTTTGGCTCTCGTCAGCTACTTACAACCTGTGATATTTAAAAATCATAATTATAAAATGGGTTTAAATTACTTGAAAGGGCATAGTTGGAAGTTACTTTAAAGACATCGGTATAACGTAGCAAGGGTATAAATAAATTTAATGAACTGAATAAAGTATTGTAATTACATACATTATATAGAAAAAGTTCTATAACGTTGGTAGTAACAAAGGTTCATGGGGCTAGAAACAAGTGGTTACATAGTGAGTAAACGCTAATAATAAATAAGAATGAGTAAATCTCAGTTAATTAAAATAAGATTAATAATCTAGATGGCAGTTAAAATAAAAAAAATAATGATGTGATTAATTGAGAGTTGAACAAAATTTTATGATGCAATGAAGGAATATTTGCCACCAATAGAAGGAAAGATTACCAACCATCTCCTTTTCAACATATAAATTAGGTTTCGGACGCCCTATAGCAACGGTTTCAGATACCTTCATAAGGCGTGAGCTTAATTGTTTGTTAACCACATTGATAGATTTCAAGTTATTTTATTTATTTATTTATTTAGGCACATAAATATTGATACAAACGGGTACCAGATACATATGCCTCATACAAATCTCATTTGATTTGTGTGAGGGCTGGGATACTTCTCAGGTGCCCAAACCGAAGCAGGTGGTTTTCTTAGGGGGTCACACCCGGAGCCTTTGACCCAAAGGTCTAATCCACAAGGCAGTGGAGCATCGTAAGGAGATGCAGTTCCATAGTAGCCGGTGACCAATAATTGGTTCATACGCCATTTTTTCCCTCAGGATACTGGAGCCCATGTTCACTATTGGTTTGGAATCATGGTTTTCCAACTCCCCTAGGTGAACTTTCCGTGTCCACCGACCCGGTTAAAGCGCCGGACATTCGCTTTTCGTTCTCCCAATTTCGTAAGCAACACCCCCGCCACGAGAAGGCAGTAAGTAGGACTTCCATGACAGGCTATATACGTGTGGCCATGTGAGAGCCTTTCGAGAGAGAAAGTGGACTCTCCCCACTGTCGGCCGTATCAGGGCGTTTGGGGTTGATCTTATGTCCTGTATCCAAGAGAAGCTTAGTAATTGCACTGTTTAAGCTGTTTCTCTCTTGTTCGTTCATTTACTAAAGACTCGTCATACAACGTTCTGTGTAGTCAACTTTGATATATATAGTGTATGTGTGAGGGCTAGTAATACGTTAGTAGCCAGTTGCCCGAACCAAAATAATTAGTATGGTATTCAAACCTGCGTCTTTTAAGTTGGAAGCTGAGTTTGTTAACCACTATGTTACTGCTCCTAAACTTAAATTATGTCTTACTATTTATGTTGTATAATAATTTGTCAATATAAGGTTTGGGGTTTGTATAAACTTGTAACGGGTCTCTGTTACCACACACCTACGTGCTTGAACAGATAAATTATCCTGATTATTTCCATCTATCCTATAACCCATGTATTTCCCCTTGCTAATTACTTTCTTGTAACCTCTAGGTTGCTTTATAGATGTGTATATGTTAGTATGTATGTGCCTGTATAACTCTTTTATACTCATAAGGACTGAGTCACCTATCACTTGCTGAGTTGGCTATTTCTACCACTCTAGTTCACATGAATTTCTTTTCGTTCCCTTACATTGTTAAATGTCTGAAATGTACGTTCCTCAAATACTTCCGTAATCGACTTTTTACATCTACGTTAATGCGATTTGTCGACAGAATATATACGAAGTAAATAGGATATATATTTTATTAACATCAGTATCATTTGATCATTATGGAGTCGGATATAGGGCAATTAAAAGCTGAAGTTTTGTCCATGAGATGACGTTTGTTGATGTGTTACAACGTAATCACTTGAATTGTTATGTTTTGTGGATAATAATTGGCTGATTGTGGGTTTTTATCAGGTAAATATTAATAACATATTTAGATACTGCTTTAAGTAACTGAATAACAGTTGTTTTGTTGAGATGAAACTCTTGGTCGGTAACTATGCTAGAGTCATCAGTTTTCTTGTACTCGCGCAAAAATTTAGTTGATAGAATATGACTAGACTTAATACTCATAACCGTTAACTTATTTTATCGATTTTGGTCAGCTGCAGATTAAATTTCAATACCTCACTGGGGATATTTTTTTCCACCTTCAATCTATTCTACTTATAGTCCTCATTGATGGGATACAGCATTGTGTACTTGAATTTGACAGATGTTTCTTGTATAAGCGTCATTAGTACTACTCCTCTGCTTAAACAGAAACATTTAGGACGAGCTTCTGACCTACTGGGTAGTTAAAAGTCCAATTATTTGTCCTCTTACTGAATATTCCTCAATTAACGTACAAATATGTTATCTAAACACGATGAAGAGCGGGAGCAAATCAGATCTAGGGTAACCAAAAGTATACGGAACGATCGTGAGCAATGGTGGGCAACGAAAGCAAAGGAGATGAAAAAGGCAACGACTGTAGGCAACACCAGACAACTCTTCAGACTAATTAAAAAAAACAGGAATTAAGAGGTCAATTTTAAGCGAGAAAATCTCGGAAAAAGACGAAACTGTCATCTGCTTTCAGCCCAGACGTTTATAACGATGGGCGGAACACGTTAGAGAACAGTTTAGTTGGCCTTCACCTACTCTACAGTTGCCCACCATTCCCAAACAGTCTGAACGGAACATTGATGTAGGTCCCCCAACTTTAGCTGAAGTTTAAAATGCTAGAGCTAATCTGAAATGAGGAAGAGCAGCTGGTCCGGATGGATTGGCTCCAGAAGTCTTTAAATATGGTGGTCCAAACTTAACGATTAGGTTGACTAATATTTTAGCTAAAATCTGGGAGTTGGACGTAATCTCATCCGGCTGGTCACAATCACTGATTGTCCCAATATATAAGAAGGGGTCAAAATCATCCCGTGATAACTATAGAGGGATTAGTTTGACTAATATAGCATCTAAAATACTAGCCTCAATAATTATCGGGCGCCTAACTAAGACTCGTGAACTGCGAACACGAGAAAATCAGGCTGGATTCAGACCTGGTTGTGGTTGTATCGACCACATATTCACTATTCGTTAGGTTTTAGGACACAGGCAGGGGATCGGCATCAGACAAAGATAGTTTTTCTTAACCTAGAAGCAGCATTTGACTCTGTAGACCGAGAGGTTCTGTGGCAGTGTCTGTCATTGAAAGGTGTGCTTCAGAAGTACATAAACCTTATAAAGGCTCTTTACTCGAACACTAGCAGTCGAGTGAGAGCTTATGGCGAACTGTCGTCTGATTTTACAACCTCAAGTGATGTCCAGCAAAGCTGTCCACTATCTGCATCTTTGTTTAACTTCATCATGTACCTACTGCTGGAAATAACACTCTCGTCGACTGAATTTTCAGGAGTCGATCTCCTTCCAGGAGGTCAATAATCGACTTGAAATACGCAGATGACATAGTCCTGTTTGGTGAAGACATTGACAAAATGCAGAATCTTCTGTTAGCACTAAGTAACAACGCCAGAATATTTGGAATGCGTTCCTCCTCATCTAAATGTAAATTGTCTTTCCAGGGTTGGCCTGCGTCAACACCTGAACTAAGGATAGGGAGTGAAATATTCGAATGCATCGACAACATCCCTTATCTTGGAATTCTGATCAGCCTTAATGTGTTGGTGTCTGAGGAAATCTCAGCACGGACTCAAAATGCTCGTTTAGCTTCTTCCAACTTACGTCACCTATGGCGAAGACGAGATATCCGTCTATCAATTAAGGGACGAGTATACTGTGCAACAGTTCGTTCTGTTCTACTTTACGACTGTGAAACGTGGCCATTAAGAGTAGAAGATACTCGTAGGTTACTAGTATTTGACCACAGATTCCTTGAAAATATAGCTCGCATCTACTGGGATCACCGGGTAAGTAATAGTGAGGTCAGACACAGGGTATCAGGGAGTGATGGTAAATCAGTTGATGAGGTTGTAAATCTTCATCGACTCAGATGGTTGGGCCACGTGTTACGTATGCCTGAACACCGATTACCACGACGCGCCATACTGACTAATGTAGAGGATGGTTGGAAGAGAGTTAGGGTCGGCCAAACGAAAACGTGGCATCAGTGCTTGAAGTCACTAACTTCTAATCTGAGCCATGTTGGCAGATGCAGACTACTTGGTTGGGTTCCGCGTGACTATCGTAACCAATGGTTAGAGACTGTGTGACATGGCCCAGAACCAGTCACTATTGCATAGGTGTATGCCCTCTCTAATTTAACCGGTGAGATTAAAATTGTTTCATATTTGTCTTTCTTCCTGTACTATATCTTTATATATAATCTTTCTTTTATATATTGCCACCATTAAATTAACTACTTCTATGTATTTGGTGTTCATCTTGTTGTGCTAATGAGATATGGAAACTTGGACTGATGCATATATGTGCCTGGTCCTACATTGTAGCTGACTGACTGACTGACAAATATTCTATTCACTTGTTGTAAAAAGATCCATTGAATGTTGTCATTTTCATTTAGGATGGTTATGATTGGTTTCTTTACGGAAAGTGGTTTGTTGATATGTATAGTTTCAAAATTATGGAACACTACAAATATTGCAGAAATGAATGTCTTTGGATTGTAAATAGACGTATTCCTCTTATGTGTGACTGTTCTATTCATTTTGTCTTCTTGTTCCAGATAGTTTCACCCGGATTTATTTTCAGTTTCTGTTGCTTCCTAAAAATGAATGTATTATGAGTTATTAGAGTTTTATTCCTAGGTCCTTCAGGTCCTACTGTTAATATATATTTCATATGATAGTGATTAAAATGCATTTATTACTCTCGATAAGACAAGTCTACTCTTTATTTGTGACACCCAATTGCGTAGTTGATGGATCGTTTCGGCTTCCCGCTGTTTTGCCTGGATTTCATTTCAAAGAGTCTCCATTTTTCAAACTGATCGATGTTCTTTTACCTCCGCAAATCATTCTCCCGGCCCACATTGGTTTTGCTACTGGACGCCGATCTTATGACCGTTCTCTGGCCTTGAGATTTACATCTGATCAAGTTGAAACCATTACTTATCACTGGTGAGTGATTTCTCTCGTCGTTTTGACTACTCGTGCGTAGTCTTTTGTGGGGTGACAGATCTACTTGTGCTTGCTCTGCATTTTTTTCGGAAAACTCTCATAAAAATCTTCGGGTTGAAAACCCAAAGTTTCCTAGTATTGGCCCGGTTAAAACCCAATATCATCTATTATTTCTTAAAACCATACTGGTAACTTTATGTCGAAGCTTTCAACACCTTAACTCTTAGCCTTACGTGAAGTCCGACAACAATCCTCAGTGATCAAAACTGCTACCCTTGGCCACGGAATTATTATTTGTGAAGTATGCATTTTAGAATCGAGCACATTCCTTCTCTTGATCTTGTCCGGGTGGATGTTGGAGTAAAATTAAGATAGATGATATAGAACACACTCGACCGAATCCTGTAATATTTAACAGTGCGCTTTTCGATTTTATAACTTTTGTATAGGGACAGCTATGCTCAGGAGATGGTGGCTACAGAAGCAGTTCAGTCACCAGGTGATAATTAGCTAAGGATTAGAGTGCAAAGATAGTGATCGGTAGGATTGTCTCTGAGAAAACCATTACGTTGATAAATTTTCGGAATTGATGGTTAAAACATGGAAGAAAAATTTTAACTAACTTCTGGCTACGTTTTGGTTCTTTTTCATCTAAAAGCAGTATGAGTAGGATATAATTGTCGTCTTTTGAACTTAGACTATAATTTGGAAGTTGGCAAATCTGAGATGAGAGAAAGCGATAGGATCTGTTAGTTTACTTCTATTAGAATTTTGGTCGTTAATTCTTAACCAAATTAACTGCAAAAGTGACTTGGGTATATGGATCGGATGTGTTTCTTATAGGATTACACATGGCTGTTGATTATTCCAGTTTATAGAAAAGAGGAGTGATTCAAAAAGTAGCTAACTTGACTAACATGACTTCTAAGATATTATGGTCTATAATATTTAAGAACAGTTTACCGTTTTGCAAAGAAAATCATTTCAGTTTTCATCATTGATTTGATTTACCTACTATGTCATCGTCAGAATTTTATCTTGGGAACATTAGTTATTTGTTAGCAAATACAACCCGTTCACTAATTAAAAGCATTTTTCCGCTGACTATAGGTAGATTTTGTTCGTCAGCTAGAAATATTATCCAGACTTCTCAGCTGAAGTTGCTGTAACTGATGTTGCGATCTAGTAATTGATAACTGCTTGTACTAGTGAATTATGGCCTGATAGTTAGAGGAATTAAACCTAGAGCAATTCAGTCACACATCTGAGTCCCACTCTATTTATTTTTGCTCGGGAAATCCCTCAGTAAGGTGCTGAGTAGGTAAATCACGCTTGTAACCAGGGTATTTCCCATCATGATGCTAGCGGCAAACTATAGTTTTTTTGACTGAAACTTTCATGTATTTAGCAGTTCCAACTCCGTCGAACGAACCAATAAAGAGGTCGACTCAACTCTGTATCAGTTTACTCCCAATCATCAGCGTTTGGGAGACAAGTATTTTCGTCACTGCTCCTTATGATGATATGTGTTATGTCTCGTAGGTTGAACGCTTTATTCGGATCCTAGCTATTCGGATAACCCCAGGCTAGCACTACTCAGCGACTTGAAAGACCAGAGAGAAGACACGAGTATCAGAGAAGCACTTTACTACAAGGTTCATTATGTACAGAAAAAACAGGGGTTTTATAGTAATTAAAAGACCTTGAGATTCCATAGTAGCAGTATGTTTAACAGCCAACCAGGACCTCATTATTTTAGTAGCATAGCTTCTAACTAATCGCTGATTGGTTGGGCTCTTTATGAGCCTCTCTGGAGGCTCTGATAGAGTTTATTGTAAGCCGACTTAACAATATGATAAAAAACGTATAGGTATTTGTGGAAGTTGTCATCATGGTTTCGCAAACTACCCACTGGGAACAGAACTTAAGGGAGGGGATTGAAGTTCGCATTATGAAAAGATATTTTCTTAACACTATCTTCATACAGCAACAAATCATTATGACGAGTTCGAACTTAATGTGCCTGGGATTTCCTCATACTAAGTTGTCGTTACTTGCTTTCCTCGATAAGTAACGATTTTGGTGCATCACTAACAGGAAGCTGTAATTTGGGGACTTGAAAAACAAAATGTATTGGTTCACTGATATTACAATTTATTCATGGTAAAGTCAAAAAATTTATTAATGTCAATGCCTTTTAGTTGGCGTGGAGCTGATGAACGAATGGAATTCGGAGTGCAAGTTATTATGCGTTTCGCTCGTCTAGATCCTCAAGCCTGCCAAGATCTAGTACAGGCATATGAGTTGTATGGTAGTCGCAAGTCATCCAGTTTATCATCGGATAAACTCATTCAAATACCATTAGCTGAAGATAGTTTACCAGTTCACTTAATAATCCAAGTAAATGGTCGGCCTATCCAACTCCCACCTCTTTTACCAAGTAATCGTCCAGGAATGGATGGACGTCGTAATCCTAGACCTATTAATATCACTCAGTCTGTAAGTATGTTTGTTTATATTTATAATTGTGAGACAATTATCCGTAATTTAACTAGCGATTTCTTTTGGTCCTATTGATTGATATGACACTAGGATTTTCTTTTGTAGATTAGTCTATTATTGTAAAGTCTTAAATGATAATAAAATCATGAACTATATTTTTAAAGAAGTTTTATGATGCACTGATTGTATATACTTTTGTTATCTTTGAGTTGCGAAGTAAATAACAAAGTGTGAGATCGTTACGTTTGAAAATATTCTAATAATCGCGTATTTCAGTTGTTGGATATAGAATAAAATCTTTCATATGTATATAACAGAGAAACAACTAACCTTAGTTTGTTTGTTCGCTGGGAAAATACTTTAAATTGATGAAGAAATGTTTTGAAGCTGGTTTCATGATTGTTATTCTTCAATTATGATCATAAAACTGTAGGGTATTCTCGGTTACAGACAAAGACATCAACTTGAGAACTATCAAAAGTTAAGGAGCACTAAAAAATCTGTTTAGCGATGACATTATATCATGATTGCGCAATATATATATATATATATTTACTGAGGGGATAGTTTTCAAATTTCCCCATTTCCCAATTACTCACCCATTTTTAACACTTGCTTAACTCTTCAAGAAGGGTTAACTTCATTTTTATTTAACACTAATGGCATGTAATACATAGACTGCAAGTTTATCTAATCAGACCACAATGGATTTGTCTGAATTCGAAATTGTCTTATGCATTTTTCGAAGTTATCTTGTATTTGAACTGTCTTGATTAAAATTATTTGGTGGGACTAGGAGTGGTATTTTGATTTTGGATTAATCTAAGAATAACTTGGATTTTTTTCAATCTTTCATATTTTTTAGCTTCATGTTTCCCCTACTGTTCCAAACTATATTAAATTGACTTGGACTCATGATTATTCTAGCTATACCTATAATGTTGTTGGAATATACTTGATGCGTAGACGTTCGCCTCAACAGTTATGCGGTCTTTTACATTCGACTTCATTTCAAAATGCTAATGTAATGAAAGTAAGTTTTTGTCTTTATTTTTAGACGCTTCATTATAATAGACATTATCACCAATAGAACGTTGCTGCTTTTCATCTTTTGTATTTTATTTCACGGTAGGGGGTCTGTGTGTCAATCTGAGCCATTGCTTTCTGAGGTCTATTCCTCAAATATTTATACATTTAAACAAATATATTTATTATCGATCGAAGTATTAGTGTAAGTCATTGGTTAACAAACTCTCTTATTACTGATTAAATTATAAACAAAACCCTTGTGGTAGCCGTATTTGGACCGTTGCTTTTAGATTATTTGTCCAATCCGTCGGTAATCAAGTCTATTAAACCCATAACTAGTTGTCATTTTTATTTCACTTATTAAATATTGTGTATACTTTTAACTTAGTATGAATAATAAACTTGTCTTTATAATTCATCACTTTATTATTCTTGATCATAACTGCTTGATTAACCAGATCAATCACAGCTATATGGAAAACTGGGTGCCGTAGTGATTAAAATTTGTGTAATAGGATTTTGGAATATACAAGTTGCAATTCTTTGGTAGCATAAGTGTCATTTTAACCACAGCTGCGATCGTTTATCTTTTTGTGCTTCATTATCTGACTCCAATTTGATCGTGTCATTATCGTTAAGGAAATCCACATACCACCAATCCTCGTATAAAATTATCGGCGTAAATCGTGCTAGGGAATAACTGAGTTAAATAAGTCAAGTACGATAATGAAGTTTGAATGAGTACATTTTGTACAACCATTGATCAGAGCAGACAATCAGAGAGACAGAAAGAAGGAAGCAAAGAGGAGAGAGCGAAGCGAAACAGACCGGAGAAGACATGTGAGCTAACCCAATTTAACCGAGCATTACTCAATATTTATAGTCAGGCAAAAATAAATTACAAACATGTGATGTGGAGTAAGATAAGAAATGCAC
The DNA here is from genome assembly GCF_000237925.1 of Schistosoma mansoni. Lineage (NCBI taxonomy): Eukaryota > Metazoa > Platyhelminthes > Trematoda > Strigeidida > Schistosomatidae > Schistosoma > Schistosoma mansoni. The sequence continues at coordinate 52,114,298 of NC_031495.1, forward strand.
ACATATGCGCTTACATAAAAACAGTCAAGATTGGTGAGCGAATAATTGACAAGGTCAAAATGTTAATAAAAGAATGAGTAAATTGATCTGTCCGAAAGCTAGAATAAGGTGTGTGGGCTTGACATGGCATCTGACACCGCAGAGTTCCATTGGTCAGCACTTGATATTTTGGGAAAAAGTTTTCCTATTCTGCTTGTATTGTTAGTCAGTAATAATTTTAATGCTTTACAACTATTTGTTTAATTTCCGCTCAGATGGAAATCATGAAAAAACTTAGTCCTAATGCTACCACTGGTAATATTGGTAGCGTGAACAGCCAAAGTCAGTCTTCAGCCTGTAATGAGAATGACGATGATGATGACGATTTAGTTATGCCAAATACACTTCCTGTTCAGCTTCTTTGTCCTTTATCTAAATGTCGTATTGAAGTACCTGTACGTGGACGTAATTGTCGTCATGTTCAGTGCTATGATGCAACAACTTATCTTATAATTAATGAACGTAAACCAACTTGGAATTGTCCTGTGTGTGACGGTAAAGCTGTTTACGAAGATTTGATAGTTGATGGGTGAGTCTGTAAAATCCTTTAGGATTTATTACTGTACCAGTGATAAAAATCAGACAAGGGTGGATTGAGTATCGTGTTTTGTGTATGAAATGTATGTCGGTTGGTTTATTTTAGCTAAATCATTTCTACGCTTTCTTGGTTTTAGTCAGTCTTTCAGTAAAGTGAGACCACGAAACTAAAAAGTTTCTATGGGTTGTTGCATTGTTTGCTATCGATTTTTACAATGCTTGATGGTATTGTATTTTTGCTTGAAATAATAATAGGTACTTACTCTGTGTTTTATTTCTTTATGAATGAATGCACTGTCGACGAATATTATTCATAACAGAAAACAGCACTCAGCTAAGCTGTGTATGTCTAAAATACTCAAAAGCATTGGAACAAGGACGTCTTAAATGTAGTTCATGCAAATCCTATTATGTCAGCAAATCAGGAACAGATTGGAGCAAAACTGAACACTACTGACTACTTTGAGCGATTTCTAAAATGACTTTCGTATTAACCAGTCAATCAGGGTGAAACTTTTAAGAATGAAATATACATTAAAAAGAAAACTATAATTACGAAGAATATATTTTCGGGATGCTGCCAGCCTAACTCTATTACCCTAACGTAACACTCCTAGCCCTAGTAACCTTAAAGCAACTTCATTCCTGGACTTTGTGCTTTCTTTGCATGTTATCTCTTGACCACAACTACGTAAATTTCCTTTGATCAATAGTCCAAGATTTCCATAGGTGGTCTACGTCATATCATCTAAATTAGTCAGGATGCAAAATCTCATCGAAAGGCGTGATACCCAGTAGTAAAATATCCGTAATTCCGTTTTAAAAATCGTTCATAAATTTATCAATCGCTTTATTCTGATTGATCAATTCCATTTGTTTCAAGTCTGTTAGTGTACTTCTACCACCCTAACCAATGACAATGTAGAGATTCTCAAAAATCAACCTAGATCCTTATAAAGGTTCTGGAAAACGGATAATTAATGTTCTTATTGGGTGGATTTTTATGCCGTTGGTTTTTCTATCTACAGATGTAGTAACGCGTAGAGGACAACAATGTATTCGTTAACTGTATAAAATCTCTTTGTAATTTGTTAAATTACTAGTTTCTTTTTATAAACTATCCATTTATAAAAACTGTCTTCTAATTGGTTAAGAATTGGCTGAAAACTCGTCGCCATTCTCTCAATCTCTTACATGTAAGACTTCTCTGTTGTCATATAGATGAATGAGTTTCGCTCTATCTAATTAGTTCAAAAAAATATGCCAACAAACCGAGGTTTCTTTCAGGATTAAGCATTTAAGTTTAGGATTTACGGATGGTGTCGATTCGCTTATTACATCCAATATACAATGTAGGCGAGATATAGATTGGATTAAAAAGTGTCCTGTGCAAGATTTTGATGGGGCACGCTGATTGTCTATTTCTTAACCACTTAACGCTAGCGGAGACTTGGAGAAGACTCAAGAATTTTATATAAAAATTATAAATATACTGTTTTTTTTTCATTGTGACTCCTAATTCCATCCGACTTTTTTATTTGGGATATAATTACGTTCCTGTTCAGCCGTGTTCTGATTTGGGGACTTGTCGAGTGAATTGGTTTCCAAGATTACTAAGCACTAGAAGTATCTGGGTAGAAATGTGAGAGATTATAACATACAGAGAAGGAACTGGGCCTTTGATGCGTTTAATGCTTTCACTTTTAGCATATGGTGACAAATAAATCTTTGTTATTATTTCCCAATGCTCTGAGGACTATACATACATAAAAGTCATGTTCTCAATTCTGGCTAACTTATTCCTATATCATACTTTTGCCGTAAATTCGTACGTGAAATTGAATTATAACTGGATTATCTACTTATCCTTCAACTTCTGTTAACAATAGGTTTAGATTCATCACTTTTCTGTGTTTACTCAATCCGATAGTATACCTCTAGGCTTTATAAAATAAGCATAGGCTGAAGCTCAAATAAGTGTAAGCTCCCCTACTGTACTGATTTTTTCGATAACTCAAGACCAGAAGTTACCACCACCATCAAGTAATTTGAATGTCCCTCATTTGTTATTTACTATACAATGGTTATAACGATCTATGACAAGAATATCTTACAACTTTCGCATTTCCGAGCACGTTCCAAAGAATTTAAGTTTGAGAGGAGCAACGGCTCTAATTAGTACAGTAGCCCGGCACTTTATTGAAATCGGGGATACCATTGACATTCTTCAGTCCTTCGAAATTGTCAATAGACATAAAAACTCAACGTTTCTTCGGTTTCCCAGTTCAGTAGCAATAAAAATCTCAAACCTAATTTGTGTCCAGAAAGAGACAATAATCAACTTATCACTACTTTGGTAAATTCCTGGCTTTTGATAATATCACGTGGAATTATTATTTTTTGTTATTATCATTACTTTATTAGTGTTTATTTTGTTATGTGGTCTTCATCAAACTAATTCTTATCTTATATACACCAAAATCATCCTCTTATTAATCGAGTTTTTTCTTCATTCACTCGATTTTCTAAACTTAAACACTCTTCAAATCTTGTTTAATTATTACGTAAACTTTCAGTTTCTAAATCTAGACAGTCACCTCACTGCTGTAAATCTTCTACATATACTTGTAAGTGATCTAAAGCTTCTCTAATTCTTACACGACCTGTCTTATCTGTTTCCGAACTTCATTTAGTTGCCGCCCCACACCCTCATTTTCAAATAACCTCAATCCTGTTCTTATATATATATATATATATATATATATATATATATATATATATAGTTGTCATTGATAATCTTTGCCATTCCAGTTCTTTCCATCTTTAATGTTAATTGTTTTCCATTATATCATAACTCAATGTTACATTTTAATGCACATCAATGGTTGTAAGCGGCTGATAAGAAATCATGAAATATAGTGAATTCATATTATTCTGCCTTAATTATTACTATGGCTTTGTTCGAATTCGTAAAGCAAACCAATTGCATGGGTCTTTTTTTTCAAGTCTACAAAGTTGTATTTTTCTTGTATGCATATAATCTGTTAAGCTGAAAATTTTGTTTAATTACTTTTTCTAAAAGTTTATTTTTAGAAATATTGAATTCTAAACGTTCTCAAGATCTAGAAGAAATTATATTTCATTCGGATGGTTCTTGGTCGGCTCTAGGCGAAGAAATGACTTCTAATCAATCAGAAAATACCAATTGTAATAATGATAATAATGCTGATAATAGTAATAGTAAAATCCCATCTGAGCTATCTCCATGTACTGATTATAATCAATTATATAGTTTACAAGAAAGCCCCTATGCTTCAAGTCACATTACTTCAAATTCAATTAGATCAACTACTGATTCAGCTGGTTCTTCTTCATTCGTGCCATCATTTAATACTTTGTCTCCTGCTAGTTCAATAAATTCATTGTCTAATACAAACAATTCTTACCCTAATACATTATCAATGTCTCCTGCACTTACTGTACGAGCTGTAACAACCACACCATTGATAAGAAATGATGTGGACAATATTTCTGTCCCAAATACAACAAAAACTACATCTACTACTAGTACTACCAGTACTAATTATCAAACCTCAGTTACTGTTCAATCTTCACGAGATAAAGAACAAAATCAGCATATATCCCAAGAGGTTCGTTTTCTGTTTATATATATATATATATATATATATATATATATATATATACTGAGTTATTATTAGTTTACTTTACTGAGGGAGTGAAGAGGGAAGGGAAGATTTCACATATAGTCTGTAATTTTTAATATCTTGTATTGTGAATACCAACTGTCAAATGTTTTTTTGTTAGTCATTATCTATTGAAATATATATTCATAAGGTTCACTGGATAATAGACATGTTTAGTAACAGTGACATAACACTAGAATTAGCTTATAAGAAAATAATATTGAACATTTAATAAATTAATTGTTCATTTAAAATATCAATTCATCTTTAGTTTTTAAACAAAAAGATGAATATTTATTGAATTTTGCAATATATTTAGCCTTTAATGTATTTTATTTTTGTTGGGTGGAAAAATTATGTTGGTTTTACTTTTACCGTCATGATTTTTATCCATAAAGAATTTTTTCCATTTTATGTTCACAAAAATGTCTGCATAATTTAATTGTAGTTTAAATGTTTAAGTAAGTAAGTAATATGTGTAGATTGTTCAATTTATGGTAATTTCCGATCAATGATTGATATAATCTTAGGGAATCACTAAAAGGTAGGGATTTAGAAATGTTAGTGAATTAGATTTCTATTTGATGCCTTAAGTAATGTGCTCGGTATCGTGCATTCAACTCTAACAAGGTCATAGGTACACACTATTAAAATTTCTGAATAGTCATGGAACAGCAGCTATCTTAATGATTTCTGGTTTGAAATAGCCCTCTAACCTATATTAGTTCGTGATGAAAATTTATTTTGTCTGTATTTAAGTTAATTAAAAAAAAGATAATCTGTTTCTTTTCAATATTATTTTTCTTGATTATTTATACCAGATTTCCTCCTTCACTATCGACTTAACATTATCTGATGATGAAAATGAACAACAGGGAATAAGTTCTAGAGAAACTGCAAGTAAGTGTATAAATACAATACATTTTCATTCTGTATAATTTTATTTATAAATTATAACATCTGTTATCTATTTAAGGAGCTGTGTTGTATGTAATTGAGATACTATCTTTGAGCTGTTGTTGTTGTTGTGCATTAAGTTAAGATCTTCATGTTTTATCCAGTATGCAATTTAACCATCAGGCTAATTGTTCATGATGTGGATCAACAATAATATTCGGGATTAACAACCTTTGTTAGCGTACATTCATCAGAAAATAAATGTAAAGCTCATTACTGTTATCTCCTAGTTTGCATTTATCTATATCACAGGATAGGAGAAATGTTATATCCTGTGGAGATTTATGAATGGTAACTTTGAGAATTATTTATGGACCGATGTGATATGTATATTTTCTATTGTATAATTGTTTAGTAGCTTAACTATTCATATTCGTGTCCCTCTTATTATAAGCTTCATTTTGACCTATAGACTATTATCATACAATTTCCTATTCCTGAGTTATCCCCAGTCTATTGATTACTGTTCCCCCTATTCACAGCCACATTTGGCCAAATCTTGTACAAATGTTATTTTCTATTTTATGGTACGATGTGGTCAGTTTGTTTGGTATATAAACCCAGTATGTTTGAGAATAATGTTCATATTGCTGAGGCTGTTATTGGTGTTCTGGACTTAACTCGCTGGGCTAGGCAGAAAGCAGGACTGATAAGTGCTCAAGACTGCTCATACGGCTTTTGTGTATCATTGCTCTGATCGATAATTCACTCCTCTCTGTGATTGGCGATCATATATAAACAGGGCATCTAGATAGGGACAATCGATATAACAAGAAAAAAAACAGTAATTTAACTAGTGTTTGAATCGAATCTCTCCTATTTATTGCGTCATTGACATGTTGGGCGAGACTATAATTTGTGGACAAACCAATTAGATTTGGGATAATGGGTCTCGGATTTTTACGCGAAATTCGTTCACTCATTTGTCTAAATAGCGTTTTGGCGTGATGACAACCCTAAATCTAATTCTTAACCCTAACCATCAACTGTAAACCATAATTTCAATTCCTCACACTGCTTTATAACCCTCATTTAGCCCTAGAAAGTAGGTGGACATCCCCATGATCACTTTAGCGTCGCTCATAGGTAGTCCATAAATTATAGTCTCACCGACATGTTTTAAAACCACTTTTGATTCAATAAAATACTAAGATTGATGATGTCCAACAAATAGGAGACTGAGTTCGTGGTGCGATTGCGAAGGAAATGCAATCTGTGGTAGCTAGCCCTACGACAAGCCCACATAGGGTTGTTCTAGTTTCTGGGTCAACTATCTATTCATTCTTCTTAAACCACATTTTGACCTTGTCACTTATTAATCCTGACTGTTTTTATGTAAGCATATGTGTTTGCATTTCTTATCTTACTCATCATCACATGTCTTTAACTTATTTTTGTCTAACTATAAATATTGAGTAATGGTTGGTTGAGTCGACTCACTCGCGTTCTCCGTTACGCGCCATTCTTTGTTTTGCTTTGCTTTCCGATCAACGATTGTGCGAAAAATACGTATGCAAAGTCCATTCTCATACTGGACTTATTTTAATTCCGCTATTCACCAATGCGATTAAAGTCCATGATTTTATATGAGGATTGGCGACATGTATATTTCGATAACAAGCAGCAAACGATCTACCGGGAGTCAGATCTCGGACCACTAAAAATCAACCCATCATGCTGTTCATATACTATTTGATCGCCTAACCTGGGGAATTTTCGAAAGAAGTTTCAGTTGTTGAAGTTTTACAAATCATTCAATTCAGATACCTTTGATGATCATAACAGTAAAAATCTGCTGCCGATCGAATCTAAAAGTTTTGGATTCTGTCATGTTAAGTAGAATATGATGTTGGGGATAATCTACCTGGCAATATAGTTTTGAATTGTTTTAAAATATTTTGTTGATGTAATATGACTTGAGGTGCTTTAGCAAATCTGAACTTAATATATCTTGTTTTTATGTTTGTCGTTTCATCAGTGTATTCATTTATGAATTCTCGTAAAATTGGTTGGAATTTTTATGACATCATTTACTTCATCAATATACGTAATGTTGATATTATAGATAAAGCTTTTCAGCTATTTGCTTTGAAAATGGCATAATATACGTTCCATTATCCTTTTTTCCTCCCACATACACTTATTGTAACTTACAGGTTTTTGTTTTTTGAACGTACTTTTTTTCCAAGGTTGTAATGTTTTTTACCACATGTTCCTTTACTGTACAATTATACGAGTTCACTACTTTTTCTGGACACTTGTAAATAATTCCTCATGGTAGAGTTTCTCATCTTCTATTAGACTTGATCACATGGAGGCAGCTAAGTATTTATCTATTACATTCGTTACATATTTCATTTAAAGTTTACAATTAACTTCTGCACTATTCAAACGATACATATTAGTTTCATTTTGTTACCGTTAAACAAAATAAGCCACTCTATATTTAACTGTTTATTATTGCATGAATAGAGTGAGCATATTTAGGTAAAAATTATTTCAAAATACTTAACATAAATTGAAAACCAAGACCCAAGAAAATGAAAATAAAGCAACTATGGTTCAGTGAATGACATCATGCTAGAACTAGGAGTTTTCATCTTGATGTTAGTCATATAACGTCAATGGCTTGTTTGTAATTTTTTAACAAAAATATTGACAAAAATATTTTCGAAAAAGAAATTGTATGATGATGTTACAAGTGTCCATTGTCATAAGAGCTATCCATTAAAATATGTTAGAAATGAACTATCATATCATTCAATAAATTAGTTACAATTATTCGTTAATATTAGTTTAATCTAATTTTAGTGTAAATTTTATTCATACATACATGAACTCATCTTCTAAGATATTTACAAATGTAATAGTTGTTTGTAAACACTAACATATCTCCAATCACACATTGCATAATAGAGAATTATCAATATGAACTTGTTACATTATCACTTAATTTTAATTTGTAATAGTTGAATTCATGAGTAGATTAAAACTAGACCACCATGGAAAACCTGAAAACACTGGACGGCCGTTTCGTCCTAGTATGGAAATCTATAACAATTCGTATCTCACGATGCTGCACGCGGAACTCGGACCTAGGACCTTCGGTCTCGCGGACGACACTTAACCTTTAGACCACTAAGTTTTTCGTCCTCAAGACCGAAGGTCTTAGGTCTGAGTCCCGCGTGCGGGGTCGTGGTGTGCGCCCTTCTGAGGAGTCCCATACTAGGACGAAACGGCCATCCAGTGCTTTCAGGTTTTCCATGGTGGTCTAGCTCTAATCCACCCATGAAGTCAACTATCAAGAATTACTACAATATTCAGAAAAAAAACCGTTTTGGTAGAAATTAATTTTAAGTTTGTATAATTTTGTTTTCTCCATTAGCATATGAATACATTTTTTAGCCGATGCATTGTATCTAAATTTTTAAATCCTTTTATATAAATTTACAATCATCATATCGTAAGCTTAAGCTATTTTACAGATTTTATTTATAGGATAATAACACGTGGCCATTAAGAGCAGAAGATACTCGTAAGTTACTAGTATTTGACCACAGATTCCTTGAAAATATAGCTCGCATCTACTGGGATCACCGGGTAAGTAATAGTGAGGTCAGACACAGGGTATCAGGGAGTGATGGTAAATCAGTTGATGAGGTTGTGAATCTTCATCGACTCAGATGATTGGGCCACGTGTTACGTATGCCTGAACACCGATTACCACGACGCGCCATACTGACTAGTGTAGAGGATGGTTGGAAGAGAGTTAGGGTCGGCCAAACGAAAACGTGGCATCAGTGCTTGAAGTCACTAACTTCTAGTCTGGACCATGTTGGTAGATGCAGACTATTTGGTTGGGTTCCGCGTGACTATCGTAACCAATGGTTGGAGACTCTGGGTGATATGGCTCAGAATTGATTTAAGTGGCATAGGTGTATACACTCTTTAATTTCCCTTAACCAGTGAGATTAAAATTGTTTCATATTTGTCTTTCTTCCTGTACTATATCTTTATATATAATCTTTCTTTTATATATTGCCACCATTAAATTAACTACTTCTATGTATTTGGTGTTCATCTTGTTGTGCTAATGAGATATGGAAACCTGGACTGATGCATATATGTGCCTGGTCTTACGTTGTGTCTGAATGACTGTTTAGTACCAATATTTATGTGTTCAAATCAATAAATAATGGCTGAAGTTCGGTTTAGATTTTCGTTGAAAAAATAGGAAATGACGATTGCTGAGTGCAAATGCGAAGAAGAAACATTAGTTGCCTGATCCTACTTTGTAACTGACGGCTGACTGCCCGACTAACCATAGATCATATAGACACGTGGGTTTTTTTTCAAGTCGGTCAAAATATAAGTAACCTATAATTTAGACGTTTATTTAACTTTTTTTCCTCTCTCTCTAAATGTTTCACTGAATTCTTTAATTTACTTCGAAAAAAAACTTAAAAACTTATGGATTTTTTCCTAGGTAGCATTCAAGTTCCTACAAAAGACAATAATTCTTCTTCGCGTCCTGTAAATACAGTAACATCACATTCTTCATCATCATCGTCATCATCATCCTTATCACCTCAATTTCCTCCTAGTGATTTATCTCAATCTTCTCATTATTCTGAAAGCAATTATCAACCTCCATTTTCATTACATACGAGTAATAGACCGTCTTCGATAACATTATCAAGTGCTTCTTACTCTAAAAGTTGTAATCAATCAATTTCTATACCTCCTGTTTATTCATCAGAATCAAATTCTACACAATCAGTTAGTGTTAGCCAAAATCTTGTAGTTCCTAATGTTTCTGTAATCAATGCCTCTTCAAATCAAAGGCGTTATCCTCCTGTTAGCAGTGAACAGAAACAAGTGCAAGGACCGGCTACTAACATACCTTGTTCTGTTACTCAATCAGATGTTCCTGTTAGTTTACCTTCAATTGGTAAGCTTTATTGTTATATATCACGTGTAAAACGGGGTTTTAGTTAACAAATATCTTTTCGCTGTCATACTGACTGTCGAAACATGAACTTCACATATCCAATTTATTCACTTATTACAGAAGTGAACTAACTTCTTCACTCAAGGGCTGCGCAAACCCAGATACTGTGTCTGGATGTTGCTTATGGAAGATACCTAAATGTTTTTCATTAAGCGTCTAATGAGTATCATTTATTTTCGAAAGTCATATAACCGAATTGTCAATATTAATTTTATTTCATCAATGGATTAGGTGCAGCTAAGATGATCATATTGTTATGAATAACAGAACGATATGATTATTTGCACTGCAGTCTAAGTTATTTACCTGAGTACATCAAGGGATTGTCCGCATTTATTTAGGTGTCCATGTAGATACCAACTGGATTTGTGTCAATGCGATCAAAGGGAACATTGTTATGTCTTAATTTTTTTAATCTTCAACATAATTTCATCACAACTTTTATTCATACTTATTCCGCCTATGATCTCTCCAAAAAACGTGTCCAGAAAGGAGTCTTACGTATGCAAAGCAAAGCCTCAGTATTAGTTATCCTAAAATTGTCATGTTAACTACATTTTTCATTATGGTAGAAACTGGGTCTAAATTTTATACATTGGCTTGCCTTTTACCTTTTATTATCTACACCTCAACGACTAGGTTGATTGACTTTTGTGATGGGATAAAAAAATAACATTATTTCGGTCGATATTTTTTTGTATCATTTCACTATCGATTTCGACCTGGGTGACATATGTGAACTTAGTATGTGACGTTTCAAAGTAAATATTTCTGGTGTAAATTCAGCGTAAACTTCTTTCAATGTTACGACTGTGAACTTTTGTTCCGTGTGATATTCATGTTCCCCGTATCAATGCATATGAACTATATCCTATGTGTGTTTTTGAAGTAACTCTATTTTTTCACATATGATATTATTAAGCGTGTGTAAAAGTATATAAATGATCGTATTTTGGTCTAACGAAGACGTGATTTTATGATTCGTTTGTGGACGTGTTTTTGGAGAGTCATTAAATTTCTACTGCACCAGTCTTTCGTGTTCTTTGCGTCATGTGAATCGCTATGGTTGTCGATTGTCAAGTAAAGAAGCAGTAAAACTGCGGACACAACTGAGGCGATCCGCACGTAACAGCGATGACATACCAAACCTAACAGAGTCGACTTCAGACGTAATAACAACATTAGCACCGCAAAAGATAGATATACGTATATTAGTCTTAAAAATGATTTATTATTTCTCTCGCTTTTCTTTACAAGCCATATTTTTTTGCAAAGATGTCATATTGGTAAAGGTTTTACTAAAATACCCCGGCATTCATTATAGGCATTTTGATCACCCTTATAACAAGAATTAACTCTTGTGTTTTTCAGTCACTTCAGCAACATGTGGAGGTAAACGTCCAAGCTCGTCAGATTATAATTTTTCATCGTTGAATTTCTATCAATCTGGGACTCAATCTGTAAGTAATAATAATGGATCACGTTGCAGTTCAACCGTTCAAACTACATCTATTTCAAATGAATCCAGTCAGTATTTTTATCCAACAGCAAAAGTCCCTCGGATTGAAATTCCACATAGTCAACATTATGGATGGTCTTCAACTCAATCTCAGGGATCCTATTCTAATAATAATAGTAGTGGTTATAATAGTTCTAGACGGTATACAAATAGTCCATCTGGTTCAAATCCTTATACATATCATTCCAATATAACTCGACAGATGCCATCTGATGGATATCATAGCAACAGACTGACGTCGTCAACATTCCATTCAGGTCAATCTTCCGATCATTTTTATCACAATGAACATACACCAAATGCAAGCAGTCGATATTCATATTATAATCCTAATGAATCTGGCAATAATAATATTAATAACGCTAATCGAACATACTGCTATTATCCATCTTCAAGACATGCTAGTTATCCTACATCCGATTCTGGAACAATTTATCCGCATAATAGACAATTATCATCTCATATTCGTGGTCCTTATGAAACTCACCACAGAAATGTAATGGTAAGTCCTAATTTTTTGTTGTTGGAATTTAACTGTTTATTTTAGAATGAAATTTACTCAATTTTTTTCTTTTCGAATAGTACATTATGGTTTTTTGTTACTCTATTTGTATTGTATAGACCTTTTAAGTTAACTAGAGGTTTTATCAGTCATTCTAATTTTGTTCACTTAAATTATTTGAATTCAGAACAGAATTATTTAACAGAGATATCTTTTGAATAAATTTCTATATGATGTCTGTATTTAATTGTTTTGTTATTAAGTAATATAATTTAATTTATCAGTAGTACTGCGTATTCATGCTTATACATTAGTAACATACAATAGATTTGTATAATAATTTCTTTTTCATTATTATTCATTTAGAATAACACTTTGCCAAGAGATCCACTTCATCATAATTCACAAATGAGATCATCTGATATGACTAATTCAACATATTGTGGTAACTCAGTTGACTCACGTAGAGGATTTCATTGATGGTTTTTTAAATCGGTAAATTTGATGTGAACAACATGTTTTATTTTAAAAAATTGCATATTTATGTAATTTTAATTTAAATTATATGTAAAATATTATTAGGTTTACACAGTAGTTATTGGTGAGCAGCCTATGCTCCTTGGCGAGGGGTAACAGGCGTAAGTAAGTAATTAAGTAACAGTAGTTATTCCCATCATGTTACAGTGTAATCTATTTAAGTTTCCTGATGAATTTACTTCAACCCTAACGGAAATTAATTAGGTATTCTATTTGGTAATATAAATGTACTATAGTTACATTCAGACTATTGCGGCAAAGCATTGTAGCAGTACTCTGGAATATGTAAATGTGATATTATTTCTTCTGTTTAATTCTTAGATAAACATCTGGACGCAACAAACATATAGACTAAAAAGTTCGAGAGCTGGAACAGTAATGGATTAAGTCAAGCTTCTGTACTTCATAACAATACGGCAAAAAAATATTAGGGTTTTTAAATGTACATAAAAGATGGGGAGTCGAGATTCATTATGTGTTTCATAAAAATTGAATACAGCTGTATGATTTCGTTAATATTCTAAGGTTTCCAGATACTGGGATAACCCAATAGATTATATCGTTTGCATTCTTCTAGATATCTGAGATAAACAGTCCTTTGTTCTATGAGTCGACTTGTTATCTTCATTTAAAACATACTTCAAGCTCTAGTGAAAATTACTGCTACAGTTTTAGCGTGCATAACGTGTCCCATTTATTTCAGTTGTAAAAAGAAAAAAATATGGGTGGATGGTTTGCCTTTCTCACTCATAAATCCACTTTCAACTTCACGATCATTTATTCATAATTATCATCCACATTTACTGACTACTAATCTCCCAGTGATGCCTTAATTTCGACAGATCTGAGGAAAGCGGGATACTGTCATTTGTATTTATATTTGAATGCATCGCATATGAATAAGGCTGGTAAAATCTAATTAGTCTACAACTATGGCTTAGGTCTATATATTTATTCGTTGAACTGTATGAACCTCGATGTATCTACCCTCAGTTTATGACGTCAAGTAATATCTCTAATCTTTGTCTAATAAATAAAACCTTATTACACAACTATGTACTTGGTTTTATTAACGTTCTTGAAATTCATTTAGGTATATACTGGATGTCATCTCATCAATTGAGTGTGCCTAAACCTATAGAGTACGTAAGGTGGATAAAAGTCACATTCATTTAATTTCCTATTAACCGTCAATATTATTGTCGGTTTTCTATAGATTATTACTGAATTTATTATTGTTGACTATTAGTTTTATTAGTGTAACTTCATTTTCTTTTTAGAATTTTCCCAATGAAAAAAAAAAGAAGATAACAGTTTCATTATTCCTGATGAAGTTTTTTCCTCTATTAATTGGATGTACACATTTATATAAATAGTCTACTTTCTTTCTGCCTTTTTTTGTCTTAAACAAAAAGATTGATTTGTAAATATCATTCATTTTTGAAGATAGATGATAATCATTCATTCGCTTCTTGCCTTTTTCTTTTTTTCTAAAATGTATAACAGAATTTATACAGATTACATTTGCATTTTTCTTTTCCATGTTAGTTTTTTCTGTAAATGATTTTTTATTTTTAATGTAGACTACTACTGAATAAACAAAATGTAACAGGAATTATTTATCTATCGTACATATACAGTCAATCTTTTTTATTTTCTACTGCTCACTATATGACATCATGTCAACTGATGAAGTTTAGTAAAAAGGCATGGATAAATCAAAAACTACTTCATGCTTCTTTACTCTGTATCTGACATTATCATTCGTTTTGATTTGACGGCATGCACTTGACATTGGGATTAATATATGTAGATGTACATGTATCTTATCAGCGCTATTTTAAATTTCAATACTCCAAGTATGGTACATGTTACATTAAATTTACTAATAAAGGGCGCCATATTTGTTACCGCATTTTACTATCAGATTATTGTTCACCTGTTGTTGACTAGGTTTATTAACTGACCAACCAATTCATTATATATAGTTTTCTTTATCTACCTTCTTGTTGTATAAAATACAGTTATGTCTATTATTATCATCATCATCATTTTATTCATGCTGTCTCTCTGCGACTTTGATTGTAATCAAATCTAAGTGGATGTCTACATATATTCTCCTGTTTATGTTGAGTTTTATAACTATATTCTTTGTAAATGTTTTAAAGTGTTAGTGTATTTCAATGATGTTTATTTAAGGGAAACACGTGATTTGTATAAAAGAGACTTGAACTTGTATAAAATTAATTCCTCTTTTCTTTCATGTTTCATGCTTACTGGATTGTTGTTTTTCATCGTAAGTTTTTGTGCATGGATAATTTTAATTAATCCATTTCAGTTATATTTAGATGCGTTTATTGAATTAGAAAGCAATAATTGTTTCTCATGGGTATGATCACCAAGACGTCTACTGAAATCATTTTGCATTAATCGTCAATAAAAAATTAGTGATCTATTGCAGCTCTTGGTGTATAAACGTTTAATTTTCATCATTCTATGCCTCATGTTACGTTTACTTCTACTTAAACATCCAAATTGTATCATTAGACTCCACACTACTTGTAGTTCATTGCTAATTACTTAAACCAGTCACTAAGTTCCATCAGAATTTAATTATGTAGTCTTTTATCCAGAGGGCTGTAAGTCATTATTCTTTAGATCTAAAAGAAATGTTATGCTGTCTCATTATTATGGTTTGTTAATTACGAATGTTTCATATTCTAACTGTATAGACGCTCATTCGGAATCCACTGTAATATAGGAAGAAATTGTGCGCTTATCTGTTTGAAAATTGTGATTCGATGATAAATTTACCAAGAAATAAGGCTTGAAGTGGTTCCATGTCAGAATGGCATAGTCGAAATCACTAAATATATGCATTCATCATAAATCCAATCTATAAATCTTTATCCCGAGTATACTTATTTCATTTTTAAACCAATGCTCTTGCTTTTACCAATAACAAGCCTTAACAAGATGACGAGATAACATTAACTCCTGTTAGTATAACAAACCTATTCACGCAATGATTGGGAATATCAGTTATGACAAATAAGACTAAAGAAAATCCAGTTTTTTGAAGGGATCGGGAACATCCTGTCAACCGAGCTGTCAAAGACACCGTTAGCTAAGATCCCATGTTTTCTAGATATTTACTCATTTGTTAGGTATTTTCAATAAACCCAGAATAGAGGAATTGATATACATCAGCGACTGTGTGGTCTGTGCTACTTATGTCGACAGATGTAAGTAGTATGTGCCGCCAATTAGAAGTGGAAAACCTTGTAGCAGAAGGCTATGATTGTTGACTTGAAGAAAACGGAAGCGAAATTAGAAAGGAATCGTGAATCGAAAAAATCATACACAATGTGAAAGATAAATGTTGGAAATTCACAAATGAAGCATTTCATTTATGATTCTCATAATTTACCAAGAATTTCCGTAATTTTGTATTAAAATATAGTTGGTCGTCCCTAACCCGAGTCTTCGTTCATTACAACTGACCTAAACAGGAAAAATTAACTTATGAAGCCTATGCATTTCGAACAGCTGGTCTATTAGTCTTAGTTCCAAGAAATATGTTTAGGAGTTGTAGCAGAAATATTCTCTACTGGGTCTACTTTCTGTTTCAGTATTTTCCTAGTAGCCATCTTTCGCTGAACCCTTTCCAGAATATTACTTTGTTGTGACAGGTGGTGTCCGGATTCTGATGCTGATACATGGTGTGCTACACACTAATCCCACAACTGACTACTTGAGCGGGGAAGTGTATTGGGCTACTGAATAAAATGCACAAATGCTCATTTATATATATACCACTCTGATCCTCAGGAAATTGATTCATTTCTTAGCCAATGAGATGCACTTGTCCGTTAGGTCACTTCTCATTGGCTCCATGTCAAACGGATCCAACCGTCATCTGATTTAATCATGACCATTGTGGTCAGTTATTTCTTCCTCTAGTTTCGACTTAGTGATTATCACGTAATCCTCACGTTCGTTATTTTTAAAGCCCTTTAAAGGGTATTGAATTTTTATTTTTTTCAATAAAAGGCGAGATTTTACCTATAGGATAGCTAACGTTAAACTTATGGGTCAGGAGTTAATGATACACATTAGTTAGAAGTCAAAATCTTCAGGATTTTGGTTTTTTGGAGACATTGATTTACCGAATGAATGTACACGGCAAGCGTTTGTGTGTAGTTCGCCTACTTTGTTTAGGTATCTGACCACATAAATAAGCGAGTATATTTGCGTTAAATACAATTTTTCCCTAAGTGACTTTTGATTGACTAATCTCAAGATTGCGGTTGATCGTACGATGTGCCTATGTAGTCCGACAGATAAACTTTTGTCAGGAAGTAAACTTTTAATTCACAGTTTATGTTACTTAAAAATGTAGATAACTACTTCTATTGAACACTTAGCTAATGTATTTTTTGTGTTGTTGAGCAGCTAAGTAGCAAACAATCCTTTTTGCAGAAAATTTTCTAGATAATACTTTTGAAAGTAGGGAATTACATATATGTACATATAATTTGATTATTCACATTGTTCAAACATTCTCACTACATGCTACATATGATAGTATGTATATAAGAGATAATATTTATTTTAACAAGCATTTTACGGTGGACATTTAGTTGAATGCTAATCATTCATTTTTGCTGCGAAATGCATAAAGAACAGTGAGTAGAATGCTGGAGTAACAGATTCTACCTATGTACTCAGGTTTAATTTTATTGTTAACTTTACATTAAGTGGTGCGTTTTACAAACGAAAAGATTATGATAGATTCAATTAGTAAAATCAAGCATTGAAAAGTTAAAATGTTCGTATTCCAAGATCTTGGTGTATGTGTCACTCCTTGGTCTGTTTGCCCACTATATGTGCTTAACAAACATGGAGAGAGGATTGTCTCTTTCTGGTTTAAGGCCTTGAAGGGTCCTCAAGACTTGCTATTTATGGGCTCGATTGTGACTGGACAGTCTTAAAGGCAGTTAGAAGGAAACTATTCTATCAAGGACCTGATAAGTTGGCAAGCAGAGGAAGGGAAGACGATAAGCTGGATAGGTCATCCGGCTTACTACTAATTCGAACTAACTCAAAAAGGCATATGTGAATAACGTGGTCACACCGCCTAAGGAATGAGAAAAATGCAATTATGTTCAATATAAGACATTATTGTAGAAAAATGGGATATAAAGATCACATTTAAATTACAGTAATTTCGGAATAAAAAGTAGTACGGCAGTGACTTACGCAATGAATAAAAGTTTATGATTCACAGAATTAAACATACAAAAAACTAAATGTTAGTACATTATTTAGGCGAAAAGATATCCCAGAAGTAGCTTCTGTCGTTCTCCATCGCTTTTTCATTTCTTTCTTCACATCGATATGTATCAAACTTTTGACTCGTAGGTCCAATAAACATTTCATCACTTTCCTCTTGAGTAATCATAATGATATGTCTTGTAGTTTTTCCCCGTCGCCACTGATATGTCTTGTACGGTTGAACGCTTTATTCGGATCCTAGCTATTCAGATAACCCCAGGCTAGCACTACTCAGCGACTTGAAAGACCAGAGAGAAGACACGAGTATCAGAGAAGCACTTTACTACAAGGTTCAATTATGTACAGAAAAACAGGGGTATTATAGTAACTAAAAGACCTTGAGATTCCATAGTAGCAGTATGTTAACAGCCAATCAGGACCTTGTTATTTTAGTAGCATTTTTAGTAGCATAGCTTCTAACTAATCGCATCAAACTTTTGACTCGTAGGTCCAATAAACATTTCATCACTTTTTTCTTGAGTAATCATAATTTCCGTGCATAGTGTCTTTCAAGCAGAAATTAAGTTAGAGAACAGCACCTTATGTTATTAATCTTAGGTAGGTCTTTTTATTCTATATTATGGTGATTCATGGTTGGAATAACCTTATTGGAAAAATTATCTTATAATCAAGGAAACTAGCATAAATTGTTCAGTCACTTCTCATAGCAACTTTAGTTTGCTCAAACATTTATGTGAAGATTAATTTCCTTGCAGCACTATCAGTACAAATTTGTTTGGTTACATTGTGTTCACTTCCAACTTTCGACCTATTTATCATTTTATTCACGCTCTTTCTGAATACTTTATATTCTCTAGATAATTTTACCAAGGTTCACAATTCACTTTCATAGTTATCCTAACCTAGTTTTTAATAATCTTTTTTTTTTAAATTCAGTTTTAAAGTTTTACAAAAACATTTCAGTTTTGTTTTTTAATTAAGGTGATAGATATTATTCCTGAACGTTTTATTCTTTCATGGCCATGTCTAAAACAAATTATTTTAAATAATCAGGAGTTTTGTGGAGATTTAGTATTTTCATAGTTGAAAGCGTGAGTCAATTGAAACTAGACCACCATGGAAAACCTGGAAGCACTGGACGGCCGTTTCGTCCTATCATGGGACTCCTCAGCAGTGCGCATCCACGAACCCGCTCTCACGAGATTCGAACCCAGGACCTACTAGTCTCGCGCCAGAGCACTTAACCGATATTATGACTAAATAAAAGTTGTTATGGACCGATACAAGAAATAAGGCAAAGAGACAGTCTATGAAGATTTCTTATGCACTAAAAATAAACTAATAACTATGTTTGAAAGCATTGAATTCTGAATAGTTTCTTTATACTACTCAGTAGTTTAATTTGACTAAATTAAATCGAGTAGCACTTGGTGATGACTTATTGTGTGGAGATAATCGATAAATATTGTAAGATTAAGTAACTAGAATCAATAAATATAGTTAATTTACTGAGTTATATAGTTATTCTTTCCTATCACTTTGACCTTTTTTAGCCGGCTACGTACTAGAAAGTTCATTGTAAATGATTAACTGAAAAGCTTAGTTTTCCTTCTTTATTACACCCCTTGTTCTTTTAAAATCAAGTCCTGGGTCATGTTTACTTAGTTTTTTTAACACGTTTAGACGCTCTCTTAACAGTATCAATAAATTGACAGGATATTGACCTGGATCTTTATACAAATAAACAAGAGATATCAATTTTATTAATAAATTGGCTTTTGTAATTTGTTAGTTGATGTTTCATACATTTTCTTCGTTTGTTTGAACAGTTATTTTTAGATTGTCAGTTATCAGCAAAATAAGATGCTTACTTTATTCTCTTTAGATCTATGCACCATGTCAACTTGTCGAATCAGTTAAACCAAAAGAACATTCAGACCATCCATATTTTGCTTATCAACCACTAATTTAACAACAAAATTTAGCTGTCGAACCCTGAAGAAATAACAATAATTCTTGCTCCTTACATGTTAAACTTTTTATACAAAATTATAAGATGACTGCACACTACATACAAACACATTGTAGTTGAATTGAATTTGGTTTATCGAATCAATATTTAGATGTTTGCATGCGTCATCCATTTTGTTTGAAAAGGTAAACTAATTACCACCAGACTCATCGGGTAACTGTGGACGACTTCAAGGAATATTAGACATTCACGACTGCTAGCTAAACTATTTTCAGAAGGCACTGAGAGTGCTATAACTTTGGTCACGATGAGGTATTCTCTGCACATTCATGCAATATTTCAGCTTCTTATCCACTTTTTGTGTAAATATTTAAAATATTTGTGGAATGTATTTTAATAAACATTATCTGCCTGTTATATCTATCTTCATTATTACTGGCTCATCACCTTATAAATGAGAATCATTGTTTGTTGACTGATTAAAAAATATTCACTAGTTTTCTTCATTCAATCTCGTAGAGAGAAGTGTCTCATTATGTTGAATCATAAATGTACAGATTATATCAATAACGAGATACTATCAATAGAGTAGAACTTGAGATCAGAATAAATTAAAGTCACTTAGACAATTTCCTACTTTTAATAAATACAGTGAAACACTAACTCTGTAGTCTTCCATCCACTCTTACAACAAATACATAGAACTCAGTGACATAAAAGTTTTCTTTATAGTAAACTCTGTTCTGTTGTAGACATATTCATCAGTTATTACTTATAACATTGTGATCTACATGTAAATGATTTATTTTCGAAATAAATAATGTTATTCGTATAATCCACTTGCAAGTGTAGAATTTGAAGGTTTCTAATAATAAATCTGTTGTATAACTGACTCAACTAAGTTGTGATTTTCTGGTGAGCAATCATTGTCTTAAGTCAATCAAGCGTCACTAAGTTAACCTTTAGCTCACCTAGTGGTAGAACATATATTTTTTATGGATTTTTTAAAAGTGACTGATTGTAATCTGTATCAGACAGTTTTCAGCGAGTTTGAGTATCTTAGCAGCCTGCTATTTGCCTCAAAACTTTTTAATTGGTTCAAATTTATCTAGGCTCGTGGTATAGTGTTCGCTTAATAATTCAGTCAATGAAATAGTAATCGTAATCAAATGACAAGCTGCATATACGATAATCTGATTGTAATGTAACTTAAATAACAACGTTATTTGTAAATAAGGTATTTTTTCCAAGTGCGGTTAAATTATGTGAATTAGATATAAAAAATGTATGATCTTACAAAATCTAATACGACAAAGGATAACATTAGCTTGTGATCAATTATTTATTTGAAAG
Organism: Schistosoma mansoni; assembly: GCF_000237925.1. Classification (NCBI taxonomy): domain Eukaryota; kingdom Metazoa; phylum Platyhelminthes; class Trematoda; order Strigeidida; family Schistosomatidae; genus Schistosoma; species Schistosoma mansoni. The sequence continues at coordinate 52,135,727 of NC_031495.1, forward strand.
TCCAGTGCCAATTTCGTTACTTTTCTGGTTCGATTACAAATCACTTGACGGTGATCGGCTCAGCATTCGAGTCAGTTGTCCAGTAGGAGACACAAAGTACAAGTCAGGTTTATATCCGAAGCCTCATAAACATGTGTGAATCAAAATAATTTGAATAAACAGCATGGATTACAATTACCGGTATTCTGAGGAATTACTGATAAATAAATAAAAAGTGAGAAGTCGTCTGCTACTCTTTTATTACTTCACATTCCGAGCATTCTGGTCGTCAAATAAATACATTTTGTTAGTTAGTTCATTATGATTTTTAAGCATATTTTTGATCACCTTTCATATTAACATGCTAAGACAAACACAAAGTATCTAAGTTAAACATCAATCAATGAATGCTTTATCAAGCTTAGTTTCTTCTAATCACAATGATTCTCAAATACAACACGGAGAACACCAACCCAATCACACTTGATGGCGAAATTCTGGAAGAGGTGGAAACATCCACGTACCTGGGAAGCATCTTTGATAAACAAGGAGTATCTGATGTCGATGTAAAGGCGAGAATAGGCAAAGCAAGAGCAGCATTTCTACAATTGAAGAACATATGGAACTCAAAACAACTGTCAACTAACTTCAAAGTGAGAATCTTCAATATGAACGTCAAGACAGTCCTACTGTATGGAGCTGAAACGTGGAGAACTACTACATCCATCGTCAAGAAGGTACAAGTATTTATAAACAGTTGTCTACGCAAAATACTCAAAATTCACTGGCCGGATATTATCAACAACGGCGTTTTATGGGAGAGGACAAACCAGCTTCCAGCTGAAGAGGAAATTAGGAAAAGACGTTGGAAATGGATAGGACATACATTAAGGAAATCACCAAACTGCATTGCGAGGCAAGCCTTAACTTGGAATCCGGAAGGAAATCGGAAAAGAGGAAGGCCAAAGAACACATTACGTCGGGAAATAGAAGCAGATATGAAAAGGATGAATAACAACTAGAAAGGATTGCCCAGGACAGAGTTGGATGGAGAATGCTGGTGTGCGGCCTATTCTCCCCCACGAGGGGTAACAGGCGTAAGTAAGTAAATAATCAAAATGATTAATTCTAATTCTAACTGTAGTGTAATATCCTGTATGATCACTAGATTTACATAATAATTAATAAAGGTACATATTCACATACCCCATTAAAACAAATTGAAATAACTCTTATTCATTTTTTATACTAAATTCAACCTTCAAACATGTTTTGTGAAGACTTCCATATTTTCATGAAGAAGTTCTAAAAAGTTTGATAAATGACTACTTTGAAAATATCTACAGATTCTTATGTAATTTCTATGATATATCAACTCTTTTTAGTGCTGAACTACTACTTTATGATTATTGTTATAAACAATTTAAAGAAACCTAATTAGATAATCCTTTCAAACTTTTGTCATCTTTCTAACTAACTACAGAGTATTAATGCATTTTTGCTATTTTCAATAATGTTATCATCTTTGTGACATTGTTTGCCATAATTAAAAATCCTTTATCTGCAATTATACAGGGAAATCAAATTCTGTCTTTACTAATCCTATATATATCTTGAGCTTGAAAAGATAGCAGTAATAGCAATATACTCAGTAAAACGTTTATTCCGATAGGACTGTACATCTTTAGAAATGTTTTTAATGAAATGGAGTAAGTGGTGTGAAAGTATAACTTTTGGTACTATCATATGAAGAATTACTATTTATACTTTAATTCGTAATTATTTCAGTATTTATATATTCTGTTTCCGAGCTTACGTTTGACTCATAAACCGCTATCATATGACTTATTGTTCCAGATTCATAATTAATTATTTATTTCCCCATCACTTTAGTTTAACATCACTTATGATCAAGTCATGTGCATATTGTGTCTCTGTTTGGTTAGACATTTCAGGGATACTATTGCATGAGTTCTGAATCATGATTGAATAGAGTAAAAGCGAGAACTAACCTGCTTCCTGTATTTGTCTATGATTTGACGCTTCATTGGAAGGAGCTTGATGGCCAGTCAGTGTTAAGTTCTTAGTTGCTGTTCATTGTTCATTGTTAGTGGGCTAAGAAAAGGACACCGGTCCTGCTTGCGAGATAGACGAGCTAATCGATAATCGGAGTAGAGAGAGATGATACAACTATTCTCCTGTAATTACTCCTTGATCGCACTAGCCGCAACATAATTTTAACCATCTATTTTTATTCGTTATATCAGTTTTGCGCCAAAACAAGAAAAATTAAGTACGCTAATCACGGTAACTTGGTTAGACAAGACAGAACTTATTCACCGACAGCAGTTATAGGTTAATTAGTCAAAAACTTTGATCATTTCATTGGTTGTTTGTGGAAATGACATTGAATTATCGTCACTCTATATTAAGTCCGAGAATGAGATGAAACAGTCCCCAAACACTACCTTCTTTTTAATTATTTTATGACTGAAGCCTTCATTTTTCAAAATAGTGAATTTCATCACTATATATATCAATGTACTTTTATTTAATTATTTCAATTTACTATTTCATATTGTTTTTGTTAAACCGTACAATCCATAAACAAAATAATATTATATCCACTTTCAATGAATACGCTTGACTACCTTATTGACTAGTGTGACCTTTTAATTTCATTTGGTTATGTGATTTAACTGAACAAAGATAAAAGTAACTTACAAAGCGCATCATATCAAATGAGTCATAAACGTATAAAAACCGACTCAACGGGTTGCTTTTTTAGTGTAAGGAGATGTGGAGACTGTTCACAAACCGAACTTTGTTGGATAATCATTGAAGATGAACAAGTGCAGGACTTCACTGGTATGCGCGTTCATCCTCTCATCAGGGATCGACACCAGCACCTTAAAGCTTTTCAGTAAACTTTAACACTCAGGTTAAGTTTTATGCACTTAATTACTATTTTTGTCACAGACGTTATAAACTAGCGTCCTCAAACTCAAAATAATAAAATATTTAGTACAGTGAAAAACTTTAATAATCATGCTTTCCTAAGTGTATATAAAGATCCATTAAAAGATCAATTGCTTTGTGCTATACAATAGTGTGATAAACAACCGAAACTAATATTTCTTTGTGATAAGCATATGTTACCAAGACATGAGGTAACACACGTTCATGGAACTATAGGATATAACACTTATTGACAGATATAAGTAGTATGTAGCACTAATCGTAGGAGGAATGCCTACCCTCAGAAAATTGAAATGAAGAGAACAAGAAGGAAATCGGAGGGCTAACGAGATAACAACACAATTAGAAGAATAATAAAGCATATAACGGGAAACCCAAAAAGGATGTGCAAATGACGTATTTAATATATGATTTTCATATTCTGCTACGTAACTGTGTAATTATGTATTTGATAATTAATTGGCCTTCCCCACCTAACTTCTTGTTCACTATGACATATATATATACGCATGTATAGTTAATGAAGTAATCACATATAAATCAAATAAAAATGATTAGACGTAACATTTAGAAGCAAAAAGTGTGAAACCAATATTCTTGAAAGTAATCTTACTATTGACAAAAGTTACTGAATTTCATACATTCCATTTTGAAATACCAACTAAATGTATTTCAGATGTAATTTGTTTTCGGAACAAAATTTAAGTAAATTAATGAGTAGTATATTACTCTTCATTCGTTTAGTTCATCACTTTTCATAATAATTATCCTATTTTTTTTTATCTTCTTGTTCAAATAATAAAAATTGCAGTCCAATAGACAATGATTTTCACTTGTTTATATTTTCTATTTAATCCGTTGATCGAAAATTGCCGAACTGTGCAACTTTCCTTTCAACTTGTGAAAGATATTTATCTGGTATACCAGCCTCTCTAAAATTTGAAAATGTTTTATTTTTTTTAATCATTCTTCTGTAGAACATTAAGAGTTAAGATCAATAAAACAATAGGTAGATTAATTTTCGTGAATTATACAAACTATATTTACACACAATCTCTCTCTCGTTAAACGCTATTACCATCGTGTTTATTTACTTACTTACTTTCTTATGTCTGTTACTCCCAATGGAGCATAGGCCGCCGACCAGCATTCTCCAACTCATTCCGTCCTGAGCCTTCCTTTCTAGTTCTATCCAGTTGTTGTCCATTCTTCTCATATCTGTTTCCATTTCTCGGCGTAATGTGTTCCTTGGTCTTCCTCTTCTCCTTTGATCCTTAGGATTCCATGTGAGGGCTTGTCTTGTGACGCAGTTGAGTACTTTTCTAGATGTGTGTCCTATCCACTTCCAGCGCTTCTTCTTGATTCCTAACTCCGCTGAAATCCGGTTTGTTCTCTCCCACAGTAGCTTGTTGCTAATAGTGTCTGGCCAACGAATCCGAAGTATTTTGCGTAGACAACTGTTAATAAACACCTGTATCTTCTGGATGATGGCTTTCGTAGTTCTACAAGTTTCCGCACCATACAGTAGAACTATTTTGACATTTGTATTGAAAATTCTGATCTTGGTGTTGGTTGGCAATTGTTTTGTGTTCCAGATGTTCTTCAATGGTAGATATGCTGCTCTTGCTTTGCCGATCTGGGTCTTCCCATCTGCATCAGATCCGATGTGTTTATCGACGATGCTACCCAGATATGTAAAGGATTTTACATCCTCCAAAGCTTCTCCGTCAAGTGTAATTTGATTGGTGCAGGCTGTATTGTATCGGAGAATCTTGCTTTTCCCCTTGTGTATATTGAGACCTACTGCTGCTGAGGCTGCTGCTACGCTGGTCATCTTTTCCTGAATTTGTTGTCGCGTTTGTGACAGAAGAGCCAGATCATCTGCGAAGTCTAAATCATCCAGCTGCATCCTAGCTGTCCACTGCATCTCGCGCTTCTGTCCAGATGTTGACGTCTTCATGATCCAGTCGATCGCCAGGAGAAAGAGAAAGGGTGAGAGTAAGCAACCTTGCCTAACACCGGTCTTTACCTCGAAAGAGTCGGTGAGTTGTCCTCCGTGGACGATTTGGCAGTTTAGTCCATCATAGGAGTTCCGTATGATATTGACTATCTTCTCAGGCACATCGTAGTGTCGAAGGAGCCTCCATAGTGTTGTCCTGTCCACGCTATCAAATGCTTTCTTGTAATCAATGAAGTCGATGTAGAGTGATGAATTCCATTCAATTGATTGTTCCACAATGATCCGTAGAGTTGCGATTTCGTCTGTACACGATCGATCCTTACGGAATCCAGCCTGTTGATCTCAAAGTTGGGTGTCTACGGAGTCTCTCATTCTGGTAAACAATACCCTGTTGAAGACTTTTCCTGGTATTGAGAGAAGAGTGATGCCCCTGTAGTTGTCGCACTTGCTGAGATCGCCTTTCCTCGGTATCTTGATCAGAAGTCCTTTTTTCCAGTCTGTTGGTACTTGTTCTTCGTCCCAAATCTTACTGAAGAGAATGTGGAGTATCTTGGCAGTTGCTGTTACATTTGCTTTCAGTGCCTCTACCTGGATGTTGTCTGGTCCCGCTGCTTTCCCGCTCTTGATTTGTCTAATGGCCATGCTGATCTCCTCAATTGTTGGTGGGCCAACATCTATTGGGAGGTCTGTGCGTGCTGCTTCGATGTTGGGTGGGTTCAGTGGAGCTGGTCGATTCAACAGTTCTTTGAAGTGTTCTACCTACCTGTTTCGTTGTTCTTCAATGTCGGTGATTACTTTGCCTTCCTTGCTTTTCACTGGTCTTTCTGGCTTACGGTAATTTCCAGCAAATTTCTTTGTTGAGTCATACAATTGTCTCTTGCAGCCTTTTCCGCCGTCATTGCTAAATCTTCCACATATTTACGTTTATCGGTTCTGATGCTCCTCTTCGCTTGCTTGTTTACTTCTGTGTATTCGGCTTGTGCCTTGGCTTTTTCTGTTCTTGTTCGGGTGGTATTGATTGCTGCCTTCTTGTTCCTCATTTCTTCAATTTTATCCAGTGTACCAACAGTGATCCATTCCTTGTGATGGTGCTTCTTGTGGCCCAGAACCTCATGACATGTTGAAGTGATTGCCTCCTTGATCTCTTTCCAGTTGTTCTACATGGTAGTTCTCCCTCCAGTGAGTAGATCGCGAAAGGCCTGGAACCTATTGCTAAGGGCGTTTTTTAATTCTTTGAGATTTTCAGTATCCCGAAGAAAGGCAGTATTAAACTTTCATGATGTTGTCTGCTCTGTTGTCCAGTGCTTCTTGAGTTTTAGTTTCATCTTGGCGACCAGCAAATGATGATCGGATGCTATATCAGCTCCTCTCCTGGTTCTCACATCCTCCATCGTCCTCCTGAACTTTTTGTTGATGCAGATATGGTCGATTTGGTTCTGTATAGTGTGGTCCCGTGAAGCATTATCATTGTGCATTGTATACTTAAGACTTATGGCAATCTATTTTGTTGAAAGCAGTCATAAATGTGTGTACGTGACAGTAGCTGGTATAAAATACGAAAATAATAATTACGGTCAACAGTGTTGGTGTGTCAGTGGTTGTTGTTGTTGTTGTTTTGAATAATAAATGAAGGCCAGTATAATACTTAATTAATACATAGAATATTGTTCAAAATTTTGTTTGAGATAATTTCAGACAACGTATATTAATTAGTAGTGGTTATTCAATCGATTCGTGAATGCAGAAAATATGTATCTATTTAATGAGCCAATACATATTTACATTCAGCTCGCAATATTGACAAACAAAGAAACCGAATACCTTACAGCTGGTAGTAAATATCAATTTATTGGCTACCGTTACTCACAAGACTATTGGACTACTGTTCTGGGGTTTGATGTGATTATTAATAGATCGTAGTATACTTGTGAACGTCACCACGGGACGGGGGTAAATTCAGCTGAATAACCACTAAAAAACGACGAAGAACTCCAAAATTCCAATACTATACACCATTCAAAGTGTATTTCAACACATTGATTTTACTTCAAACAAGCATTATAAATGCAAATATTGTCGGTTTTAACTTACATTAAGACAAGTAAAACTAACTAAGATGCAGGTGTATGCTTGTAATAAAGATATACAATGTGGTGGAAAACACTTCTCGCGTTCCTCTAATAACTAATAACATAACAGAACTACTTACTTTAACTCTTTTAATTTACGTGTTTTTGCTTCGTTTAAACGCAAACGCCTTAACCTTGCTTCTTCATTTAATCGCAGACCTTCTTCAAATACAGCATTTCTTTCTGCAATGCGTTCTCTTTCTTTTTCACATATTTGAAGGCGAAGATCTTTTAAATTTTGAAAACTCTTCTGTTTAGCTTCATATTCAGCGCGTTTATCATTTTCTACAAGTTCTTGTTGACGTCTTAAAAAGTATATGAATTAAAGTGAAAACATATCTTATCCATGAAGTCTTTTTTTAATGATACCCAATGGAAATAGTTAGTCTAATTAAGAAACATCGTTAATCGTAATGTTAATGTTTCTGTTCATGGTAACATATAACGTGTATTTTGTATTAACTTATCGGCTTCCAATTATGTGAACCTTTTTGGGTTTTTTATGATTGAGTGTACTTGTCTCAGATATACACTATTCTCACGAGTATTGAAAAAGTTAGTTGAGCAGTGAATTATTCATCCTCAGTATTTACTCACATGACATATGATTATCTCTAAAGTGAGCAATGGGTATATGACTTTATGTGACATCATTTGAAGTGAAAGTCACTACCAATATTACATTAGCTTTTTATTTCTTTTTAATAAATGAATATTTTATTACCTTACGCTTATTTTATAGCAAGCTTCTCAAACTGTCTTCTTTCCCAATCACCTTTTATTATTTTTATTGCTCTTATTGTGTTTTAAATGAAATCAACAGACGGTTGAGTCAAATGAGAAATATGAAGAGGTCCAATGATGTTAATTGATTCGTTGTACTTTTTTCATATTTTACTTAAAATCTTGAACGTCAGTTGACATTTTACAAATAGGAGAGAAAAACCTTACTGAGGTAAAGTGTAGTATTGTAACCTTATCTTTTAGAATAATACTATTTGAGATCTTTAATTATTATAAGTTACAGTTTGATTAGGGTGAAATAAAGTTTTAATTTATTGAAATGCCAGTGTATTCATATGTAAATGGTCATTTAAAAGAAGGAGAAGATATATGATCTCAAAAAAATATGCTTCAAGAGCCTGTCTTCAGTTTATATTTCTGGAGAATAAAATGTTTCATGATCAATCATCTCGACAACTATAATCATTACTAATCTCCTCACATAACTTGACCACAAAAATCTTACTTTTAGAGTTTACCTACATAATAAGTTTCAGTAATTTATGCGGTTGATGGTTTAAACATTAAACCGAAACTTGATGAGCTTTTGGATTCAAAACCCGCTAGCGAACTCGAAGGATTAATGTTGGAATTTAGTTACGAATGAAGTTATGAGATTAGACATTTTGTTTATACGATACCATAGGGTGTCAACTAAGATTACATCCTAAACATTTAGAAATAAATTTGTGTATATTCGGCATATGTGAAGATATAGTTAATATTTATCAAACAAACGTATTTACCACTTAAATAAAATAGCATAAAGGGCAAAATTGATTGTGTGAAACAAAATAATTTACTTCAAAATTCTTTCAAATTCAACTCTTTCACGACCAGCTTCAATTGCTAACTGACGTTTTCTGTCTTCAGCTTGCGCTGCTCTAGCTAATTTCAATTCATTTTCTGTTTCAATTTTTTTCTGTGCAGCTAATAATTCTTTACGTCTCCATTCTCTTTCATTAGCTTCAGCTGCGCGTTTAGCTCTCAGTGCATCACGTTCTGCGGCTTCATCCGATGCTTTTTCTTGTAATGCACGTAAACGTGTAATTTCTAGTTCTTTCTCATGTTTTATACGTAATTGTTCAGCTTCATAGGCAGCTTCACGTTCCTTTAATTGAGAAAAGAACGTTAAACATCACATTCATGATTGGAATTTCTTATTTTTCTTAAAATTACAGTGTTTATAATGATTCATTCAGTATTGTTTGTTTGAATCTTCCCATCGATTTGTTAGAACTGCAATACGCACAGTATGCACATATGCCAATTAGAGACTGACCAGTTGCAGTCCTAACAAATC
>NC_031495.1:52145059-52195914 GCF_000237925.1 Schistosoma mansoni
TGTAATCAAGTGTGAAATTTTTTTGTATTTTTTACTCTTATATTCGATATATATATACATAGGTGTGAACCATTTACACCCTTGTATACGGATTCATTAGTTACTATCCAATATGTTTCTTTTTTTGTAATTTACATTTTAACCTAAAAATTTTTTTGTTGTTGTTGCGAAATTTACATGATTGATGAAAGTGATCTATGGACAAAACTATTGACCTTAGATTATTTTTGTTTGTTTTTTCATGGTTCAATGATATGCAGCAAAAAGACAGTAGTTAACATGGTTTTATCCTTAAAATTCACAATATCAAAGTATATGCTCACTATTCAGAGCAAAACAGAAAGAAAAAGGTAATGTATACGTGAATGGAAACAACAGGATGTTATGAATTTCAAGTTTCCGGTAGTTTGTTATTCAGGAACGAGTCTAAGGGAGTGGGGTGGGGTGATGCTTTTTGTTAGATTAAGAGCTACGTTATTTAGTGTCACATTTAGAGATATTATCATCAAACTATTCGGAAATCTATAAGCAAAGATCAATAGTGGCTAGCAGTGGAATCTAGGACACGCATTCCTTCCTATTTGGGACTCGTCAGCTGGATATATCTGCATCACAGAATTGATATTCACCTAAAATGATTAATCATTACGTTTTAAACAATACTTGAATGAATTTAAACTTCACTCCATCGCACAAACAAGTGGCTATCAGGACTCAGTGGCCGAGTGAATAACGCGATGGCGTTTGAAGCGAGGGTACTGGGTTCGAGTCTCAGAGTGAACATCAACTCTGAGATGCAGGTACATCCAGCTGACGAGTCCCGAACAGGACGAAACGCGCGTCCTGGATTCCACTGCTAGCCACTATCCATCTCTGCTTACCAGTGTTTATAATGGTTTTATGATCATAAATATAATAAAACAAATAAGTTACTTAAAGCTATTTAACAAAGCATGTTTTAAAATTACTAATGACGACACGGCTTCTAATTCTTCAGTGAACAGATCAATTGTGAAAATCTCATCAACAGTGTATCTAAGATAAAATCTAGTTTTTGAATGATTTGATAAAAGTAGCAATAAGAGTTAATTAGATCCAATTTTAGTATCGTTGATCTTCCTATTTCAGTGAAGCAGACTTCACCAGCTGACATAGATAAACACATCTGAATCTTCTTAGGGGCGAATCGGTGTAATTTTTTTAACTTTCAGTAAACCTTCCATCAGTTTAATTCGACATATCGGAAAATATTATTTCCAAATGCTCAAATTTATCACAAAAAAATGTCGATGGTCAAGCGAAAGTTTTTGCTTAAAAAGTTGTTTAACAGCCTAGGAAATTCACAAATGTTCATAGATATTCACTATTTGTTTCCGACTATTGAGTATAGAATTATTGTAGTATATATTAAAAAGGATTACAAGAAGGTAATGATTCTTATAAGCATATTAAGTATATGTTGTACTCAGTGTCTATGAACTGTAAGTTTTGTTCAACATTATTTCTCATTACTTTGACATGGACAAAGTAAGAACTACCGAACAACAACATTACGCTTTATGATTCAGTTAACAAGAAAACATTTTAAATTAACTGTTATATCAATTTCAGTTAAACTTGAAGTAGTATTTTCTATGATTTGACACATTTACACAAAAACGTATTTGATAAATATCATGATTCTGAAAAGAAAACGAATATTCATAAAATTTATTTTCTGGATGTTGGGAATTAAGAATTATTACTAATGTAATGAACGAAGACTTCGTGGGGAAAAGCGACTCACTGTTTTATACAGAAAACAGTGCCTTTGTAAAATATGAAAATCATACATCATTTGCATATCTTCTTTCAGTTGTTCTCCACATACTTCATCATCCTTTCGATCATGATGTTATTCTGATCGCTCGTCGTTTACCTTTCTCTTATTTTTATTTCAGTGTTCTGCTGATAAGCATTCTACTTCCAATTCCTGCTAAATACTACTAATGTCTGTTTGCATAAGTAGTGCACACCATGCCTATAGCGAGTAAATTAAAGTAAGAAATTCTTTATTTAAAATATTTATGGTTGAGTAGTCCAGTTGCTTGATATTTTATAAGTTATGGCTTAAAACAAAAGCCAGTGAAGAACTTACTGTAGTTCTGTATCATATTCTTTATCAACAATAATATACACCTAAAAGTTGAAAAAATCAATTTCTATTGATTTTTTACGAGAAGTAAATCTTTACTATCCCTTAACCTATTGTTATCATTTTCCAAGTTCTACCTCATCATATCGATGTCAACTTTTTCTTCTTAGAGCATTTCGCTTAGTCCTTGTGTAGCAGCTTTTACAGTCCTTGTTCATACAACACAATTCGATTGTCAGAGAATGAGAATGCACAAATACAAATCGATTATTTACTAGCTGTTTCTAGAAGAACTTACGTATCTTATGTAAAATGATTTCATTAAAAAATCAATCATGTTTTCGTGCCAATAAAAGATGGTTTAATGGAGTAGTGGCTTACTGCTTTTTCATTTTGAATTTGCATTATTTTCAAATCCATCAGACGATCTTTTTCTTTTTCAACTTCTCGTCGTTTTCTTAATTCCTCATTAGCTACATTAAGCTCAATTCTCATTTTTTCTTGAATTTTCCTTTTCTTCTCTCTATTAGCAATTTCTTTCATATTCTCTTCAGCTATTCGTTGTGTCGCTAAAATATTCTCCTGTTCGGTTCGTTCTAATTCCATCAGACGATCTTGCTTATTTTCCTCGATTTGTTCTAAAACTCTACAAGCTCCAAGAATTTCCTAAGAAAATCCGATAATAATAATAATAATAATGGATTTCATAGAATTATCGAAAACCATTTTAATTTGCTTCCACCTATGACTGTATGATAACGTTCCTGATATCAGGATTCGCCGAAATTCTAAAATTTTATTTTACTAAAAAACAGTCTTATAGTGAAAAAATAAATCATATAAAATCCATATATCGTTTGGAGTAAACTAATGCAACTCATAAGATTCCAAACAAATTAGAGTCAAAGAATAAACCAACTGTTCGAAATTTTTATGTTAAAACTCGGGTGTTACCTATTGATCATGAAATCGTAGGAAAGATTTTTTGTTCAGAAGGGAAAACTCATTAGTGTTGATATATTTGAAGTGAAAAGTTCACCCATTAAGCTGTCATTATCTTCACATATGTAATCATAAGTACAAACTTTCAAAAAAATGTGCGCACTTTGATATTTCGTAGAATATTCTTCTGAAAACGTGAGAAATAATAAACTGCTATTCATAGTTTTATTATAGTTGTCTAATCAGGCGTTTAAAGGGCTTGCTTTAGGTCTCTTAAGTGGTGTCAAGTCGTTAAAGGAATTCAACAAGACAGCCCAAACCACGGTTCTGTATTGGGTGACAATCGTTAGCATGTAACATCTGTGACCAAGAATTAACTGAAATTTCGATGGAATCCATATACGTGTCACTTAGTATCAGAATCAGTGAAGTTACCACGGAGAGAATAACTCTCCTTCAAATAACAGGTACATCCTGCTGAGGACTGCCGATTAGCATGAAACTTAGGTTTGGGGTTTCCTATCCACTGGTCTGATCATTCATGTATAGAAACAGTTCATTTGATATTGGATAGCTTAAAACACGCGTAAAGTTAAACGAAAGAGCTTGATAAGTAAATATGTCTAGATGAACATGATGTTGGTTGTTACTTAGTGACTAATCAGTGTACATAACTGAACAATTCGGACGTCACTTAACAGCTTATTATTTTATTCAAGTTTATTATTTGGATAGCTGAGGTTTTTGAAAATTTGCTCTCCTCGTTTTGAGTATAATCTCAACGAATTATTTTGATGACTTTTTTATTTTGCTCTTCAAATTTGTATCAGATACTATTGGGCTCATGCCACTAGCAACTTAAAAACATCAAACTAAATAAAATAAAATAAACAGTTGTATAAGGAAATAACTCTTCTCGTGTATCAAAATTAATGTCCAATAATACCACTGAAAACGCTACAGTGAATTATAGACTAAGTAATCAGTTATTTACATGACCTCAGAATACACTCACGAGTAAGTTGTGAACATGATGCTTTTGGTGTTTTTTTGGAAGTTTCGAGGGTTTTTTAAAGAACTGTAAATTTCTCGTTATTATTCATGCACACAATTATTTATGTAAGATATGTTCTTCCACTAAACATTTGGGCGAATTTGTGATTGCATTATTATAACTTTAACCATGTCTTAACTGTATTTATTCTGACGATTAATCTCACAATTCGTATTTAATATACAAACTTATCTAAGTTAATATTGAATATTAGTCGACTCGGCACTAACATCTTAATTTTATTTGACAAACAATCGTAAATTCATATGCTATAATTTTGAACGATGTATTTTTCTAAAGCCTGACCACTATTTGAATTAGTAATTGCAAAAGCCAAAGATGATATTACAAAGAATAATACTCGTTCATATATTAGTGTTTCCATCGTTAATCTGACATAAAACGGGGTGATATTTTGGTGTAGTTCCAGGTTTGTGTTTGAGAAAATGTAATGTTTTTACAACCTACATATATTTCATTGCATTTCTAGGTAAGCGAAGTAATCAACTAATTTAGCGATTGTTTTTTGTATTTTGCTTCAGTCTGTTAGTATAAGGTGAGAAAAGTGAGATATGAAACTTGGATCCTCACTCTTTATTGAATCAGTTTTTTAAAATAGATATTTGTCAAACGGTTGTTTCATAATATTTCCATATACTTCTAACGGTAGCATATCTTTCCATTTATCGATTGTTGCTACGCTATTTATCGTTCATAAATTTCAGTCAATTATAAACCTTTTGCTCAGATTTGAATTAAAAATGCCCTGGTTATGCGTATGCTAGGGTTCACTAGACGTGTTGAGTTTTAGCCAAACGTTTTACTCACAGTCACTTGAGTTATAAAACTATGATTTTACAGTATCCTGACCAGGGTTCTACGTAAGAGTGGATTTACATACCACAACACTGAAACGTAGTTAGCGACTCAGAGGAGAACATAACAACGGTTATTAGAGAAAAATAACCATACAATACCAGACAAAGTTTACCAATCATGTTTTTCAAGTAACATGCTGATTTAAAATCATGTCATGAAACTCTGTCTTTACTAAAACGATCAGTGATGGCTTTATCAATTATTAAGCTAATAGCTTGTTTCACATTACTTTATGATATGTCGCTTTGTTAATTATATGAATATCTGAGATATTGAAAAAGGCTGTGGATTATATCCACATCAAGAACAAGTCAGCTAGATCGTTGTAAATCATTCAAAGGACTGGGTTTTTAAAGAACGGAATAATATTGATAATGGTTATTTTAATCAGTCAGCCTACAAGAAGAATTTCCAAGTCAATCAATAATAGAATTCAAATAAAGCTGCTACCTGATGTTTGCGCTTTTTTTCTATCTCTTCCTGTATGTGTATAGCGTTTTGTCTTTCTAACTCCATCATATTATCTAAACGTAGTTCTTCTTCAGCCATTTCCTTCTTAATTAAACTTTTTTCTAGAATTTGTTCATCTCTTATTGCTTGTATTTTGGCATTCAATATCCATTCGTTTAATGCCTTTATTTCATCTTCTTGATCTTGTCGTTGTTCCAAAGCTTTTTGTAACAAACTTTCTGCTTGTTTCTTTGCTTCTTCTTCTAAATCTGTAAGCCGTTCATTGCGCACACGATTTAAATCATATTCACGCATTTTCTGTTTACGTTGCTCTACTGCTTCCTACGAAAAAATAGTGAGGATCAATGAACACTAAACTTATTCCATGTACTAAAGATTAGATAAAAAACTTACACCATTTGACATCCGAAACGTCAATTTTCTGTAGGGATTCCCAATACAGTTACTAGACGTAAATTGAAAATGTTATATTTACTTCGAATCTATAAGGATCATATCCGTTTGCTCCTAGGTTTTTTGCTCTTTGAAAAGCATTCTGTCGATCGGAGTACGTTGCACAAGTTTTGTGACTATATTCTAAAGCAGATAAAGATCACTCTATAAGGTTGCATCCTCGAATATCACATAGGCATACAAGTACATTCATGTGAAGGAAATTTGCTAGGTTTATATCAGTATTTTTATCTTAAACGTTATCACTTCACTTTTGAAGATTTTTAAGCGTCTGTTCTAATACTAGGTACGCATGATTATGTTGTTTTTCAGTGGTCATGTGAAGAATAAAAATTATTTAAAAAATTACATGACCTCACATGAGATACTTGCAACAGTACGTAGTTGGAAACTATACAACAATTCAACAAATAAGCGAAACTAGGTAACAAAGGCCAATAATTTTGTAAGTAATCAGATATTTCTGAATAATCATCGAATGATAGAAATTTGTTAACTATCCATGGCCGCTCATGTTGGACAATATTTCCAAGCTGCAAACTCGAATCTTCAAGGTGATATGTAACTGTATTGTATTTCACCAATGAAATGGTTTGCGAATTTCCAAAATAAGATCACTTCAAAGGTCAAAAAGCATGACTGGAACATTATTTTTACTCAAATGATTGTAGTTTTAACATATGTATTTTTTATTCACTGTGATATGAAGCGGACACAGCTTTTAATATCTTTGTAAAGTTTTCTTTGCTCGTAAAATGGCTTTAGACCGTTACAGTGAGCGGATCCCGTATCAGATTATTAGTTTTGTTTAGAGATATACGTCATATATGCAAACAGACGAAGAAAACTGTAGCAGTAAATAAATCTCAAAACTAAAGTCCTTTGGGTTCTCAAAACTGATGCTAACCTCAGAAGTTTTACAGGACACACCTCGGCTGAAGCTGCTTCGTCACGCATTCGGACCAGACTACGGGTGAGTGCTCCGTGCTACTCATCCTTTGCAATGATTAGCTGGCTTAGCTCAGACACTCCTCACACACATCAACAACCTTTCTAGATATATATTTTGACCTATTCATTCCCGACTTTTGATTTAACTAGGTTGGTATCCTTTGATTGTAAAGGTGTTGTGGACAAAGGCGTTGTCGAACCCTTAATATTTTAGGCCATTTTATCACTTTTACAGGCAAAATGAGTTCTTCTGCAAAGTGACTTTTGTATGCTCAGGTAACACTAAAAACGTTTACTTATCAATTGTGCAGGAAGTAAACAACACTTTGTGCATTCTTATTTATTATTAGTATGTTTTAAGGAAGTCTGAAGTAGCATATTTTCAGTTTTCCAATTTGGCATCAGTCAACTTCAAGTTTAATACACCGATTTTCAATGCATATTTACAAATAGGATTCTTACCAGAATTGTTTTCTGTTCAGATTTCTCTTGATCATTAACAAATCGTTCCTCTTCATCTGTCAACAATTTAGCTTTTTGTAAAAGTTCTTTATATTTTTCTGGTGGTATGACTATTCTTTTCTTGTCAATGTAATCTGAAGGTATTCTGTGAAGCAAGATGAATCACGGAATTCCTTACATAAGACTACGAACTAAATCAGACGTGAGATGCCTTATTTTTCTTCTCTGCTGATTTTCTTTTTCAGGCCCACACTCTTCCCGTAATAAACCTGGTCTAAATAGTTTTTGCCTTGTAATAATGATGTCGGGGTCTTTCGAAATACTATTATCCTGCTCCGTTAAACGGCACTACTGAAATTAAGCATGTTTCGAATTTATTTACCTGTCGTTCTTTCAAATACATCGGCATTCCAAATAAATCTTCATCAACATTGGAATGTCTACTTATTGTACGATATGATAGCGTTTTGGACCGTTTAGAATGCAATGAATTGGAAGAGTGAAAGCTCTGGCTACGTGTCCCAGCACTTATGAAGCTGCTTGCTGGCTAGAATTAAAATAGAATAAAACTTAGGAAACTTTAATTTCATACCATCGTCAGTTTCAGGTGTTGTTATGGTAATTAAAACATTTGAAACGGAAAAACAAAAGTTTTTCCATGTCTGCATTCACATTTTGTCAACCAAATACATGCACAAAGTAACAAATAGTAATATGTTAAGTTTGATTTTTTTTATATATTTTATCAGGTTTCATATGACTGAAGAGGGTATGTACAACCATATCATGTGAAACAAAATCAAATTAATTCCTCGAAGTAAAGGTTGTATGAGAAAGATTTTCCTAAATGTAGTTCATAATCTTGATAGTGATCATTATTAATCTATTAAGTTGTTCTGAAAAACTTCACAGATATTGTTGGTATGATACTTGAAAACAAGCGACTGTAGCGGTATATCTCTGAAATAAATAGTTATGTAAGTCTTTTGAGTTTGTAAGCCTGCCCTTATGAGATTTTTGATCCATATTCATTGAAGAAGACAGAGGATTTACTAATTCTCCTGAACGTCGGAGTGACGTTCTGTAAACGGATTGAGCTGCAGTGTACCCAGTGCTAGCTTACACTGTATTGCGAATAACGTGTAACACGAGTGGAAGGGCATTGGTCCGCTGTAAAACGTCTGCAGCTGACATTGGAGCTTTCAACTGATGATGAAATTGTTTTACCAAGCCGTTTGCTAGTGGATGGTAGGCGGTCGTTTGGAAAACTCTAGATCCGAACTCGCCCCCACGGTCTGTAGTGATAGAAGGAGAGCAGCCGAAATTTTCTGCCCATCGTTCGACGAGGGTGCGAGCCCTTGTTTCAGCAGTAATGTCTTTGGTGGGTTCTGCTTCTTGCCATTGTGTGAAACGGTCTAAAAATGTTAAGAGGTAAGAGTATCCATTTGAATCTGGTATGAGTCCCATTGAATGTAGATGAACATGGTTGAAACGAGCATGGAGAGTTTTGAAAGAGCCTAAGGGACATTCGTTGTGTCTAATCACCATAGGTTTCTGGCAGCCTACACAGGAGATTGCCAACTCCCTCACGTCCTTAATTATACTAGGTCAACAAATTCGTTCAACTATGAGCTTGATGGATGCTCAAACACCTGGATGGGAAAGCTCTTGCAAGTATTTAAGATGTTCTGGCACGATTGAAAGATCTTTACCTGTAGATGCGTCAGTTATTAAAGTTCCCTTACCTGTTTCCTTCTGTTTGATAAGTAGTTAAAATGTTGTGCTGAAGATCAGAATTATCATTTCGAAGCTGGACGAGCTTAGACGGGTGAAATAGGTTGTACGAGAGAAGACATCTCTAACTACGCTGTTTGCCGCAGAAATGTGTCTTATGTCTGAAGTCAACCGGAAAATGTAGTCCAGTTGTCGTGACCTTCGAGAAGAGTGCTTGTCTGTAGGTGTTCTTAGAGGGGAGGGAAGAGGTTTGCGATCGGTAAACAGAGGTTTATGATTAGTAAAAAAAAGTGAATTCTCAGCCTTCAAAAAGGTGTTGGAAGTGTCGCGCAGCACAATACATGGCTATGGGCTTTCTGTTGTAAGTGTCATACGGTTTCAAGAAGGATCATAAAGGTTATTATGTGTCGTTTACACATTGTTGTAACACTTTCGATTGCCGAGTCGGATGCGTCTTCTGGGATAATAATGAGTAGCTTGGTGTCCTGGAGTGTGAGCATGGTTGTTATAGTGATAAATTCCCGGACTAAGGAAAACGCTTTTTCCTTGTCGTCGTCCGAATCGATAATTTTCACACTTCCACAAAGTTACTCTGTTAAAAGACGCATTGGAGATGCTCAATTCTGTATGAACCGTCAATACAGACTTTCCAGGCCGTTGAACACACGTAATTGTTTGTTTGCTTCTGAATAGTTCAGAATGGCCTCGACTTTGCTTTCCAGGAGGGTGGATGCCTTGAGCATCAATAGTATATCCGAGAAAATCCAGAAAGTCGGGGCGGACTCGATATTTCTGAATGTATGCAGTAATGTCAAGCTTTTTCAGTCGTTCGAATACAAAGTTCAGACGCTATAAGTGGGATCCTCTCTCCGGGCATAAAATCGAGCGGTCATCAGTATATCCATGTACGAAGTTGTGACCTCGAAAGACGTCATAGACGGATCTCTGTAATGTTTGGGCAGCAGTCCTTAAGCCGAAAAGCATGCACGAAAATTCGTAGAGCCCGGAACAGGTTATGTTGGCTGTTTAGGGAATGCCGTTAGCAGCCATAGGAATTTGGTTTTAAATGCTTTAACCTGGTCGATTTCTACAAAACAGTCGTACCTTCTAAGGTAGCTATCGATTAGTGAATGTGAAGGAACAGATAACAATCATTAATGGTTTTTGTATTCAATCACCGACACTCACCAGTTGGACGCCAATCATTGCTGTTGTTCTAGGGAACATTTTTCGCCACGTTGATGAAGTACAGCAGACAACTATGTTTGCCAGCTACGGTTGCCTCTAACTCCTACCTGTTGAGAATTTTGTCGAAACGCTTTTTGGCGTCGGGCAGTTCGGGAATGGGGAAACTTCATGGTTTTGCATAATTTCTAGAAGGCGTGCCATATTAATTATGGTACCACCACCGATAACATTTATCTATCTCTCGTGGTTAAGAAACAGATCTTCGTCCTGTCGAGCTTCTGTGAAGAGTTTGTGAACGTAGCAAAAAGCCTAAAACGATGAACTTTGGAAGAATGGTAAGGTTTCTGGATCACGTAAACGACTACTGCACGTAGGACACAACATAACATTTTGTTTTATCCCAAGATTCCTTGTATTATTGTGTCTAAAGGACTCAAAAGCAAACAATTTTTCATTAAAATGCCCGTATACATGTGTAATTTTTTCCCAAAAGATTTAATGTGAGAAGACTGCTTATCATCTATTACACAAAATTATTTCCTCTTGTCCGTTTTGTGTCCTCACTCATGTAATAGTGTATCTCTACATGTACTTATAATTTAATTTTTTCATTTCACAAGACGTCTGGAAATGAGGAAAACTTTATATTAGTGAAAGATGACCAGATTCTGTTGAACATAGCAGTACATAGTATGAGTGTTAAACATAGACAAGGTTGTTGAGTTTAAACTTCAAGCTGATCACGTCTTAGGTTAGTCACTTCGTCACCAGGAAAGGAGTGGGCTGTGGAGTCAAATAAATCTCAAAAATCCATAGTTCTGCAAATCTTCAATACTGGTGCTGACCTCATTAGTTTAACTGGACACATCTAGCTGAAGGAGCTTGGTTACGCATCATCACGAGATCACAAATGTGTACGCCGTGATAGTCATCTCTTACAATCTTAAGCCAGCCTAGATTAAGAGCTTCCCTATGTATCGACAACCCTTCAAATATATCTTCGAACCTCTTCACTTCTAACTTCTGGTTTGAATAGTTTGGCGTACTTTGATTATAAAAGGTGTTATGGGTATAGGAACTGTCAAACTCCTGATATTTGAAACCATTTAAATGCTCTCCTTTTCACTTTTAGCAAGTGAGTCTAACTTTAGAGTACCATTTGACTGTGGTAGTCGAATTCTGATGCAGTCGACTTGATAAATAAATTCTATAGTATAACATTTATCTATCTCCACTAACGTTAAAAGTTGTTGTTTTCTGAACTGTTCCAGACATCGAACATGAGATGTTTTGTTAACTTCACTAACATAAGATGTTAATTGTTTATAATTTACTTGCTGTTATGAGACAGTCCGTAAGTTTTATCCATAGCCTACTCCAAACAATTTTTATTTTCTACTGTTTCCAGTTGTTCAACTTATATTTGGTCTGGAAAACTTGTTGAAACTGAACATAGTGAAAGTTCAGCAGAGAATTTTGACGGAAATTCATTTCTCAATATGCTGCCGCGGCATGAGTAGGACAACGTTAGGGAGTAACGACGTTCGACATTCAGTCGGATTATGAAGATCATCGGGACACTATTCACCAAAATTTTCGTAAATGACGAAGGTCATCAGATACCCTAACTTGTAACTTGTTTCTACACTCTGACTTATTAATAACTGTTGGCTGATATACAGACAAGTACTACAGAGGGACAATATTTATTCACCTGCAACCGCGATTTGACAAGATAAATGCCAACATTTGTAATGATGAAGGATTAACTGTAGTGCCGTCCATTGTTAACACTGGGGCTCATCAGAAGTGTAGTTTCCATTATCAGTTGCAGGCTCAAATGCACGGTTACTACAGAGTTTTCCCTAGTTTCGATACTACCATTTATACAAGTGATTGAAATCAAACAATGTGTTTGAATCATCGGTTTATACGATTATATTTGCAAACCAGCGAGTGAAATATAGGCTGAGACATCAACATAATGCATAATGTGACTCCTCCATAAACTGGGCCTCAATAAGTAAAAAATATGTGATCTAGTAATTTGAATATGTTTGTCTGCTAAATTAGCTTAATATGTTGAGAGTAAAAATGGAAAACATTTTTTTAGTCATAGAAGAGTTTGTCCTGTGTCCCGTTCAGTTTAGTGTACTTAAACATGACCACTACCTCGATGACTTAATCAGATTTAGTTCACTTAGCATTTGACCTAATTGTTGAATAGTTGTTGACAACTAAGAGAGTGATTGCTTGTGTATGATGAGATATTGATTTCCGATGTTCCTTGCATTTTTACGCACCAAACGTACTCCTTTATAACAGAACACAAGCATCTTCGAGTATCCGAATTGATGAGGATTCGCTAAACCACCTTTTGTTTAGTCACAACACGTGAATTTCCATAGCATCTCAGTTTAGGTTTAATATGACATGAAAGCATGGGTTTTGACTCATTTGTATTCTTCAGTCTATGAAGTACTATGCTTTAGTGTTGTTGGGTCACTAAGTATTATCAATATATTAGAAAAGTACGAGAAACAACTGTAGAATGAACGAACAAAAATATATTTATGTATGTATGTATGAGTGAATGTATGTATGTATAACGAATAAAAAGAAATACAATCACCTAGTGTTAGATCCATTTTGAAAGTGAAAATCCCTCCATGCATACATTTGTGATTTCTTCCTTGTGTTTTCTTTATTTGTATATATTGTTAACTTTTTGATGCTAATTAAGTCTGTAACGTTTAATTTTCTTGGTTTTCTTATCGTTTTTATTGAGTCTCTATGTTCCTTACTGAACTGTATTTAGTTTGTTTTAATTATTATTCTGACGGCTGCCATACTGACTGCTCGCTCTTTGATTGTGCGGTTTGATTTTGACTGGGATCGTGCATTTTTGGTTGTAATTTGGAGCACTTTCTCAGATATTGAAACGATTTGTGTTATAAAACAGCCGCTCAAACGAAATGATACTTGATCTATCCAGAAGGGATAGAATAACACTCACCTTTTGGTGTTTTCGGTAATTTTCATATATTTCTTACCACTTTGCTATTCATTGTAATTTAGATTGAATGTTTTGGTATCAATTGTCGGTTGAATAACTGGGTGGTAATATTTGTTTAGGTAAATTTGTACATTTGTATATATGATGAAATTTAGAACCGTTATTACTCCAAAACACCTTGTTCTGATTTCGATTGAAACGAGTTACTAAACCTTTACTATAGTTATTCAACCACATCCAGACCTATTGGAATTTAGGTTTGGATCTTACACCTAGTCTTTTTCTAATACTGGTGTAAGTTTGGCTTACCAGTCAGTGTATACTATACATATCAGCTTAGGGTAATTCTGATTTCAAGATGTCCGACTCCAAGTCCTTTTGAAAATAAAAGAAGAGGCACAGTATGCTGAATTTTGTGTTGATGATAGGTGATGTGGGAAGTCCAAAATGGTTATCTGTGGCATAGAAATAGTTCCTCGTTAGGTAGTTCAGGGATCCTATTTTGATATTCGACAGGGTGCTTCTATTTCATTCCACTATAATCTTCCATCACCTGTCCCTTACAAACTTCACCGTTCCTCTATTCTTGATGTTATTATAATTACTCTACGTTTACTTTTCTATCGTCTTCAATTCTGTCTTCTAAATCATCTGCTGCCAGGCATTCCACTAGTGAGTGATGTTACATTCTAATTAAATCTCCGAACGTTCTATTTACATTGGGGATTTCCTTACTACAACATGACTCAGAAATTTTTTCGTCAAAAACCATCAAGCTGCAAACAAATATTTCCAGTCGTGGAAAAGCATCTCAATGAACACCTACATGATCCAAATCTAGCAGGTACCATTGTTACCATTGATGTTTATGTTTTGCATTAGTAATTTAGACTTCAAACCAGCCACTTTATAAGGCGGTCTGAAAACCCTCCTCAAATTGCGTATACTTAAAGTGTAATATCCAAGGAAGGACTGAACGCAGTGTGTCTAAATAAATAACTGTCATTGTTTGGTTGCTTATCTGTTTTTGTATGAATGGGTGTTTTGTGTCTGACGAAGTCAGTTATCAATGTGTGTGTTTTACGTCGATAATTGCTGTGTACTGATTACCACTCATGGTTAAACTTAACATGGCCTACCACCTAGTAGTATCAAGACAATGGGGTTAGTTTGATTGCCGTGGAGAGCAAACATGACGTGGTTGTACAACGTTGATTGATGTGCGTTGGTTGTACTTGACCTACACGAAAATTAGTAAGTTGTTTGGCATTCAGTGACAGGTGCGCCGGTTGATTTGGATAAGACAAGATTAAATGTCTGTGACCGATAGTACTAAACATGGAGTAGTGTAAGGTAGAAGACTTTTCTGTCTTGTTCTCATATTTTAGAAACTGATATATACTCTTGAAACGTTACCAAATTTAGGAAAATTCCATTGTATTTTTATGCACATATTGCGTTCATATATAAAAAAACATAACAGGAAGAATTATGGTGCCCATAATAAAATTCTATTTTGTTAGCTGCTTGACTACAGAACTTCGATGGTCTCCAAATGGATATAAATTAAGTCACACCTTGGTAAAAATTAATTTACTAAAGCTTACCTGACCATAGTGGAATGATAAAAAGTTGGTGATTCTGTTTTTGAAATCACGAAATTGCCCAACATATTGTATTCTGGTCTGATTTTAAAGTTTATTTGCATTCGTATCCACTGAGTACTTTTGAAAATATTCCTACTGACATACCACTTTTTTTATTGTTTGTTGCTTCGTATTCTTTAGACAAGAGAGATTTTGTGTTCATTTGGTGTTTCCTACTCATGGTTCATAGTAATACTGTTAAATCAACCAGTGCCAATATGGCTTCTGTAGTCATGGACGTTATATTTTGACAGCGCTTTCTTGATCACGCGTCCTTTATTTCGGCTGAAATTAAACGCGAAGTTAATGATTTTAAACGTATAAGTAAAACTAGTAACTGGCAAATGCGGATGACGTATACTCATCACATCCATCAGCTAAGTAAATAATAGTGAGTATTAGAAGTATTTATGTGTTATGCAGTGTTAAGAGACCTTCGGAAAACCTCGACCTTATTAAAATCCGTGAGAATATGTTGTGTTTTAAGGATGTGGATCGAAGTATACTGGTAGTGAGTCAATGCTCTGAGCTACTTTACAAAGTGACAAGTGAACTTTATAGGCTTTCAAAATTGGGCACTATCATTTTTGTCATGCAAGTTTCGTGATATGTGATCCGAATGGAGAGAAGGAAAACGCACTTTCTTCAGTATGACGACCATCAATAGTAAATAATGTAGTCGGATATGTGAAGAATAGTTCTCGCGGAAAAGTTCCTGGAAGTAACATTCACAATATGATGTCCGGGACCGCTAAAAGTTAGTATTGAAAAAATTAATCAGCTTACTGTTATCAGTGTGAATCATTCGATTTTAAACGTCAGAATGAACCGTTAAGTGGGTTTTATTCAGACGACACTGTTGTGACCAGACTTTGTCTAGCAACTGCATGGCCTAGCGAATTGAATAGAAAGTATTCTGAATTGTTATACACTAACTCAATATATTATGCTAATAGGAGGAATAATAAAAGTTACTTCACAAACACTTTTGTTGGTATACTTTATTCATACTAGTCCCGAAAAACTAAAGTAAAATAAGCGTTTCGGTAGTTCAGGCTTCACTAAAATATTGGTTCATTTTAATTAGAATTTGCAAACGGACATTTTTCTCGAACAAGGTCAATGTAAAAATATATTTTAGTTTCTTCAATGAAGTAAACATCGCGTAATTTGTGAAGAATTACCAAACGTTTCCTGCATTATTGAGCATGTGTTGACAATAGAAGCCGTTTTAGGTTTTCAGTGGTGAACTTGACATTCGACGTGATCTCATAAACAGTTTGCGTTTTGAGAAATATAAACTTTGGTTAAGTTATACGTCATCAGATCTCATCAGGTCTGAAATTCACTTAGGTGAACGATATGCATACGATTGAAGTCGAAAATTACGCATTTACGACTCCACTTTAATTATAATTCAGTTGCCTCAAATTATCAGAAGTTTTGATGGTAATCTAGGGTTATTGTGGTTGCAGACCGTAAAAACGCAATCACCTTCATCTGAGACTTTACATCATCCGTCAATTCGATCAACATTCTGAGAATTAGGTCGACAGTGAAGTGGTGTAACTTATCTCATATTTGATGATAAACTAGGTTACCAGAAGTAGTCCACTTCAACCATCACCTGCAAACAAACTTTGAAAACAGCAAATTCTCACGCAGAAACTAGATAATGGTTGTTATTCATCAAGAAACCATCTCTCTGGTCATACTGTTATTCGACCGTTTATTTCAGCAATTTAACAGAAAAGGTTTTAACAGGTTGTTTGACTGAAAAAATAAGTTTTGGTGAGTAAACAAACGTCACTGCTTATTTCTTACAATTTTGAACAACACCAAGACAAACTCCAAATTCACAGAGACATTAGGGGCTTACTTGTAACACATACCCCAAATGAACTGGTACCTCAAACTTTAAGGCATTATGTTATTGCGCCTCATTTATTTAATGCCATTGAGATTGTTATCAAAAGTTGAATTAAGTGTAAACTATCTACAGCCTTCGTGAATTTTCACTTTCTTGCTTTTATTCAACAAATTGGCACTTTTTCAGATGGTCAACGAGATATCGTCCAAAATCATATGGAGCAAAGCAAAGTCAACTCAAAGTATCTTTCAAACAGTGAAGGGAGTCCTCAATACAACATTGAGAACATGATACTATCTATTAAGAATAATGAACAGTTCAGCGAAGTGGCCAAAGAATTTCGACATGAAATTATTGTCGCTATGGAGAATTTATTGATGAGTAAATGGCAATCACTAAACACTCCAACTTCTTCTGTATATAAGAAGTAAGCGTTGAGTTATATTATAGTTTGCCTAAATGGACTGTGTTTCGAACCATACAGGTACTGTTTTGTTTAACAGAAACGAAGTTGTCCATATTCATATGAAGTTATTTATTGTCCTCCAAAGTTAATTACAGGCAATACTGAATTGTAGACTTTCATAATCCTACCACACCTTTGTGGTTATTGCTAGTGTTTAAGAGGGCATTCCGTTATTGAAATGGTGAAACCTTATCACATAAGCGTTTACAATTCAATTATTGTCATAACGGTTTCCACAAACCTTTAACGTGACACATGATTTGCATTTGGATAGTTTCGATGATAAGAAGTATACAACTTAGTGCGCTAACTATGAATTTCTGAAATAGTACACTTTACAGCATGTAGAACTAGGTGAGCACATATGAACGTATTTTATTTGGAATTCATAGTCGGCAGGGATTGCCATTGAAGATACGACTAGTATCCTGATTTTACAACCTGCTACCAGTAGCACCTTCTATATACGGAGCTTTCCCCAACTAATCGAAATCAGAAGTCAGATGCGAAGAGGTAGGAAAGATATATTTGATACGTTATCAATATATCGCGAAGCGTTTATTCTAAGCTGACTAGTGTACGTAGGAGTAAAATAACCTGAGAAATCCGATAAGAAGTTGGTTCAATAGAGTTTTCTGTCTTTCAGTGATTCTGAGTTTCATTTGATACACTTAAATTCACTGTGTTGATTCAATTATTTTTGAATACGGGCCCACCAGCTTTCTCGACAAATATCAAGTGAAATATAAATTTGTCTTGGCTGAAGTTTAGTTCCAGAGTTAAGCAAGGCTAACAAGGCTTCATCTGATTCTGAATTGGGATATGAGTCTATACTGACTGTATCAACAATAAAGTCATGGCTTGAATCAAGGAGGGTATATAGTTGCTTCTGAATATGGACACTACCTTCCGAAAACATGAACAAGGATACATGATCGTTAGGTACACCCAACTCAATAAGATTCAAATTACATGGTTTATGATTACTAGTGACAATACGAACAGCAGCTCCACAGACAGGCTTGATGTTACCCGTCTTACCATACCTAAAGGATTGGGTTTGACAAAATACACATGAATTACGTGAATGTAATTTATTACATGATGTGCGTTTACCAAATCTGTGCTCACTTGTGTATTCTGCTTTGTAACTGCTCAGTGAATTGTAATTTACATGACGTTGAGTACTCATTGGATTGGGATAACTAAGTAATGTAGTAGAATTATGGATATCCTGAATGTCGATCTCATACACTGCCTCATAAATAATACACTCAGTTCCAGCATCTTGAAAGGAACATTTCGGTATTTACATAAGGTCTCTTTACAGACTTGGTGTGATAATCCATGAAATCAATCGATCACGCAGCTGGACATGAAGTTGGTCTCCAAAATTACACTCAGTAGCTTGTTTCTGAAGTCCGAGGATAAATTCTCTCACCTAATGAGTGAACTACCGAATCACTTTTAAGAAATTTTGCCCCTTCACGGCGTTTGACATTATCACACTTTTCGTGATTTAGTTGTAGTTCTTTGAGAGTTGCATAGGGAAATGAAATAGACTTATCTGAGAATGCCAAAGCTTTTAGTAAGCTTCATGTTTTTCCTCAGATGAATGTAAAAATATGTGCCACAATTTTATCATCCTTAATATTTTTAATCGTCATACTCCAGACTTCGAACCTTTCCACGTAGCTTTCGAAGACTTCATAACTTGAACGTATGTCCAACTGTTCAATCATAAGCTCCATCACGACGCCAATATGACAATTAGAGGTATTTGAATCACTGAACTAACTAGGGATTCTCGAAATAGTGCAATTTACAGCATACAGAACTAGGTGAGCACATATGAACGTATTTTATTTGGAATTCATAGTCGGCGGGGAATCAAGTGCAAAGAAATCATTAGTTCGTACAAACACCACAAAAAGTGAAATATCATAATGCATATAAATATATCTCTGGCTTAAAGTTTTGTTTTGTCCGTGACAAACATTTTTGAAATCTTGATTGAAATACTTAAATTCGACAAATTTAGAGGAATGTTTTTTTATTAGAATCTCTATTTTCACGTTTGCCTATTTCTATTTGAAATGATATTTCATCTCCTCCAGTTCACGAATTTAAATTCACACGATTGCTTGTAAAGATTTTTGTGAAAACTTATTGTTTTTTCTCTACATTTGAGCTTTTTGTGTTCAAGAGCAGTCTAAAATTAAACTTATTTTAACTGCTATTTATCGTGTCTCTATATCAAGAAGACAGATTGACAACAAGGTTCTGGAATCTCCTTAAAACTTTCTGGTGACAAAACATGCATAATATTGGGTACACTAATGAAAAAGTTCAAGTTAAAATATATACGTATGTCCTGAGCACACTTATACAAATTGAAAAATTACCACCCTCAGTCATTTCTAACCTACTGATAATAATGAGTAAAAGGGTGTCAAACACATTTGATTCACTCATCAGAATTTACCAGCTAAGTTATCGAATCAGTATCTTGATTCACCTTTTATTGAAACTGAGTATTTTTGCCAAGAAAGTTATACATCCCAAGGAACACATTGTCATAATGTATACGACAATTATTTGATATCTCCTTAGTTTTAATATTCAATTTCAGTGTTGTGATAAACTGATGATCATTTTCGAGTGTCACAAACAAATATTTTCTAATTTTACGGTATTTGGCAGAAGTTTCTTAAACTACGTTTTGAAATTAGTTTTCACAAAATAAAAATATAACAAAAAATGCTTCGGAACTGTAAGCACTAAAGTTCCATTTTGTTCAAAGTGTTCACGTTTATGCTGGATTACTGAGCAAAAACATCGCTTTTTTCGTCTTGTAACCGGTGTCTTATGGTGAAGTCTTCTAGCTTTGTCTTTCCCTAAATTTGATAACATTTCGATAAAAAGTAACAACTTTCAATACAATACGTAAATATTATGCGAGAGCTATGCCTTAAATATATTATTAAAACACTAATGTTTAAATTCACTTTATTTTATTAAAATAGTCTGTAATGTTTGAGTCAATGTATCTAGATTTAAGTGTATTTTAAGAATATTTCACAATAAATATGGTGGAAGACGTCTTTTGTTATACACCTGGACTTAAGTTCACATGAGGGGCTAATCGCGTAATATTCCAAATTAAAACGTTTTCCATTATTTTTATGAATAAATTATACATTTATCGCTTTTTGATTTTAGTTTCTGTGACAAAGTAACCTTGGTTGATAATGAAAAATATCTGCCAGCATTTACACTTTCTGAAACAAAGTTCTCATTGACATGGGATAGCAAGAGTTCGATAACTCAGCTTTTGGAAAATAATCCTGTGACCCCAAGAGAAAAACTTGAACTTTATCCTCCAGCTGATGGAATTTCACGGGTTGATGTAGGTAGGTAAATATCTGGATTTTTTTCTTTCTTTAGTGAAAATCCCCCCTAGAATACTTTGAGCAGTTCATTTTTCTGAGCTATTAAAGGTTCAAAGGCAACAGTTTATGACATATTACATTATAGACAATGAATCGTTTAAATTGATAAAGGGGTTATATTCGGTATGTTATTGCTTACGACAAATTAGCCTAGTTTATGTTGAGAAAGCCCAGGTGTTTAAAAACGTGGTTAAAGATATCTACTTCTGTCAAAAAAATGAATCCAGATCAATTTCGAATTCTCTACTCTTTAGCATCTATTTGTTCAATTTTTAAGATCTTTTAGGAGCAGCGTACACTAATCAGTTCAATATCTCTTCTATAATAATGTTTCAGAAATCAGAAAAGAACGATATAAGGGTACCACAGGACGACTTATGGGAACGGTGCCTCAAATTCCGCCACCATCGTCTATTCAGAAGAATTTGCACTGGACTAAAGAAAAATATACTTCAGAGGAAAACGTAGTTGATGATTGCCGTGAACAAATTATCCATTTCATAAACTCTAATCCAATAACAATAATATCAGGACCTCCTGGAATTGGAAAAACTACTTATTTGCCTCAGGTATTCTATAATTTTCTTTGGAGTGGACATTTAAAAGTTTTAGTGAAGCTATTCCAAATATAGTTGTAAGCTTATTTGGCTAATACAGTAATTGCATTTATTTGGTGAACAACATGTACTATTCCAGATTAATGAAGATAATTTTTCTCTACATTTTCTTAAACTGATTTCAAATTATACATCGAAATGTTAGTAGTAATGTCATTGAATGTCGTCCTTTATCCAAAATGAACTTTATCGGCCGGCTGATAATGGGCCGTTGATTAGGAAGAATTAATATTGAATTGAATTTTATCGTGCTACAACTAGTCACAGCGATTTAGCTTTCTTGTTTCTTATGCGGATAAATAAAATATATCTAAAGCTTTCTGAAAATTCATGCTTTCCTTGAGAATACGTTCTATTTTATGTGGGATACACTGCGAAATTTTGTTACCAGATCACTTAGGTTTAACGATTTCTGTGTCAATGCAGTTTATGCTCTAACAGAGTGAGAAAGCTCATGTTATTCCGAACAAAATGATTTATCACAACTAAATACATATAAGTATATCATCAACTGATTGTCAAACGTTTGTGTGCAGATACCACTGGAGGATTTTTCTTACTAAAAACGAATGGTTGGTTTTTTTACCGTCTATCATCGACAAAAAGATTTGATAAAATATTGATAGGATCTTCGGGGAATAAACCATTAGCGATGTCCTGAAAACTTTATTTTTTAGATTTTAGTGGATGAGTGCTACATGCAAGGTCATCGTTGTCGTATAATATGCTCCCAACCATATCGTCTGTATGCCCATATAAATGCTGATCGTTTATCACAAATACGAGGAGAAACAACTGGTCAAACAGTCGGGTATCAAATTCGACTGGAATCTAAGTAAGTTTATTAAACATTAAATCATTTCATCTCTTATTCACAGTAATAAATATTTCACCATTGCTCAAAACTGCTGAAAAATACTCGACTAAAAATGTTCATCATGAGGACTGATTAACGAATTGAATAAAAACTGGTCTCACTATACAAGCCAATAATATTTACCAATGATCTACGACTTGTACCATTTATTTTCATAATAACATAAATTTGAATATCTACATGTATTTAAATTTGATTATTAACTTGACAGATCATTTGTGTTTCAAACAACTCACGAATTTGTTACATGGTACAACAAACTCTATGTTCGGAAAAATGAACGTATTTAAAACAATAACTATACCGAATGATTGATTAAAATATCGTTTATCAGCAAACGAATATCAAGATTTACTGTATTATTTATCAATAAATGAAGGTTTACAGTATTTTAAAGTTAAATACTAAAATAAATTTCCACTTTGATACAAAATTCACTAACAACTTTCAAATTAAAGCCATTTGAATAATCAATTAGTCTTTCAGTGAAAAATAAACTTGACCACTGAGCATCGATTACAACTCAATAGCTGTTAAGTAGATGAACGTAATTTTGTTTGCCCCATTTTTAGAGTTTCCTCGTTACTATTGGATAAAGAGTGGTAACAATGAAAAAGAACTTACCGTAATAGGTAGGAAGTATATAATGATGATAAGGTGACAGGTGTAGCAGTGAATATTAGCATGATATCATGTTTAACACTTTCAGCAGAATATGTTTTCAGTGAATGTGAAATTGACTAATACGGGATGCATGACGTCATCATTTTATATTAATTTGTTTGGTACTTAATAGAACTTTGAAATGGGAACCTATATAAAAAACATATGATTGTATTCTCTATTTTTACCAATAACGTTTTAATATAGGGTTTCTCCTAAAACTTTGTTGACGTTTTGTACACATGGAGTATTACTGAGGACAATATGTGCAGATCCAAGAATTATGGCTGGTACCACACATATCATAGTGGATGAAATAGAAGATGACGAAATACCAGAAAACTTACATTTAACAAAATTGCAAAACACTGAAGCTAAACTAATGATGACTACAGTCAGTAATGGTGATACAGATAAATCATGGTGTGCTGATAATCCAGATGTAGGCTATGGGATTTTATTGGCAATTATACCTTCTCTTTTGAATCAGTATCAACATTTAAAAGTGATTCTCATTATTAACTCTCGTATATCTACGTACGAGTTTTGTCACGAAAACATACTTAATGAGATGAAGAATTCAATCAATTCAGTAAACGCTCCAAGCTCTGTTCCGATGACCTACTGTGAAGTAAGTGTAAACTTAAGTAGTGCCTACGTTGTTTCTGAAACCATACTTTGACCATATTTTTATTTTACGTTTGCCTCGTCGTATTACCGACTGAAAGTATTATATCTTATATTCTAATTGAATTTTCCACCATTTGTTTAGATAATATTCAATAACGCATTTCACAATCAAAAATAATAACAACTTTCTTCTCTAATAGATATTTATTGGACGGGTCTTGCGAGTTATACTACGGTCTAATAGTTATATCTTAAGGACCAAGTGAGGTCGTGAGTTTACACAGCTGGGTTTAGAAATAAGATAAAATAGTTGTCACTCCCCAGATGGTTGAAATGAAAATTACCTTGAATATAAACAAAGTCCCCATACAAACATACTTTAAAAAAATATATTGATACATAAGTATAGTAATAAGACCTGAAAAAGTGTTGGATTGTTAAGTACACGAGTCTGCCCAAATCACCTCAGATTTTTATCAGCCGCGAAACTAGGTTTATAATCGAAAATAAAATGAACAGATTGTGTTAAAAAGGTTATTAAGTTCAAATCCATTTACTAACCATAGATATTGCCTATATCACTCGATCGATGCCACCAATTGAGCTTTATTCAAACCTTTCTATATTCATATTAATTTAGAAATTGAGATATTTCGTTACCAAGACATCGTAGTATTTACATGTAACTGTGGAATTTAAGTCAAATCAAGGAAAGAAGAATCCCTTAGTTGAATTTTATTTCATTCTATTAGAACAGCTAAAACATGACGGAAAAATAAAAATTGTTTGTAAATAAGGTTAGACTGAAAAGTATGTTGATGAAATGAATAATAGATTGGTGGTAGTTTATTAAACAAGAACCTTTCATTCTGACATGCTGAACTGGTTGGTCTCCTTTATAATATGAATTCTGTATATATCTAGTTCACAAGATCGATAAACACATGCTCATTTTCACAATTAGTTACCAATTAGGATCTTCCTGAAGTATCATATATATCATGGCATACACTTTAGGAGACTATTAAATAAATTTATCAGGTGTCAGTATGTTAATTTTATCATGGTAGATAGTAGATCTACTCTTTAACTGGTTGTTAATTGATTTTGGTAGTGAGAATATTTTTTATGAAATAATGACCCATCAACATCTATTCAATTAGAATAGAACAACGTGCTATAACTAAATAAAATAATGTTTGGAATGATCAACGAATATTCATCTACTGCTAAATAATTCATTTTATTTGACATACAGGTTCATAATAATGCCGCACAATACAAATATGAGATTTCATCTATAAATTTTAAAGGTCAAATACAACAACCAAAGTTCAATTTAATAAATAATGGCTTCGACGAACTCAGTTCAGTTTCATCACATTCAACAGATAATAATCTTTCTCCTGCTTTTACAGCGAAGGTTACACCACCGATCGCAAATATACGGAATAATATATCATCTGAAAATGTAGTCTATAAACCATTACAGGGTTTTAGTAAATACTATAATGGAGCGCCAATAATTAGTAGTAAGTTTTTGTGAATGGATCTAATTTCTACTTATTATTATAACGTTTAAGTACCTATTCGATATTTAATAAGAATTTCCAAAAGAATATCAGTAGAAATACAGATTATACTTAGGACTGTCGCTAGTATTATCGTCTATAAATCAAACAACCTCCGAAACAGAACTTGGACCCGGTGAATTTATTATTAAGCTGTAATTCTAGTGTCTGGTGAACACAATACATAATTTATAACTGTATGTAAATCTATCCAGTGCATTTTGTATACAGAAGACAGTCAAATACCCCTTAAACTCTTATAAAACTAATGCATTATCTTCAGCACGGCAAAACTTTTATGGACCTAGAAATAACAAAAACGTTTGTGTTTAAATGTTTCGTAGTGTGAAGGTGCTTTATACTGTGTTAACAGTTACGGTATATTCTGTTAACCAATATCAGTAACAAAACAGGACTTCTTATTTGCAAGATCAAATAGCAATTCTTAACCCATGATAGTTTCATAAAATCGATGTCAAGTCCTAAAAATTATTTGATTCAATATTCTTTCTAACAGATTTATGGTTCCCGTAGTTATCGGTAACAGATTGATGTTACCTGCGAAAGGAGGATAATTTATTTGAAGGTATAGTTCTAAATGTTGCTGTTACCATCTAACAAATTATAGTAATGCCCGACTTTCAAAAATCAAAAATTCTTAAGGGAAAAGTAAGATATTCGAATGTATCCACATGTTGTTTTCTTAAATTTCATAATTAACATTAGCTTGAAAAGAAGTGAACTATTGGAAATTATTTATAAGCAGTTTATCATGATGACCTTCTCTGTGATTGGGGGATACAGTTAGCTGAGTTACTATTTGTATGGATTGTATTTTACTCAGTCTAACTGTTGTCATCTTTTTGGTCCACTGGTAGTGCATCAGATCCAGGGTAGTGCTGATGTCAATGACTGATTCATCTATATCAATTTTCTAGACTTTATCTGAGATCCTTTGTTTTATGTGTTAAATGTCAATAGTTCCTAGTTATAACAATGCCAATGATTGTCAGCTTGCCGTAATTTAAGCGGAGTAACAGTAATTCATCAGTCTAATTTAGAAGTCTACGAAACATGAATGTATCTTACCTTTTATTTTCATGAGTTCGCATCTAACAATGTTAGGTTTTAGATTCCTCTCAAATCTTACTTTTTCATTTTCATTCTAATTAACTTAAAGTACCGTACCGTGCAAAGCAAGTAAGAGTTTATTATCTAGAAGATATTTTAGAATGGACTAATTATTCAACGTCACGAATGAATGAAGCATCAGTGTGTATGAGCCAAGGTAATTCTGCAAATAACGCATTGTTTCAAATGAGTGTAACTTTTATGTTTTTGTTAATAGTTTGGTAGAGATGCTCTAGGGTGCACTTTTTAATATAATCTACTACACCTCATGTCTTAATATGTCACAGTAAGTAGTATTAAATGGCCATTAGTTTTTTACAACCATTTCCAACTCATAATTTATCATTAGTTATCTGATTGGTCATATGGTATTGGTTGAATATTTTGTGCGTAAAAGAATACCTAAATTGTTTAGCACATGTAGTTAGTTGATAGATGATTCGGTCTTTTAAGGTCTGTTTGGATGGAATTTGAAGATTGATTTCGTTAGGGAGTTATAAATCATTTGTTCCCTTACCAAACAATCAGGCTATAACAGTAAGTAAAATAGATTCATTCAGATCTATTGACAACGCCAAATCACAGTGTAATGCAACATGACCAAGACTTGTGAATTTTAGTAAACAAAATTATCAAGGATTAGTGCTCAGGTTGCCTGTATAAAAGATTATAAGATGAATATAAAATTTGAGGTGCGAGGTATTCGTGGTCTAAGACTTTGTTTAAATATTCATTATAAAATAATTAAATTATCTACACGAACTCGGAAAAATAGATGGACAGAATTTCCCAATTGATCGTAAGTTGTTCAGTTTACATGTCTTCGAGTAAGATAGATACATTCGCATCAAAAACGTTCTAAAGTTCAACAGGGTAAGAGTTAAGGTGCAACTAGTTGTGTAATAAGATTTCAAACAGATCTTATCTCACCACAATTGATAATCAATGTGATAAATATTCAACTGTAGTTGCCATAAAATAAACTGACTTAACTTCAACCAAAGATTTATTTCTAAAAATTATCATACTGATGAAACGAATTAAGATGCTTTATTTTATTGGTATCATCTACTTAGTAATGGTGAATATTCCATTTGTAATCAACCGGATCTAGAAATATCTATTACCTGATTAATAATTAATTTTAAAAAATTCAGATGAAATCTATGTGGTATACGTCAGTGATGGTTCAAGAATGAAATGATATTTGTATATGTACAGCTTTTTTCTAGGATTCTGTAATTCGGATTCTTATTTCTAATGCTTTTTTTGGAAAATAGTGTATACTACATTTATGTTGGTTATTTCAGTTTAGGTTAGAATTAATAAATGAAATGTGACAAGATATGATATTTAGAATTAATATTTCCTACTGTTTAAAAGTATTGTAAATATAGTGGAGTGAGTTATCTAGGAATGTTTTGTGATTATAATTCCGAAATAGATGTTTCATTCGAAACATAATACACTGATGTCATAATATGCACTGGTTTGACTCTCATACAGTTTATTGTTTAGAGAAATCTTCAACTCATCTGTTTCCTATTTGCGTAATATTTTATGGAAAAGGTGTAATTATAATTTAAGTAGTCTGCTCCCATAAATTATTAAAATACCAATGTTTAACAGTGGTTTAACCTAATTATGGTAAATCAGATTATATTGTTGGCAAAAGTGATTTATTAGAAACAGGAAATTAGCTAAAGATATATAAAATAGTCAGATAACTTTTAACTTCCATTGTTTGTACTGTGATGTATAAAATAAGCTTTTCCGTGACATTTATTGCACTGTTTATTTATTTTTCGAAAAAATAAAATTTCCATTTAGATGATGTACGATGTCGTAATATGTACTTTTGGCTTACAACTAAAGAATCTGATAAATATATTTCATGTGAGTATCACATTTATACAACTGACAGCGGAAACAAAGTCAATATGGTTAAAGATAAAACATTCAACACATCCGTATCTAATGCCGTACCAAAGGTATCATGCTTATCACAAATTTATTGGGGTTTTATAATAAGAATGACCACTTAGAGTCAAGCGTAATCTTCTTTTGTCTCTACATCCTCTAGACTAAAAGGTCAAATCACTAATATCACTTAATATTCACTTATATTACGTAGATTTTGACTTGGTTACTAGATAAATAAGAAGTAGTTACTACTACCGTTTTTCTAACTCAAATCTACTTTCATCCACAATTAGTTACTAAAAAAATTGGTAGTATTCCATTGGTTTCGGTTCATAGAAGCCAACCACAGACCAATGAGTGTTCAGCTAACTATAAGTTGGTTGTATTACACTGAATATAGCAGTCCTTGCTGTGTTCGTAAAATCTCAAACCAAAGTTATTATTTAATGTTTACTAGTCAAAATAAGAACCAATTGTTGTATGCACCATAAAATTTAATAATAAACGTTCAATGGATTGTAATTGGCCTCATTTTTTGAAATATGGTAAATTATGAAAGAACAATAAAAAAATAATAGAAAAGTTTGAGATATTTGTCAGCTCTCTTATAGACAAAAATCAAAAAGTTTTGAGTTTTGAGTTAAATAGCGTGGTATTAATAGTTTTAGAATTGTATATGTTGGTTTCATCCCACGATTTAAAAAGTAATATATTTATGGTTTTTAGAGGTTAGGATAAATGCATTTATTGAGAAAATGTAAGATTTGATGGAAGTAACGGAATATAATGCCGAACTTATTGCAAGTAAATTTATTCACTCTAGTTTTTTCATAGCTTCTTGGAACTTTAATGTGACTCAAGACTTTAATTACTGAAAAAATGTCGTCCTGACATTGCTCTAATGCCTTAAATATATGGTACTGAATAAAGATATTATTAATAGTAGAAAAGGAAAATCAAAGACTGATAGGTTATCATACTGTATCATTAAAGTCACGCATAATACAAACGTAAGTCATGCAACATATTAATTTATCTCAAGACAAAACTAAGATGATGATAATGATGATGTGTAGTACGTATTGTGGACTCAAGTAATAATAAATTGATTGTAATTATGGATAGCGTTGAGTTTCGTCAAATGCATTTTTGTACATATATATATATATATATATATATATATATATATATATATATATATTACAGAAACTTCCAGTGTTTCCTGAAGGTCAAGCTGTACCACATTTGAAATCTGATCAAATATTAAATCAAACAGACGACTGTTCAGAGGTTTGTTCAACAGTTTTTGCAAAGAAACACGCAAATAACTTACTATGGAGTATTTGGCTTCGTACAGTTCTTGATCCCAATAGAAACAAATTAAATAAACATCATATGAAGGTTAGAGGAGTTACTTGTTTCGAGTTAATTTCCTAAAAACTGAATAATTTTCAATTTTTTGACTTACTATTTCGTAAATTTCTGTCAAAATGACAGAATAATTATAAGATTCATTCATCCTTTCTTACTAAATATTATTTGTATTAAGATAATAATTAAAGAAATTCAGAAAATAGGCTTTA
Organism: Schistosoma mansoni; assembly: GCF_000237925.1. Lineage (NCBI taxonomy): Eukaryota > Metazoa > Platyhelminthes > Trematoda > Strigeidida > Schistosomatidae > Schistosoma > Schistosoma mansoni. The sequence goes on from NC_031495.1 coordinate 52,174,773, forward strand.
ATCATTGGAATACTTAGTCACGAGCAGTTATTCAGTCAGAAAATATTCATTATTCCTGATCCTCTAAAAGTTCAACAGAAACGTCTCAAAAACAATATAGTCCCCTCTTCTCTGCATTTTTGAAGCCTTTGCTATACAAATAAAGAAATTCAATATATGCGTACAAAAGAAATTTGTTGAACCTCTTACATTACAGTGTTACACAACTTAATTTCACAAATGATGTTCTAAATTTAGTTCCTATAAAATTATAAATTATTTTTTGATTAAACCTCTGATGACAAATTGTAGTCCTTCAAAGTTTATTAGTGGATTTCGATGCTTAGTTTGGTTAGTAACAGCTATCTTATGCGATCACTTATTTATTTAAACACATAAACATTGGTACAAGGAGGGACTAAATATATATACACCATACATATTATTTGATTTGTGTGAGGGCCGGAGTACTGCACGGGCGCCCAAACCGGGGAAGGTGGTTTGCTTGGGGAGCCAAACCTGAAGCTTTTCACCTAGAAGTAAAATGCACAAGGTAGTGGGGCAACGTTGGAAGATGCAGTCCGATGGTAGCCAGTGACCAACAATAAGTTCTTACGCCGTTTGTTCTCTTAGGATGTTGGAGCCCATATGTACTATCGGTTTGAAATAAGGGCTTTTCAACTCCCTAGGTGGACCTTCCGTTTCTACCAACCCAGTTGTAGCTCCGGACATTCGCTTTTCGTCCTCTAAATTTTGTAAAATCACACTTGACGTGAGATGGCAGTGGCTATATACGCGTGGTCATGTGAGAGCATTTTGAGAGGGAGAACCGACTCTCCACACCTTCGAATGTATCAGAGTATTTGGAGGTGATTACTGCACCTCGGAAAAAATAAAACAATCGGGAACTAAACTCTTGTTTTCACGTTTTAGCGAATGGATTTTGTTTACTTAAAATTGCAGGGAACGTTTTTAGACTGGCTGGAAGTAGGGTACAAAGTGAACAATCGGAAATCAGAAGCACTATTGTAACTGGTGATAAAATAGTCTATCGTCATTTTTATCTATGAGTGATTTAAACGAAATCTAACGCTGATGATAAATGTTTCAAATCAACAAATATTATTAGATATGAGGTATCTTAATGCTTTATCCAAGATTTATTCATGGAGTTACAGAGTTCTCAACCTCTAACTGTCCTTTTACTAGAACGTATTAGTTTGATAAAATATATATTTCTTCTATGAGATAGCGTTAGGTGATAAAGACTGTGGAAGATATAGAATCATAAAAGTCTATTGTCATTTGAGAATTAATGTTTCCAATGTAAACTAACCTCTGCGCGCCTAATCAAAACTACATCATACGTTTAACATAACTGTTTACTTTGCACTTTGTAAACCTTAGTTTTATTGCCTTTTTCATGAATACTTGAATTTGTAGGAAACTGATGAAATGGAAGTCACTGAAGGGAAAAATTCATGTCTGACAAATTTACTTCAGTGTATTTTAAGTGGCTTGATTTCTGTTGATTATGAACACTCGGATTCTGGTATGCATTTATCCATTCTGTATTTACATGAAAAGCTTATTTATATTTCTAATTTTCTATTGCTTTTCATACTTCATAGTCTGTATAAACATTTAATCATTTGGGAAAGAATGATTTGTGTAGCCCGTTGATTTAATCGAGCTTACTTAAAATAATTTTTTATATTTTAAGAAGAATCACATTAGCGAGTAACTTCAAAGTAGCTATTCCACATTCTGTTATTAGTTAACAGTCATTTGTACTCAACAGATCATTCTTCAGACAGTTCAATTTGAGTGCAGTACAGTCATGTATTGATTTAAACAAAAATTTTAAAACATTTCTTTAATGAATAATTCCAACTGGCTTTGTTCAAAACTGAGATTAGAAAAGTCTTAAAATCTTATGAGGTTTTCAGCACAGGGTTGTGAAGATTGTTGAGTTTAGATTGATATCATGAATGAATCAATGTTAGACCACCATTGGAAACTTGGAAGCACTGAATGGCCCTTTCGTTCCAGTATGTGACTCCTCAGCAGCGCACATCCACTACCCCGCACGTAGGACTCAAACCCAGGACCCTCGGTCTCGCGTGCAAACGCCTAAACTCTAGACCACTGAGCCTGCATCTACCGGTGTTAATGTCTCACTCCAACCAATCCACGATATTGTGCAACCTTTCACCATTGTTTTCAGTGAGTAACTGCCTCACAACAGACACAGTTGAACTCCACTGGTCATCGCTCCTCAGTAGAACTCCAGGAAATCCATCTTGAATCCAGCCACATATTTTCCTAGCTCTATTTGCAAGGCATTTAACTAGGTTTCTCTTATAATGAATGAGCATAAAGCTCAAGAAATGTGTATACTTGCTTGCTAAAGAACTTTTCCTATACGCACTTCTACTTATAAAACCATTTTGTTTTCTTCTTAAAAAAACATCAAGGAAATGTAGTTCATTATCAAGGTTCTCTTCACACGTAACCTTAATTACTGAAAGTTTATTGTTAGATAGTTTCATGGGTTCTTCTTTTCCAATGTTCTGATTGGTGATAATGAAAGCATCATCAGTGTAACGACAGTAGAAGTCGAGCTTATCGATAACTTCTCTGATAACTATCATGTGCTAACTAGTGACCGAGGGTCCTGGGTTTGAGTCCTACTTACGGTGCAGTGGATGTGCGCTGCTGAGGAGTCACATACTGGAACGAAAGGGCCATTCAGTGCTTCCAAGTTTCCAATGGTCTAACACTGATTCATTCATGACGTCAATGTTATAAGATTGAATCATCAAGATGTAAAGATGCCGTTTTAATTTCTCTTGAATATTAATATTTCTACTATGATAACTGAAGTCAAATGAATTATAATCATGACAATAAATTTATTTTCAGCAAGTGAATGGATCAACACACTTTCTTTTCTTATTTTTCAAAAGGACTGACTTCAATTATGGTGTGTTCTGCTGGTGGTCTCCTAGAAGCTGTCAAATGTTTATTGCGTCATGGAGCTGATCCATTTATGCGTGTAGCTATTCCGTACGAACCTTTAATTGGACTAGCTCGCAAACAATGTAAAGATTTTAAACTTTTTGGTCCAAAGGATCGAAAAATGTCGACCACAGATGAAAACTACACCATCGTAGGCGTTACAGCTTATGATTTAGCCTGTATATTCGATAACAACGAAATTGCAAACTTACTGAAAACATATATGTAAGATTTATAATTGTTTTCTAAATGAGTCGTGACTATTTTTCAGTGTATCACTAGTTTTATGTTAAAATAATGATTTCTGAATACTCATAGTGTATGTGGAATGACTTTATACCAATATTCGTTTCTATTATTCTTGGGGGTTTATAAACTATAAATTATTACAGAATGCTAATATTCGGGACTACATCTATTATGAAACCTAATAAAATCTAAGCCATTATCTACTCACATTCCATACTTTTTTAGGATTAATTCAAGTCTTCGACACGAGCCTGAAAACTGGGAGGCTATACTTCTAAGATTTGGATCTTGGTTCCAAAGTCCGATAGGCAGATCACAATTTGATAATTGTACTTTCAAAGGTTATCAACCATTTACAACTGATTTAGGTAGTTTGGAAGAAACAAAAGTATTGATGAATTCCCTGAATTTCCGTTACAAATTACTTTCATCCTATCAACTAGCTAGAAATAATATGGAGCCGGAAACGATAGTGGATCATGATCTTCTAACGGCATTAATTGTGAAAATCGACAGTTCGTTACCAAGAGGTAAGAAGTACTATTTTTACATCAGTTAGGTGAAATATCTCTAAATTTAAAACTTGTTCTAACAGTTTTATTTTAATAATCGCTCTAACTATTTGATCATCCACAGTCCGATTTAGTACTATAAAATGAACACATTATTATTCTTTAAACGCATATGAACATTAGTTAAATCTCATTTAATTGTCCTTAGAATTTTTCGATCCTTGAATGATTCATATTTGTGCAAGATTAACGCTTTCTTTTATTCATCAGTTTATGAGGATGCTTCAAACCTTGAAATAACGTTGTACTACTGTCAATCAAGAAATGCTCAAAGAAACTTAGTCTCTTATTGCATATATGTTTGTTAATAATGGTAATAAAAAACATCTATTTTCAAGATTTTTATAATAGCCTCAACAGCGTTATCCTGCGGAACTCGATAATTTTTCCACCGTTATTCTCAGTACTACTTACGATACTGTTTTTCTTCATTGTCATTATGAAATAACGGAAATCACTTGTAGCTGAAGTACGTCCTTTTTATGGTGTTGCGTTTACTGATTTATTTTCACACTTCTCAATGTTGTTTCAAACAATTATTACTGAAATCTGTCTTTTTTTTTAAAGTTTCCTTTCCTGTCACAATGAAAATTATTGTTAAAGATGATATTTACTCCGCCATAGCATTTAAAGACTAAAATTAATTAAAATATAGTGTTCATAGGAGTTTTATTTTGTACTATGAAGATTTTCTTACTCACCTGATACTATTTAGTAGAAAAGCATTCTATATACAGTGACCAACAAAATATATTACAGAACAAATACATTTTAAAAACTAGAGAATAGTAATCTTTCGCATATTATTCGTCTAAATAAACCTGTAATTTTCATTTTTAGGTGTTATATTAATATTCCTGCCATCATATGAAGAGATTATGACACTACGAGGACGATTAATAGATCCTGACAATTCTCCATGGAAATCACCAGAGTACGTGAATAATGCACCTTTTTGTTTTTACGTAAACCCTATCCTATGTCATATAGACTGTGTTATAAATAGTGGTTGATTTTTGAAGATCATAATATGTACGATATCAAAAGTTAGTCAATGCATGGTTTGATTTCGCTTGTTTTGAACAAAGCTTACATCCAGGCATATTTACGAGGGCTTAAGTAGTCAACTTTGGATAGTTTGTTTAAGTATTCAGTATCTCTCAATAAATGTTTGTTTTTTAAAAATTCTTTTAATGAAGATAATTTTTTTTGAATATGAGAACTTTCTACCCTTAAATATTGTTTTGTTTGTTATTTCTTTAATTAATATGTTTACTGAATTTTATTTTCACTTGGTATGTAATATCAAGCAGTCATTTTTTGTTTTTTGAACATTGAATTTATTCTGCAAGTAATTCACTGTTTGCTACCTATTTGATTGAATATGATGGTAAATGAATAAAATGCCCAAACCTATAGCATCTGGTGAAGTTTACTCAGGTTTTATTAAGGCTCATAACTATGAAAAACTCAACCATTTGTTGTTATATTGTGGTATGTGCTACTGATGTCGACAAATATAAGTAGTATGTGTCATCAATCGAAAGTGAAATGCCTAGTGGCAGAGGGTTACGAAGTTCGAAGAAAAGAGGACGAGAACAGAGAATTATTGCTGTGGAAACAAAAGAACAATGAAGTCTGAGACGATTGATTGACAGTTTGCAAATGAAGTGTTTACTGTATGGTTCTCAGATTTTACTAAGAGATCCTGTATTTCTGTGTTCAAATACATTCGACTTTCCCCACTAGTATTCTCGTTCACTACAACTTTTGCTATTCACATATTACAGTCCCTATCACAGGGCTGGATATGTTAATTACATCAGAATCACAACTTAAAAATTATAGTATTCTTCACCTTAATAACATGTGAATAATAATCTGAATCACATATACAACTAATTTAAAAGTCGATATATGTGTTTATATTTTCGGGAATATGTTCTTTTTTACATTGTTTCTAATGCACCCATCCTTTAGTAATTATATTCATTTGCCACCTTTTCAGAAAGCCTTTAATATTTATTCTTCACCCTCGAATGCTTGTTGCTGATTTGAAAACTATATATGCTCAGTCTTCACGTTCACACCGTAAATTAGTAAGTGAATTGAATTAAAGTGAAATACATGTAACAATATTGACCGTTATGTTCTTACGATTACTCTATTAGGACAAAAGATTAAATTATCCAGTAATTGTTGTACTCAAATTTCAAGTAACAGAGTTTTACTTTTCTCCATATGTCTTTTACTCTACTTAATTTGTTGTCTAAAAACTACTATCATACTGAAGCACAGCTATTTAAATGAAGAATATTCTTTCAATGAATTCTTAAAAGTTTCGACTGTTATACATTTGAATTAATGATTATTCTATGAATGTAAGATTATAGAACCTAGTAACAGTTAATTGGACAGAAAATTCTTGGTGCATGCATCCCCGTTTCAATATATTGTCGCTATGACTGTCAAATATTTTGATTTACCAGTGTAAAATCAATAGGTCCTTTTTTACATGAGTATGTTACCATGGTGCTGATGATGAATCTGATGTTTTGAAAATAGTCTGTAAACAGATAAACATTGTTCGGCAGTAGGTTGACATTACTGTAACTGAAGATTTGATGGATTGAAGTTAAATGTTTACATTATTTGATTCTCTAATCCTCTTTAGCACTGTTTTTATTAGTATATTATCTTACAATCGATACACCCTAAAGATCAAAGGCTCGCTATGCAACATGAAATTCCTAAGTTCGATACTTAATGATGTCGTGGATTCACACTATTGAGTGGAGCTATACTATCCTAATCCATCTGTAAAATGTTATGTAGTTTTGAGTAATTGTCTAGTTGAAGTCAATTCACAAGGTAAACTACAAAATAATCAGTCTCGGCAAACCCCTATACTATCAGGGAAATTTGATTCCTAATAAAACATTAACTTAATTCAGGAAGTAAATTTAAGAAATACAATTTGATAAGTAGATATTTTAAAGGAATAATATGTTGCAAACAACTTCTCTATCTCATTTATAGATACTTTCGTCAAGTATCGCAGAGTCATCCATGACGTTTGATGATGTCGTTTATATTATTGACTGTGGATTGAACTATGGGGTATGTTATATGATAAACAATATATTAAAATGAAGTTATTTTGGCTTTATTATGTTATCATAAAGAACAATGACACATGATTCTTCTAGCAAATAATTTCTGTCAGAGAAAAAAAAAGGAAAAACGAGTTTAAGTACCATAAAGTGATGTTTTGATATATTTCTTAAGCTTCGTAAAACACTATTTTCTAAGATATCTACTATAAAAAGTAAATTGCTATGCATTGTTACTCTCTAGTTTTATTTATGTGACCATTTTTACAAGAAATTAAGTTTAATATTGATTTAAATTGTTTGTTCGTTTTTTCGTAGATAACATTAAACGCTAGATTTGATAAATCTCTACAGGCCCATGTGTACCCTGAGTAGATGCCTGCATATGGACTTTAGTTACAAATCCTATTACGTTTTGGATCTTGATTAGCAGTGGAATTCATGATACATATTTTGTTCTATTCTGGGCTCTTTAGCTGGGTATGCCCACATCCCAGTGTTGATGTTTTAATCTAGACTCAGTATCTATCGCCTCAAATAGTGACGCGTTATCTACTAAGCTATCAAGTTAAAACAGTCACTAATTTATTCATTGGGTATGATATTTATTATTCGTAGGACTTCCATCTTCGATATGACTTAATTGTCACTAAGGGTTTTTTGAGTTTCATGATTAGATTTCTGGCCACTATAGCAATGATTGAGTTAAAAGCAATTATTCCCTGTTATAAATTTTGATAAGACAAGGAGAAGACAGAGTTGATCTGAAAAATGTGATTTTCACACAAAATGGCTTGAGAAATGTGTTTATGACCAGATTGTTTGAAATGTATGGCGCAAATACACCACATTTTTCAGACCAACTTCTCACTGTTATATCAGAAAGTATAATTATTTCCTTTCATCTAACATATGTATTCCCTGACTGGTAGATTTTCATTTTAAAAATAATCTAGGATTTATCACCGATTTTCATCTCTTTTACCCTTAGTTGATGTCATTTTATCCTAAATTTTTAGCGGCAATATGCTTATTTATATATAAGTGGGAGTTGTTGTCCATGTAGCATTTTTTTAAATTTCAGATAAAACTGAAAAATGTACTATTTTCCTTCTTTATGTAACTACATTTTTTAAGTAAGAGTAATCTATACAAAATTCAATCCCTCTTATTTAGTATTTACAAATAAATGCATTTTGATGTTAATTTTTGAAAAGATAATATCTTACTGCTATGATGTTCACATTGCGTTTTCCACAAATCAAAACCACTGACCTTTGACGTATTGTTTCCTTTAATTAGTTTGATGAACTTGCTAAGTTTGTGACGCAGTTTCTATTTTTCTTAGTAGTCAACGAAAATAAATGAAATTTATGACTACTACTATTATCAGATTGTTATTATTGGAAACTAAGCATACTCTGATAAAACATTTTGATATTTACGTTTCAGTTAACAATTGACAATATTCTACGTATACGTTAAACCCTTTTATCTAAAATATGTTTTAAGATATTAACTGTATTTTTGTTTTTATTCAAAAGGAGGAGTTCCTTGATTGGACTCAGACCACATCGTTAAGAAACCAATGGATTTCAAAGTCAAACGCAATTCAAAGAAAGTCCAGGTACTTGCAACATAAACCTATACGCTTTATACAAAAGTTAACGTCTGTATTATAATTAAAAATCCCAGTCAAATGTGTTAGGAAATGTTAATACATGCTTGATACAAAGTTTCTGTCACGAATCAAAGAAATACCACACTAAATATATAAACTACCCTTTTCATTCATACCAGAGTTGGTTAGATCTTCATTCATAGTAACGTATATGGGCGATGATGGAGGTAAATTTATTTAAGAGATGTTTCAGATCCAAAACAAAGAATTTCAGTGAGTTTCAAGGAACTTACCACTCAGTTTAGTCAGTAACCAAAGTTTTGGCCTTAAAAATACTTACCGAAGGAAGGAGTTGCTGAATTGGGAGTAGAGCATTTCCCTAAAAACTGTACATCGATTATGTGCTAGGTATATTAAGATGTTAGACGAAATGGTCCAACAACTTATTTATATATTTCATATTTCAAACAACAGTGAAAACCAAAAGTTTTGGTGGGAAACAGCAAAATATGCTCGAATAATCTTTGTCTAATTCATAATATTTATTAAATCGAAACTTGGGAATTTCATCTAACCCGATTTTTATTTATACACCAATCCTAAAATTCAAAACTGATGCCCTTGTTCTGTCCAAATCATAGAATGATTGACTGAGTGTATTTAGGGATAACTATATATCTAAATTAAGTACTATTTTTGAGTTTATATCTAAATGACATTTTCTGGAATATCATGTTGTATGGTTAAACTGACATTTATCTCTATTCCTTAACTTTTATCCTCAGTTACTAGTACTTATACTAGTCTTTTATTGAACTTAAGATATAGTCGATTTGGAGTAGTAGTTATATCATTTTAAAATAACTGGTTAACCATGTATCAGGATGATTAATAAATAATCTTTATAAGCAGATAATAACCTAAGCAAACGTAAACAAATGAAGTACAATGAATTGCCTTTTGGTAATAACTATCGTTAGGTGAGAAATATTTCGTTCTTTAAACAGACTTTATTTTTATGTTGTTTATAGATTGATAGTACTGATCACTGAAACCTTTATGAAATTTTAGAAGCAAATATAAGCCGTTGCACCTATTCCGAATTTTATTAGCACAATAAGCTATGATAAATCAATTTTAATTAAGCTACAATGAATAGGCTGTATCTTAACTCTTTGATAAATACCTTTTACACTACAAACAGAGTTGGAAAAAACATAAACGGAATATGTTTTCGTTTGTACAGTAGCTTACGCTACAGTTTTCTTCCTGAAGAAAGACGTGGAAGTCTAAGTGGACATGTTATTGAAGTAAGTTAAATTCAAAGTTTAGTCCATTTGAATCTCGTAGAATACTCATTGGAAATATTCTTTTTTCTTCCGGTGGTGGTTCACTTCTACGTCTTAGGTAATCTTATGCATCTAATATCTTCAAGTCTATTTTTCGAGGCACAGACAGTTAAACCAGTGTCTAACAGTCGATAAAAAGTTACTGCTAGCAAATGATTCTGTCGATATTTTGTTAAGGCTACTGCGATATTTATATCAACGTGGCAGTGTGCGTTTCGTCATGGTAAATGGATATCAAAATGTAATGATACAATAAAATTCAGCTCTCAGTTACCTCTGATTATCTGAATAATCTTGATAGATATTTTGGTAGCTACTTATCTACGTGATGACAGATAAAATATCATTTAATGTTCATTTTGAATTGTACATCCAGCATCTCTGCAAATGTCATTATTTACAACTAACATTTACCATTGAATTCTAAATAGATTCGGTTTTTTCCAGAAATGAATAAGACTTTGGAAATAGTCAATTTCATTCGATGCTGAAAGTTTTGAGCTCAACTAAATGCATTTACAAATCATGTACTAAATAAACTGAATGATTTAACCATAAAGCTCTCATTATCATTATTCACAATATCAGTGGTTACTTTAAATCTGTGTAAAATTGTTTGTTTTTTCGTTCTCTGTTCCCGTAAAAGAATGCTTCTAGATCTCAGTCAAATTTTTAACTATAGTCTATAAAGGTGCTATTTACAACTCAAAGTTGTAACTGTAATCTTTCATGAGCTATACCGGTTGTCTACTTAGTTAAGGGATTTTAATCACTTTGAATTAGTTGACACTTCATTGTTGACATAATTTATCACTCAACTATGAATCTATAAAAAGCGACATCAAGAGGTTGAAAGGACAGTAAACAGATGTCAGTAGATTATTTATCGTAATTAATTGCAATATTGTTGAATTAATTACATCATTGTGTTGATGTTAAATTGCATACCAAATAATTTTGTTTAGAATTGAGTAAGGCTCTTGTAAAGCAAAGGTTCAACTGACTAACAGTATGTTTTTACAAAAATAGTTGAGTTTCTTTCTTTGTTTCATAAACAAGATGTATGCAAACAATAGAATAATAGTGATTTAACGAAATATTTTAAGGAAATTTACTGAAAATACTTTCTTGGCAACAGTGCTCAGCGTATATGTAAATGACTGCTATTCTAGGAATAAATATTAATGCCCAACTGAAGACAAACATTTAATTTTTCTCTGAAGTTCGGTTATTTTAATGACTGAGTGAAAACCCAAGTGGATAGTTTCAAGCATGAAACAATCAAAAATAAAATAATAAAAAGTAACCACACTTATGGCTTAATTTTATGTATTACAAAACATAGAAAAGGAACTATTGTTATACTGCTTTGTGAAATATTGTCTTTTGTGCTATATCTTTTGAAGTGCTAAAACTCGATAAAAACAAACGTTGTAACAGCGAAACTTCGAACTTAATTAATAAATAATTAAGAGGTGGTTTTTGTTTATTCCCTGAATCAGTTCTGTGTTGAACAAATATGTATATGAAAATGGTTAATTTACCTACTTTAATTTCTAGTTTCCAACAATAAAATAATAAGTGGAGGGACAATGATTTTCACGGGTGAAACATCTAATCACTACAGTTGACCATAGGTTTTGATGGAAATTTCTCTTTTCTTAGTAACAACTTACACTAAAGACTTTAATAATATCATGATTTTTCGTAAACACCAAATTACTACTTTGTAATATCTGTTTGTTTTCATATTTAGGAGATGTGTATTCAAGCCCGACTGCTTGCACCATCAAACATTACCTTACAAACAGTACTGAGTGCATTGCCGAAACCGCCTTCACCAAAATCTTGTGAAAACGCTATTGAAACTCTAAAAGTAACCACGTTTTTTAAGGATCTCTTGATACAGAAAATTTATTTTTTTCCTCACCTGAAAATAATTTTAAAGATTTTGGAAAGTTGATTGTGTATAATGAAGTTTCCTCCTGGGTCTTTGCATGTTCCCACAGAGCTATTTAAATTGGCTTAACATTAAAAACTTTAGAAATCACCCCTCAACATTTATGAAATGGTAAATGAAAAAATTAAGCGATTTTAAGTCAAAAAAGAATCGACAAACATCAGAAATAAGTTACTTGCGTTTGCATTCGATTACTTTTTAAATATTTCAAGAGACTGACTTTTGGTGCTTCAAGTATTTGCGAGTGCAACGTTTAGCTCACACGTTTATACCTTACTTAAATACTACTATATCAGACAGTTTTACTGACTTAATCAAGAGTGCTCTAAAAATATACTTCTGTTTATTCATTATTTTAGGTGCAGTTTTGTTTTTGAATATTTGAAATCTTATTAGATTGTAGTGATTGTTGGTACCCAATAAGGAAAAATGTTTACATTTCAAACGAATTGAATTTTTCGTTATCCGCTGACCAAATCAAAGATGTCTCTTTGAGTTATTCCCGATATTAACGATATATCACGATATCATTTACAACTATGCATATACAAATTTCTGAATTGAAATCTAAATAAAATCACACTCCACTTTTATTATTCCTGGTTATTGTTTTAATATTAGAATCTTAAAATCTTTTAGTAAGTAACATGTAAATCACGTAATTTCGCATTGTCGATTAACATTAGGAAATGGATGTATTGGACACTTTTGAAGAATTAACTGAATTGGGTTATCATATTTGTGACATGCCTATACCACCTCGTTATGCTAAAATGGTTCTATTCAGCGTTGTATTAAAATGTCTTGATCCAATTCTTACAATTGCATGCATACTGACGTACACGGAGCCATGTAAGTTAAAATTTTAGAATTACTGATCATATTATATATATATATATATATATATATATATATATATATATATATATATATATAGTTACTGATTATTGTAAGCAAAGATGGATAGTGGCTAGCATTGGAATCCAGCACGCACGTTTCGTCCTATTTAGAACTCGTCAGCTGGGTGTACCTGCATCTCAGAGTTGATGTTCACTCTGGGACTCGAACCCAGTATCTTTCGCTTCAAACGCCATCGCGTTATCCACTCGGCCACTGAGTCCTGATAGCCACTTGCTTGTGCGATGGGGTAAAGTTGAAATTTACTTAGTATTGTTTGTTTGGATCTTCCCATCGATGTTTAGGACTGATTATTGTTTTTCGTGAACTTAACGGATCTACAATAAATAAATCTGTGAGAAGAACTTATCGTTATTATAAATGTATTCTTCGCAACTTTTGAAGTGATGCATTTATTACACAATAGGGATTGTCAATGAATTAAAAATATTTATTAAAATGAATGCCATAGTTTTATCAAGTCATTGTAACAAAAGAATCACAATATTTATAAATTCATTACTAATTTCGACATTTATTAGGAAGTTTTAATACTATGTGTACACCGAATCGTAGGCAAGCATTTGATTACTTGTAACTTCTAGCATATTCGAATACTCGGCTATACAAATACAAATATCAACTATTGTGCAACCCGTTCATTTAAAACACATTCAATCTAAGCTTTTTGCGTAAGCTTTTTGTATCATTTACATGATGCAGGCGAAGATTTAGAGAAGTCCTTGCCTAAATCTACTTCATATTGGAGATGCTTTAGTCATCTGTAACTTGGAATCTAAGTTATGCATACAAAAACTGTTTGGAAGCTCTACGTTTCATCATGTTTTACCTTCACGCATATACATATATTTCGTTATATTATTATTAGAAAAGGTTATTCTAATTCAAATTATTTGTTACATTCATATTACACCCTCTCATTTCAACAATTACGTTTATCATCTTCACATTAACTGGTAATCATGATGATTAGGTATCTCCTGTATTTCATTTAATCCACCTTCTATAAACTGTTTACTTAAAACTGTGTAGTTGATTTCTGATTACAATTTTCTGACATATTATTTGTTTTTTTATTTCGGTTATAAAGTTGGTACAAATTTTTTCTTCCATTTAAATTATCATGGACAACTAATTTTGTCATATTCTTATTCAACTGGTTTTTGAAGTTATACTACCTAGAAATGCAGCTGAACGAAAAGATTTAATGAATATTCGAAGAAGTTTATCATCAAACAGTTATAGTGACCATATGGTGTTATTAAGAGCTTTCCAGGTATATATATTATTATTATTAAACATAGTATAAAAAACAATTTATCCGTTCAGTTTTGGCAAAAGTCTCGCTCAGAAGGATGGGAGAAGGCGTTTTGTCAAAAACATTTTATATCTTCTGCAACTTTTGAAGTTATTATCGCTATTCGGTAGGTTTACCTCTTATATTTTAGTATAAATGAATTTACTCAACTGAATGTCGCACATAATTTACTGACTAAAAATTGAGACGATCATAGTGCTTTTTTATTCTGATTACGAATAGTAATGATAATGAAATAGGAACCTCAATCAGTCAAGTGTTATAAATATTAATATGCCTTGTTGTTTGGTTTCATAATAGACATAGAAAAAATACTCAAATATCATAATTCACTATAAGTCTGAGTCGAATTCGAAATATCAAACTGCTGAATAGAACTATCTCTCAAAACTTACAAACAAGTTAAATTATATTCTCAATCATCAGCTCAATTCAAATGTCTTTTTTCCAGTTGAATATCATAAATTAACAATAACTTTTCATCACAGTAAATTGTGAGAATGAAAAACAACAATCATTATAAACTGTACGAGATGTTTAAAAGACAGAAATTGGTATGGTCAAATAAAATCCACCATAAAATAACACCTAGGATTGCATTCATGAATATTTCTCTTTAAAACTAGCAGATTTTGTGTTTACGTTCTTTTTAATTTCGTCAACATATTCAAATACTTTTGTAAACTCATTGAAATCATGACCCAAGTTAGACCAGCCATGCAAACCTAGAAACACTGGACGGCCGTTCCGACCTAGTATGGGACACCTAAGAAGTACGCATCCACAACCTGCACGTAAAAATCAAACTCAGAACCTCTGGTCTCGTGCGCGAACTCTTAATTCCTAAAACAGTAGTTCTGGTTCTAACGAAGTTAATGTCTAGCCTCAAACAATCCACGACATTGCGCGATCATCTTCATTCGTTTCTGGTGGGCAGCTTCCTCACAACCTTTACGGATTAGCTCCACTGATGAAGGCTTCTCATTAGAACTCCAGAAATTTAATCTCAAAGTTAGTCACTGGTGAGCATATGATAACTGTCAGTAAGGGGTTGTAGAGACTGTCGAATTTTAATGGTAATTTAACTTAGAAAGACTAATGGTTTCCATGAAATTCAACAGTCTCCACAACTCCTTATTGGCTTCTATAATCACAGTCAATTTCATAATCTGTTTAATAAACGGAAATTTTAGTAATGATTTCATCAGTATATTTTTACGTCTTAAGCTTGAAACACCCTTATGAAATCTTTAGTAGGATTTTGAATCAGTAACTGAAAGGTTTTACCTCATTAACATGATTTTTACAAACCGTCTGTTTAGAACTCAACTACTTGGGCAACTTAGAGCTTCTGGCTTCGTAAAAACGAAAGGAAGTGGAGATATTCGAGACCTTAACAGCAATTCGGATAACTGGGCTGTTGTCAAAGCTGCAATTGTAGCTGGTATGTATGGAAATTTAGCTCAAGTAGATAGGAATAATTCGTGTTTGAGAATAGTAAATGGAAATTCAATGCCAGTAAGTTTTACGACTAATTTTTTGTATGAGACGTCAACAAAATGTAAGTGCAGTCCTTATATAATCAGTAATGCATCATAAAAATGGTTGTATGTTTCACAGTGAATGAATCACTTTGTTCTATTGGGTCTTTATAATTCGAGCTCCATCCTACATGTTAGATTGTTTCACAAAGTAGTCCAAGATCAAACTTCTCACCTTAGTGTTCTATTACTTACTTACTTACTTACTTACGCCAGTCCTATGCTGCAACAAAAACAAAATCAAATGTTATTACAAACACATACCAAAATTACCGTTGCATCAGAATGTTAATAGACATATGTCCCACAAAATGATGAGGGATAATGTTTCCAATAAATCACTAAACAGGACAACCGAAGCCAACGAAAACACTAACCCAGTCAACATTGCGTAATTTTCTTTGCTTAAATAATAAAGCAAGCACTTATATGTGCAAATTATAACTAGAGCATACCAGAAGTTTGTCAGCTAATTAGTGTCCAAACTTCTGATTGTCTTGAAAGACTGATAGGTTGATAAAAAAAAAATTAGTTTGTCTGAACTAGTTTAACTTGCTTACTATAATACATGTGTTTTATAAAAAAGAAGGCAGATCTAGAAAGATTTTAAAACGGTAAGTTCTAAGCAAGGATAATAACAAATCAAGCTTCGTATGTTACATTTTTTAAACTTTTGCTATGACAAGAGTGATTGTTGTTATCTACTCGACTGTTACACTTTTAAACTTATTTTAGGTCGTGCTTGATCCCCAATCTGTAATCGCTACAAATGCTAATGGGGCAGAAATGAACGTAAACGATTTACCTTGTGACTGGCTTGTTTTTAATGAAGTGCTTACTTTAACTGATCCAAAGTTACACACCTCTCCGGAATCTAACAATACAGATCATTTGGCATTAAAGAAACTAAAGATCATAAGATGTGTAAGTATCGTTTCACCAATTACTGTAGCGCTAATGGGCGGATCGATTAGAGTATGTCCACAGATAGAAAAAGAAACCCATTCAATTGCAAATGGTAAGCAAGTTTAATAAATAGGCAAAATGCATTATTTTCTACGCAATAGTAACAACGTGGCACAGAACAAATATCAATTAATGTTTTAGTGATATAGACAAATGTTTCTAAGACGGACAGGAGTTTAGTGTCTATGGGTACGAATTTACACTAGTCATTCATCTTACACCTCTACAAAAGTGATTCGAAACTCAGTCATTTAAACACTTTTAGCTGGGTTGAATACAAATTAATTAGCCGAATTTATCTAATATTATGGTGAAGGACATCTCACTTTGATATGAAATGACATACCTATTGGCTATTAACTTTACTTCCTTACCTAATAGCTGTATTAGAATTCATAAATCTTAATATTTAGCGCATTTATTCATAAAAATGAGATCCTTTACTAGCAGGACGGTCTAAGTTATGGTAACATTTACTTTGAGTACAACGAAGGGTCTTTCTTGTGGATGATTCTCGTTATCTAGTTCCAACTTTGCCAATAATGCAGCGTTGAAGATAACTAATTGAGCAACCAATGTTTAGGTAGTCAATCTGTTCTATAAAAATATTTTAGATTCTTTATAAGACGCAATACTTCCCTCTAGGTATGTTGAAAAGATTAAGTTTTAAAAACATCTTGAAAAAATCTGAGAATCTCCAGAATATATCCTTGAAACTCATTGGGATGTTCGGGGACTGATCTACATTTACAGTGTTGAACAAGGTGAATCTATATTACGTAGCTATATTCTATTACAGGAAAGAGTTATGTCATCAGTACTAGTTTTTTAGTCTTTAGATTATAACTATCAACCTTAATGGCTCGATCTTGAGTTAAAACTCTTAAACAGCTTCCTTATTAGGGAAAAGTAATCTTTTTTCCAAACACGTACCTCATCATAAAGACTGTATTTATTACATAAAAATTCGTTTTATTTATTCGTTTTCTAAAAATAAATAAAGTCAGATGCAAATTGAAAGATGATTTAAACGAAACAAGTTCTTTGACAAATTTTCAATGAGTACTACTTTTATTGAACAACATTATTCCTTCTTATATAAGAACTGTCGTCTAAATTAGAGCGAATAGTTTCACAGTATTTGAGCGCCGAGTTGATGTAAGACATTAAATAGGAATAATATATATTTGTAAAATCTCAGCGAATGAATTTGTAGTAAATCCAACGTTTCGCCTGGCAATCTGGTCCAAGCTTTTTCAAGGAATTATAATCGAACATCAAAATTATCGAATATAAATAGGTACATGGTTCTTCGTTTCATTGTACACTGAATAGGTCATCCAATCAACGTTAAAAAAGTCTAAACTAGGTATGTGTATTAGTGTGTAAGAGATGTGTAATGTGAAATGATAAGCGTTAATATAACATATTGTATAGAAAACGTAATTGGTGAGATGAGAAATTACATTCACACTATATATTGTCTCTTATCGGTGAATTTATAAGAAAAACATACAATTTGTAATATATGATATGAATCATATCTGTCACAGCATGTATAAAATGAAGATAATTAAACAAAAATAAAAATAAAAGAGTGAAATTTGAAGAGTGTAATTTTTAAAAACTGTATGTATGTGTCATTTTTAATGTTCCAGTGAATTGTTTAACAAATTCCGATAAGACAACTGATTAGAATCATTGAAAGCAATTGTTGTCATTTAGATAATACGAAATAGATAAAAAAAAACGTTAAAGAGTTCAGGTTTTTACTTATTAATGATTAGCTGCCATGGCACTGCTAATTGTATTCCATCCCTCCTATTAATATTGTTTGGATTAGCCCAAATGTATAGGGCTTCAGCTGTTTGCCTTTCCTTGTAAGAATTGAAATCTTTTTGAAGGATTTTTGTGTGAACGAAATCAATTGTATGACCCGATTCTATCGAGTGTAATGCTATCGCTGATTTGTTCTCTAGTTTCCTTACATCATCTGAGGATTTAGGAATGTGTTTCAAACATTGTTTGTGTTCCTTCACCCTCACATTCAGTTGTCTTGATGTTTCACCTACATATGTTGCATTACAGTCACTACATTTGATTTCATAGACACAATTTTGTTGTTCTTCTTTGTGAATTGGATCTTTAATTCTTACTAATTTTGATCTTAGGGTATTGTTTGTTCGAAAAAATACTCTTATATTTTGATTATTTAAGATTCTTCTAATATCTTCTGAAACACCTTTCCGATATGGGATCACCACTGTGCTAACCCATTCCTTTTTCTGTAATCTTTTTGTATTATCCATACCATCTTTTCTTTCATTCTTAATTATTCTTTTAATAAAATCTTTCGGATAATTGTTCATCATTAGGGTAGATGTAATTAAATTTATTTCCTTCTTCATATCGTTTGGTTCAGTGACAAGTTTTTGAGCTCTTGTAATCTTATTTTTGACCACTGTCACTTTGGTCGAGTGTGGATGTGCCGATTTAAAATCTAGATATTTTCCTGAATTTGTCGGCTTTCGGAATATACTAATTTTTAAGCTATCATTATCTTTCCTTTCAACTAATCAGTCTAGGAAAGGTAATTTGTGTTCAGAAGATTCCAACTCTTTGGTGAATTTGATTTTTCCATCAAATTTGTTGACAAGTTTAAACAGTTCGTTCAAATGGTCTCGTTTTATAATGACAAAAGTGTCATCTACATATCTTAACCATACTTTTGGTGCCTGAGAACACATTGAGATGGCACTAGTTTCCAATGAATGCATAAAGAGGTTAGCAACAATTGGGGAAACCGGTGATCCCATAGCTACACCTTCTGTCTGTCTGTATAAATCCCCTCGAAAACTGAATATAGTTGAGCGTAAACATAGATCTAACGCTTTAATAATATCCGAGGTAACCAGAGGACAGCGCTGTTTAAGATCAATGTCAGGATCTAAAAGATTATATATGATATCTAATGTTTTCTTAATCGGAACATTAGTGAATAATGAGCAAACATCAAAACTTGCTATTATTTCATCTTCTTCTATGTGAATCTTAGAGATGACATCTTTAAAATCATTAGAATTTTTTATTCCGTGTTTGAGCTTTCATATAGTTTAAGAATCCTAGCTAGGTATCTAGAAAGATTGTAGGTTGGTGAATTGGTATGATCAACAACAGGTCTTATTGAGACATCTGTTTTATGTATTTTTGGTAGTCCATAAAATCTGCATGGTTTGTTGCTTTTCGGATATAGAGAAAACCGTAGAGATGGTCCTAGTTTCGGTTTTAAAGCCTGTAGCATTTTGGCTGTTTCGGCTTTCAACTTATTCAAAGTTGCTCTACATTTGTTAATCTTGATTTTTTCATAAGGTCCAGTGTGGAGATGTTCATTGACTTTTTTCTCATAATCAGAATTATTCATAACAACAGTGGTGTTTCCCTTGTCAGCTCTCATTATAACAATTTTTCTGTCTTTACGTAAATGTTTTAGAGCATGCATTTCTTCTTTACATAGATTAGGTGTATTCGGTTTTTGTTTCAATAACGCATTTGAGATTTTAAACCTCACTGAATTCGCTTGATCAGTCGGAACATTGTTTAAGGCAGGTTCAATAATCGGAATAATTTCAGAGGCCATAAGTTGTGTTATGCTCAAATTGTAATTGAGACCTTTTTAAGCAATGATAGTTCGTGTTGATTTAAATGTTTGTCAGATAGATTCACAACAACTTTGTTTATATCTAGTTCTTTGGAATTGTTTCTAATCGTGTCATTATTGGAATTTGATTGATGTTTAAACATTTGTTCGAATTTCCTTATTTGACGTTTTTTTGTAATTTGATCATAAAAGTTTTCTTTATGTTTAGAAATTCAACAAC
The DNA here is from genome assembly GCF_000237925.1 of Schistosoma mansoni. Classification (NCBI taxonomy): domain Eukaryota; kingdom Metazoa; phylum Platyhelminthes; class Trematoda; order Strigeidida; family Schistosomatidae; genus Schistosoma; species Schistosoma mansoni. Next base: position 52,195,258 of record NC_031495.1, read on the forward strand.
ATTTGTTTTTATTTCTGGTTGTATAATTAATGATAAAACACTATCAATGTTTGCCATACGTGAACGTAGAGATTCCAAGTTTTTAGTGGATTTATGAATACGTTCTCTAAGAAAAACTCTAATAGCTGTAATAGCTGCTTTTTGAGATCGTGATGAATCGTCTGGAGTCTTGACTCGTAACGTTCTTGGATAAACATGATGGTTTAAACAGCGTAGATTGAAAATTCGGTGGTTATACCAATTGTACATTTTCTTCGATAATTTGATGCGATTGCAGAATAATATATAAGAACTGTCGTCTAAATTAGAGCGAATAGTTTCACAGTATTTGAGCGCCGAGTTGATGTAAGACATTAAATAGGAATAATATATATTTGTAAAATCTCAGCGAATGAATTTGTAGTAAATCCAACGTTTCGCCTGGCAATCTGGTCCAAGCTTTCAATGATTCTAATCAGTTGTCTTATCGGAATTTGTTAAGCAATTCACTGGAACGCAGAGATGGATATATTGAGGCAATACGCACAGTATGCACATATGCCAATTAGAGACTGACCAGTTGCAGTCCTAACAAATCGATGGGAAGATTCAAACAAACAATACTGAATGAATTCACTGGAACATTAAAAATAACACATACATACAGTTTTAAAAAGG
>NC_031495.1:52196114-52237004 GCF_000237925.1 Schistosoma mansoni
TAAAACTGTATGTATGTGTCATTTTTAATGTTCCAGTGAATTCATTCAGTATTGTTTGTTTGAATCTTCCCATCGATTTGTTAGGACTGCAACTGGTCAGTCTCTAATTGGCATATGTGCATACTGTGCGTATTGCCTCAATATATCCATCTCTGCGTTCCAGTGAATTGCTTAACAAATTCCGATAAGACAACTGATTAGAATCATTGAAAGCTTGGACCAGATTGCCAGGCGAAACGTTGGATTTACTACAAATTCATTCGCTGAGATTTTACAAATATATATTATTCCTATTCAATGTATTATTCCTTCTTATTTATGGCTTTTTAGTGATCCCAGATCTGAATCTTAAATCATCTTTGAAAGAATTGCTAAGGCAGGAGTGCAAAAACTCAGTTCATGAACAGGAAGTCTGTAGTTGTTTAAGTAACAAAAATGAAGATAATGCCGGCAAGGCTTATGTGAATCCAGAAGACAGATTGGAAAATGATTTAAACTCTAATTCTGTTTCAGAAAATAATATGACTGCCACATCGATTTTGGAAAACAACGGACAATTATTATCGTCATACATCCAACAAAATATACATAAAACGCTACCTACAATGATGCAACAAAAAACAATCAAGCAAAATCCATACAGTATGTTGTCTGACTCGGATACGACAAGAATTTCCAGTTTTAAAATCTCGGAACTAAATGATTCTGCTCTAAAAATGTTAAAATATTTTAATTCTATGCAAATCTCAGACTGTTTCGATCATGTGAAATCACTATCTTTGCAAAACCAGACTAAACTTAGTCAGCCGTCAGTAGAACAACCAAATATGGAGTCTTCATCATCAACAAACGTCCAGAAAAATAATATCGTATCGTTTCATTTAGACCCACATAAATTTCTTCGATTCACCGTAAATTCAAATGAAGCAATAATGGTGACAGAATTAAGACAAAAATGGCATGCTTTGTTGTTGCGTCGTTTGAAAAATCCAGGGAAACATTGTTCACAACAAGATGAGGTAACATAAAATTGTTTGATACTAATTACTTGATTATCAGTATACATGTTTGTGGAGATTTCCAAGTACTATTGATATCGTTGACCGACCTAAGTTAGACATCCAGTTAGAACTATGAAGGAGTGGATAGATGTTTCGTCCTAATATGATAATCCTCTGTAGTGTGTCCACAACCCTACTGTGGATCGAACTCAGGACCTTCTGTCTCGCATGCAAACACTTGGCTAGTGAGCGGGAATCCTATGGTGTACCAAACCTCAACCAACTCACGCTGTTCAGTAATCACTGATCAATTATGTGAAATACAACCGACAGACTACTTTCTCGTACAAAGTATTGAAGATGATCCTACAGTAATCTTCACTCAACTGTTAAACATTATTAATATTTTTTGTTCTTGACCCGTGCTTCTTATCTACTTATTGTCTGTAAAGTAATCAACAACCTACTACAGTTTCCAATCACGATGGCTATCAAATCAATTCAGTTTTTCGTCTCATATCCTTGCTTGTCATGTTTAGGTTAGCCAGTAGAAGACTATTTCGAAAAACACTTTGAAGTTACAGGGATTGGATCATAACTTTCTTACTCAGACTATTTCTTCTCTAAATGGCTGCATTAGTTTAACCTTGTTGGTTTCCACAGAATTACATGGTTTAGGTTTTGTTTTATCGACTCATAGTGTGATTGACATATGAAGACAAACAATCTTACTTATGAGTTATTACATTTATTGAGATTATTTTATTGTGGTTTATACTGTTGACCTGCCTTAACGTGTTTACAGAAATTCTATAAATCTATTTATTTTTATGAGCTCATATTAGTTACAGATCTAAAAATTTATATAAAAAGAATATCGTGTCATGTATTTAAGTAAAGTGGTTAGCTGAAACGCCTCAAAAAATTTGTAGTCTTTAGATCTATTGAGAGATTACTAAGTTAAAGAGATGTTTGCTACACAGTCTCATGCTGAGTGCTGATTATTATCTAGTCTGAATTTAGAAATTTCGTCATCAAGAAGGGAAAAAGTTGCTGGGAAGGAAATCGTCTTGGATTTGGTCTACAAAACTCACAAACCATAAACGAGACAGTATATTAAGAATATGAGTTCTCAAAAAATATCTCTGAAGTAATAAGTAGCTCAGTTGATGATAAACTTTTTGTGTTATTATATTTATAAATTATTACTTTGTCTATTATAGGCAGTTTTAAAGTGTTTGATTAACGTTTTGACCAATGAAGAAAAAGCATTAGGATTACTCCAACCATTCGGTGTTGGGGCACGTCCTCGTCCTATGGCAGTAGAACTTTATAATCGGGTTGATGACGCTCAAAATATCGATCCTAAAGGTATGAAAGCAATTAGTGAACAACCTGTGAGTAATAGATATGGATCAATTGTTTGTACCACTGCAGGAACTAACACCACTATGCCTATATTTTTGTCAAATACGAGCTTGGTAAAACAAAATAATTCCATGTATAATTACTCTTCAATCACAAATCCAAAACTAACAGAAGTGTTAAGTACCAATGATTTCAACAAACCCCACGAACAGTATTTGTTTCAAGTTTACAAAGGCGATAACAATACAAGTATGTACAACCCAATCAAGCAAATAAACATTTCAAGTACAGAAATATGGAAATGTCCTCTCCCTTCAAATACGACTGGCAACACTGATTCTATGTCAGTCTACGAACCGTTTAAAGTTAGTTAGCCCCGAGACGTTTGTAATTCAGCCGTCAAAGTCCGGTTACCGTTTTTTTGATTGCTTTTTATAATGTTCAAGACATTTCGTAACACGCTTATTTATTAACAAAAGTGATGTAGAATGGTAGTCTAATGCTTAAAATACTCAGTTTACAGCTACGAAATCGTCGGACCGAACTCCACTCTACCTACTTCTATTCGGATAAACATCACTAGCCCTCACACAAACTGTGTGATACTAAGGCAATTAAATAAACTTATACCTGGTGAATGAATTATATTAATATTAAAAAATTATATTATTTTATCAAAGGCAAACGAATAGAAGTTCCTACACGTTTGAGCCACTAAAAAATTAAATAATTAGATATTTATATGATAAATAGCTAAAAAAAATATGCAGTGCATTTATATGGTATAATAGTAGAGGTGGAAATGAGATATACTCAAAATGTTACTGCTTTGTATACTAAAAACGAAATCTGGAACAATTTGAGAGGTTTTTATTGAAGGAGAACACAGTTGAGGACAACCAATTAGCACAAAATTACAGTCACTTGATAAAACAGAAAAACCATACTCCAATATTTCATTTGCAAAATGTTCATTAACTGTATCAGACTTCATTGTGCCTGCATTTCTATAACAATTGCTTTCTATTCCCGTTCTTTCCTCCTCGATCTTCTCAACCATCTGCTGCCAGACATTCTATCCCTGACTAGCGTTATATAATACTTATATCGACATAAGTAGAACACGCCACACTATGACTGATGTACTTCATTGAGAATTCCCTCTCAGATGACATACGTTAGGTTATTTGATAACTGTACGGACAACTTTCACCACATACAATGTTATTAAATATTTGTAGCTGTAAACAACTTTCCGAGATCCATGAAATGTTGTATTTAGAACATATTTAATCAGAATTATCAGAGCTGCTCGAGTCATCTACCAGCAATGTACATAATGAGTAACCTTATCTAATTAATTTGAAATATCTCATTCTAAAAGTGACAGAAAAGGGAGTATAGATACAAATGCTCTGATAGAGTGAGAGATAACTCTTCATTCTAATCCAACGCTGCCGTTTATAGTCATTTAGTAAACAATCATCGTGTTAAAACAAAGGATTACGTTAATGTGCATAGTGAGTTGTACACTTTTATCTAATTTTAGCTTAACTATTCACTTCCTTTCTTTTTTTAGGGTTCTGAATATAATAATCATTTTTATAATATCTGGATACCATTCAAAAGATTAGCTACATCATCCTATTCACTACTAGTTAATTTCGCTTTATAAGTAATTACATGATTTAAAATAAAAATGAACCTCAACGATTTCACTTTCTTTCTATTTCAGGATAATATTTCATTATCAGAAGGCAAGAACACTTCAACAATCAGTCATATGACTAAAGGTTTTTCAGAAAAGCATATTAACATTCAAAACTTTAAACCTGATTCGTTACCTAATTTGAAACAATTGGGTATAGTGGAAAATAAAAAACACCAAAGCAGTGAACACGAAATTCTAGGAAGTAAAACACGCCATTATTCGACCACATCAGAAGATAAAAACAGTTCAGATACTCTGTACGGTCCTCATGCTCTAAACACTGTGACTAATCCTTTTGATGTTACCTATCCAACTGCTAATCATAATAATATAACAATGGAAAATGATGTTGCTTTTCGTGACATAAATGATATAATCTATGCATTATTAAATGATGACACAAATAAAAATCATAACTGAGTTTACTTCATTATTCGACAGTGTGATTCAAGCAAGATAATGTACTAGTTCATCATTTGTTATTGACTACGTTCATCTGCACAACTTTGATTTGTTTATATTTTAACTTGTTGAAGTGTATTTTTGGTTGCTTTTTGTCATTTGTCCAGTTGCACTTTTAACCTTATTCTCTAATCTCTTAGTTTAATAACTGAAGGGGAAAGGGTTAATAATCAAGTGACTGAAAAAAGTACAACTTTAAAGCATTTCGTTAGCACCTCTAGTCAGCTCTAATATAGAATGATAACACATAATGGTTGATTAGTCTTAGCACATCACAAGTAATACAAATTCTGTTCATCACGTAAAATTGTTTATGGAATTGACTTGACTGAAAGATGATAAAAATAAGTTCACCATTATTATCAACGAGTATTGCTAATAAGCTCACGTTTTTAACTATCGACTCCTGCATATATCTGAAGCTTGTGAATGGTAAACCTATGAAAACCAGTATCGTTTCAGACTTGAGCATGAATGCATCGATCAAATATTTTTTCATCAGGTTTTAGAACGCAGGGATACTTTCTGACATCTGACTATAATTGTATGTCTTTGTTGACTGACAAGTCTTGTTGTTGGGATGATCCTGCAAATTTCTCGCAATCGACATGACAAGCCCATGAAACATTAAAGAGCATTTCATCCAATCAGCGTTTGATTAGAAGTTTTGTTAGAAGATAGAGAAAATGAAAAGTCACATGTAGAGATTCTGATTGGCTGATTAATACACTGCTACTATGTTTAGCAGTATTATAGAATGTTCAGTAAAACCCAAGGACTTTTAAAATACTATAAAAACCCTATATTTTCTGAACGTAAACGAATCTTTGGAGTAAAGTGCTTCCCGCATATTTGTACCTTTTCTCTCGTGCTCAAGTCGCTGTGTAGTTCTAGCTTGGGGATTACAAAACTAGCTTAGGATCCGAATATAGCGTTCAATCAGCAAGGCTTATCACTTGTAGCAGTGTCAAATATTATCCTTGATGTCATTGAAAAATGTGGAAATAAAAAACATAGTTACCTAAACACGTAAAGCGTCATGACAAGACTATTTGAGTTGTGCTTTGTAAGAACCAACACCTAACGTTTGACAGTCAACATAAAGTGATATTAAAAAGAAAATGAAAATATCTCTTCTTTTACCTTCTCTTTACGAATATACTGACCATTAAATTCATCTAGTATTGTTTGTTTGAATCTTCCATCGATGTGTTAGGACTGCAACTGGTCAGTCACTAATTAACATATGTGCATATTGCCTCAATATAGCCTAAATTCACAAGCATAGTAAGCAAAGATGGAAAGTGGCTAGCAGTGGAATCCAGGACGCGCGTTTCGTCCTATTTGGGACTCGTCAGCTGGATGTACCTGCATCTCAGAGTTGATGTTCACTCTGGGACTCGAACCCAGTACCCTCGCTTCAAACGCCATCGCGTTATCCACTCGGCCACTGAGTCCTGATAGCCACTTGCTTGTGCGATGGGGTAAAGTTGAAATTTACTTAGTATTGTTTGTTTGGATCTTCCCATTGATGTCTTTAGGACTGCAACTGGTCAGTCTTCTAATTGTGCATATGCGCTATACTGTGCGGTATTGCCTTCGATATAGTCCCAGGAGTGAACATCAACTCTGAGATGCAGGTACATCCAGCTGACGAGTCTCAAATAGGACGGGACCGCGCGTCCTGGGATTTCCCTGGCTAGCCACTATAAAAACCTTTTGTTACCATACTGACCATAAGCTTTGGAGTTTACCACCAGAGATCCTGATTGTTCATTGCATTTCCAATAAGCATTTACAAACATTTAATTGTATACTATAACCATCTATTATAACTTATTGTACGATCGTTAACCGAAATCAGAATCCTATCTTGTTTACAACTAGTGTGAGAATATTTCATTTCCTTTGTAAAAAGACAAAATTACCAACTGACAAAGAATTACACTTGAGTTTATGAATACAGTTTCGTAATTAACGTGGTTAGTGAATATAAAGTTATTGTAGTATCTGTTCATTTGAGCTATGAAACTTATCTGATACTAAGACGAAGACTAAAATGAAAATAATAGGGGAGAAAACGCCTAACTCTTTCAGAAGATTTACGCTAAGATGCATTAGCTGGAATCTGAGGGACATATCTATAAAAACAGAAGTAAGCTGGAAGGAAATATGAGTGGATAATAAGATGATGAAGGGAGGAATCCCACTTTATAAAATGAGAAGTAAAAACAGCTATGAAAGTTGGATTTACAATGAGCATTGTCTAAAATAACTACACCTATCACTCTAGAAACATAAGGGTGATAGACCGTATTTCAATTTTATCAGATAATTTGCTTCCGTTATTTGGTTGGAAGTAATCAAAAACATGGCTCACTAAAAAAAATTCTAACTACTCTTATGCATTGCTTATTTTATAACTTTATGAAATTATTTTTTCGATAATGCTGGTGAGAGTTATTCCGAACCACAACTGTTGTATGTAACAGTGACGTTTCAAATTATATTGCACAAGGTTAAGTCGTATTGATACACCTAACTGGAGAAGCTAATTAGTAAGGTAAATAATATGTTTTACTGTATTCCACATCGAGTCTAAGGAAAATTTATGATAAAAGAAAATTGTTTATTTTTCAATAAATAAATTATGTACAATTTATCGTATGAGAACAGTGGAAAAGTATTTTATTTTAGTCGCTTTCCTCTTCATCACTTATTTTCGCTCTTACCTTCTTACGTGATCGAGGTTCTGATATCTGTAAAAAGAGAAATAAGATACACTCGTTGAAATGCAGAATGCTTGTTGAGAACATATATATATATATATATATATATACTTTATTCCTAAATATTACTTTCGTCTTTTTAACTAAGATTTCTTTCAATCAGTTTACTCATATACACAAAGCAACATCAAATGTAACCGCGAAATTCACACTCCTTTGAAATCATACACGTGCTTAGAAAACTACATGAGGCCTAGATATAATACGAAACGTTTTAAAATGAGGTAATCAGAACTAAGATTAGAACCAATGATGAAATAGGTGGAGACAAATTGTTTGAAGCACCAACGTACAAATTCCCCTGGCATTAAAGTTATATTAACTCTAAGAAGTAGCAACAATTTTAAGTGGAAATCCTAATGAGGAAACAATTAATTTTTCTGTGATTAAATCTAGTATATCCAGTGTATAAATTTAATCCAAGTTAGTCTAATATTAACTTTACTGAGAATATTTTAATTGACCTACCCATTTCTCGATCTGTTTAAAATCATATTTTATTTACATGTTGAATTACCAAGTTCTACATACATTTGCATGTGATATTTCATAGTTAAACCAATCAGATGAAACATATGTAGATATTATCATAGTGAATTACTTCAGTTATTACAACTTACATCACTTAGAGATTCCTCATCGGATGAATAAATTGCAGCAACATCTGAAATAATTAAATAAGAATACAAAACATATTACTTACTACGACAGAAAAAGTAGAAAAACTCCTAAAAATTAAGAGCATGGAATACTAAACAGTCATCATGAGAAATATATCCTGTTTGTTGAGATGAGAACAAGGATGCACATTAGGCGAATGGAATATTCAATAGAATGAGATTACAGGAACAACAGTGATGTTAGTCATTAACAAACACTATTATATATATATATATATATATATATATATATATATATATATATGAACTGTTAGGTAGATTGCGCACCATTTTACAAGCATACTGAAATTTTTACTGTGTTCTCAGTAAAGTAAATCTCCGAATAGATGGGCTGACATATTTTTACGAGGAATACTAACAAAGTAATCCTAAAATTTAATTTACCTTTGCGTGCAGTCAACAATGAGTTTTTCGCATTTCTTTTTAATGCATTTAAAGACGTTGTATTACCATCATCATCATCTTCATCATCCTCTCCGTAACTTCGCCTACGTTCACTACCAAAACTACTTCTTGACATGGCCTGCTTTTCACGCATACGCCGTAACTGACTTTCGCGCCTTAGTGTAGCGCGCAATTTCTCTTCCTCTTTTCTAACAAGCACATTACGATTTGATTCTGGATCCGCACCCGTAACAGGAAGAATTTTGACCTAAGTTGAAATAATAATAATATATAAAGTAAGAAACCTTTAAAGTACGATAAGTACCAGAAAAAAAGTGAAGTGTATGGTAGGTAAGATATTAAACTCGAGAAAAAGAAATACTCCCAGTCTCACCGTAAATTTCAAATTGTCGTCATAGCTTAAGATTGTGCTTCATCGATCACAGTTCAAACAGATAAGTGACCGAAACGACATTCAGGTAACAAGCGTATATCACAGATTCGTCTATACACTTTGGTGGTTTGTGAAGTTAAATCGATTTTAATCTGTTTTCAACCACCGATTGCTTCTCCAGAATGCCTTGAGGCCTTTGCTCTAAATTGGGTCACATATTAAGATATGTTTTGTTAAGTATGAGTAGACATAATAATAATAATAATGATTTACCCTATGAAAATTCATATTCACGGTTTCAAATCAAACTTCCATTGTCAGGGCTAGTGATACTACTTGGTTGTCCAAACCGAAGTTTAATGGTTTTCGAACCCGGGGTTTCACTGGTTGAAAAGGCACATTTTGCATCAGGTTAAGTTACCACATAGCTTAACAACCTGCCAACTCAATAATCAACTTATTAAATTATATTCTGATAGTTAATATTTGAGGAATAAAAATACTCAGATGTTAAAACTGAAGTACGTAGATAAGCAAAGATGGATAGTGGCTAGCAGTGGAATCCAGGACGCGCGTTTCGTCCTATTTGGGACTCGTCAGCTGGATGTACCTGCATCTCAGAGTTGATGTTCACTCGGGGACTCGAACCCAGTATCTTTCGCTTCATCTTTGCTTATCATGCTTGTGAATCAAGGCTATATTGAGGCAATACGCACAGTATGCACATATGCCAATTAGAGACTGACCAGTTGCAGTCCTAACAAATCGATGGGAAGATTCAAACAAACAATACTGAATGAAGTACGTAGAGTTTGCCATTGTTCATGTTTACGTTCTTTATATTGATATATGAAAATCGTTGTGAAAAAATTTAGACAGTCTGGCGATTGCTAACAATAAAATCTGGATATCAAATCTTATTTTATTTAGAATTCTTGAGGACGGTGCAACCTGAATCCTGGTAGTAATATGTATTCTCATGAAAAATTAAATGGTCGTAAAAAATGCTCTATGAAGATAGTGGCTAACCAATTTTATCCAGTACATTGATAATAGGATGCATCAAGTCATGGAGATTCAATACAATTCGCACATCAGTTGACCAGAGCAATTAAATGACCTGTAAGATAAGCCTCGGATTTGAATCAATGGGTGTTGCATATAGGCTTCAGTGGGAACACGTACGCCCGAACACCGATTACCACGACACGCTATGCTGAATAGTATTGGGGATGGTTGGAAGAGAGTTGGGGGCGGCCAAACTAAAACGTGGCATCAGTGCTTGAAGTCACTAACTTCTAGTCTGAGCCATGTCGGCAGATGCAGACTACTTGGTTGGGGTCCGCGTGACTATCGTAACCAATGGTTGGAGACCCTAGGTGTCATGGCTCAGAATCGATCACAATGGCGTAGGTGTATATACTCTTTATCTTCCCTTAAACCTTGAGATTAAAATTGCTTAATAAATTTCTTCCTCCCTATACTATATCCTTATATACAACCTATCTTTTATATATTACCACCACTAAATTAACTACTTCTATGAATCCAGTGTTCATCTTGTTGTGCTAACGAGGTATGGCAACTTGGACCGATCCATATATGTGCCTGGTCCTACGTTGTAGCTGACTGACTGGGAACACGGAATGGAAATCCACACAATTGGTGAGGCCTAAATGTTACAAAACTTGGCCCTTGCGTGTCATTGCCATCCAACTTCGAATAACATCAAAAACAATTTCAACCAACAACATTGGATTATAAATTACGATTTTTAAACTTAAAATATGCAAGAAAAGATAAAAAGGATCCATAATAAATAGTATATCCATATGAAACTTTAACAGATATCATGAACAGCTACTACAAGTCAAGTAAATTAACTGAGTTTCATAAATAGGCAATAGCTTTATAAATTATAAGTGAACTAACCTTTTGTAGTTTATTTGTTTTATCTGCTAGTGATAATGTGATTTTACGATGCGTAAATGAATCTGTTGAATGTGGCCTATATGTTGTAAAAATATATATATACATTGACAAGTTTATTTCAATCATAAAGTTAATAAATAAGAAAATTTTAGACATTAAATAGGAATAATATATATTTGTAAAATCTCAGCGAATGAATTTGTAGTAAATCCAACGTTTCGCCTGGCAATCTGGTCCAAGCTTTTTCAAGGAATTATAATCGAACATCAAAATTATCGAATATAAATAGGTACATGGTTCTTCGTTTCATTGTACACTGAATAGGTCATCCAATCAACGTTAAAAAAGTCTAAACTAGGTATGTGTATTAGTGTGTAAGAGATGTGTAATGTGAAATGATAAGCGTTAATATAACATATTGTATAGAAAACGTAATTGGTGAGATGAGAAATTACATTCACACTATATATTGTCTCTTATCGGTGAATTTATAAGAAAAACATACAATTTGTAATATATGATATGAATCATATCTGTCACAGCATGTATAAAATGAAGATAATTAAACAAAACTAAAAATAAAAGAGTGAAATTTGAAGAGTGTAATTTTTAAAACTGTATGTATGTGTCATTTTTAATGTTCCAGTGAATTCATTCAGTATTGTTTGTTTGAATCTTCCCATCGATTTGTTAGGACTGCAACTGGTCAGTCTCTAATTGGCATATGTGCATACTGTGCGTATTGCCTCAATATATCCATCTCTGCGTTCCAGTGAGTTGCTTAACAAATTCCGATAAGACAACTGATTAGAATCATTGAAAGCTTGGACCAGATTGCCAGGCGAAACGTTGGATTTACTACAAATTCATTCGCTGAGATTTTACAAATATATATTATTCCTATTTAATGTCTTACATCAACTCGGCGCTCAAATACTGTGAAACTATTCGCTCTAATTTAGACGAGAGTTCTTATATAAGAAAATTTTAGTTCAAGCTGTACAACAATGTATCTAATTTAAAATCTGTCTCTGTTATGATTAAATGATTACCTATTTTAATTAAATATCATTAACCGGATAGGAGAAATGAACTAAACATCAGATAATTGTTTCAATTTTTTGGGGGGTCAACACATTAGTTGTTTTACCAAAAAAATACTACATATTGGCATACTTTATTATTGTGTAAAGGAAGAAATCACTTCATGTGAACTCAACCAAGTTGTTTCTTAATATTACGGTTAGAAAGTTTAAGAACGAGCTACGAGTAATGAGGTAGACTATTGTTATAACGAATAACTTTTACAATTTTAGTGTCTGACAAGTGAGAGTATCAATGGGATCAAGTATCAAAAAAAGCTTATCCATATAATAGTCAGAAGCTTTAGTGGATAGTATTAATGGTCACTTAACGACAGTGAGGGTTTTGCAATTAAACTATTCAGCTTAGAGAAAACGACAGTTTTAAAATGCGTTGGTTTGAACAAAAGTTTTCCGTAATATATTAAAGTGTTGAATTCTTTTTCATTTATTTATTTATTTGAAAACGTAAACATTGGTACAAATTAAATACATATGCGCCACACAATAACAATGAGAATGTAAAGAGACATAAAACGGGAAGTGCGTATAAGAAAAAGGAGGACAGTAACGAACGAAAATTAGTGTATGATAGTGAAATAATAATGATGAAAGAGGCAATTCAGTTAGCAAAGGTACAACCAGAATGAATTCCTACAGTCGAAGAAGTTACGTCCATTTTTTATGAAGTAAAAGAAAGTTACACCAGGATCGCCACTGGCTTCTATTCTGAGCCATATCTGATAACGTCTTAAGCCACTGTGTGGCACCATCTCTAGGACCTCAAACAGGAAGTCTTGAAGGACCAACAGAAACCGGTCCTGTACAGCTTTTTTCATGCCGCAGCACTATGTCCCATAATGACAACCTTTCCGCTTTCTCTAACTGGTCCCAGAGTCTGCAAATAATACACAATGTAGAATTCGCTGTGATGACATTCGTAGAACATGTCCAAGCCAACGAAGTAGGTGTTTTAAGATAGTGACACCAGTTGAATTATCATCGCTGTGCCCGAACACACGATGTCGAACCTCTGCATTACTAACATGGTGTTCCCACTGGATGTCAGCAATCCTTCGGAGATGACGGTAATCAAGCATAGAGAGTCGTCAAACATCGTCTAACTCAGAGAGGTCTGGTTTCACAAGCATAGAGCAAAACTGATCTCATCAATGCATGACAGACCCGACCTTTTACAACCAGACTAACATTACGAAGGCGTCAAAGATGGCCCAGATTAACATAAGTCGCTCTGGCTTTCACCATACATGAATCGATCTCACCACTCACGCTATCACTAGCACTAACGCAGCTACCCAGATACATGAGCGTCTCGACAACTTCTATCTGCTTACTACCCAGGGTGAGTGCAGGATCAGAGTCCTGCTAGTCTTGTAAAAGTGTTTTTTACTTCTAATGTGAAAAGCGCATACCATACCTACGGACACTAATTGCCAACTAATTAAGTGCGGATTGCATGGCTCGGGTATCATCGCACAGTAAGACAATATGATCCGCATACTCAAGGTCTAGAAGTCTTTCTTCAGGCAACAGATCCACACCGCCATTGCCTACATCCATCAGAGCTGTTACCAGAACGTCGTCGATAGCAAAGTTGAAAAGGGATGGTCAGGTTCGGCAAGCCTGACAAACTTCGCTGCCTGAATGAAGCAATGGAGAGAAGCGATTGTGTCCCCTCACTCTATCTGAAGTGTTTGTATATAGGGTTTTCAAGATGTTAATAAACTTCTCAGACACACCCTTCTTCAACAGACAATCCCAGATAACAGTCTTGTTCAACGAATTAAAGGCGGCCCTAATGTCAAGAAACACTACAATTACTGACCTATAATAAGTATGGTAGTATTTTAATATTTGACTGAGGAGAAAATATGATCAATACGTCCTCTACCCGAACGAAAGCAAGCCTTCTCCTCGGGGGTCAGTCTTTCTCGGGTTTTGAACAATCTACAAATTATGACAGAAGCCAATAGTTTGGACGCAATCGGAAGTAGATTCATCCCCCGATAGTTGTTGCAGAAACGATGTGAACTCTTTTTAATGATAGGGACAACTCTCGACTCATCCCACGATGTTGGGACATTCTATAACTGTCAGATCTTTGTAAATAACTTAGTCAGTTCCTTAACCAAAAGGTCCCCACCATCTTTAAAAAAGCCGGAGTAAGGTCCTTTGGACCTGGTGATTTGTGGCGCCTCAAAAGTTACCAGAAGCAGATGCTGTTTCAACTCGTTAGCACGCTCCAACCACCAGGCTTCTCGGTCCTTACGCAAGCTTTACATAACTTCACTACGTAACAATGTTCGTTTATGGTCAAACTCGCGGTCGTCCGGAGTAGACCAACGGGCCTCAATGAGTTGTCATGAGCCTGTAGAATCCCATTATCTATAAGCGAGACGTTTCGCGAAGCCACAAGCGACTTTCCCCATTTTCATAGAGTCATGAAATAACTTCCAATGCTCATCCATACTTTTCGATGGGTTGATAGCTAGTATTGAACCTAGCTCGGTTTGGTAGTTGGTTGCAACAGAAGCTGCAACCAATTTTCTGACATCGATCTATTTATTTATCTAAACACATGAACATTGGTACAAGGAGGCACCAAACAGATATGAGCCACATAAATAATAAACAATAAGTTCATATGCCATTTGTTCCCTCAGGATACTGGAGCCGATGTGAATCATTGGTTTGGAATCAGGGTTCTCCAACTCCTCTAGGTGGACTTTGCATGCCTACCAACCCGGTTAAAGTGCCGGAAATTCGCTTCTCGTCCTCTCAATTTCGTAAACAACACCCCAGCCACTAGAAGGCAGTGAGCAGGACTTCCCTGACGGAAGCTATATACGCGTGGCCATGTGTGAGCATTTCGAGAGGAAGAGCGGGCTCTTCTCACTCTCAGCCATTCCAGGGCATTTGGGAGCAAGATTAGCGCAAACAAAGGAATGATCAGAGTCCAGATAGGTACTCCAAAAGGAGCGTCGGTCTTGTACATAACCACGCCAGCGCTAGGTGATCGCCATGTGATCAATCTGAATCACGACTTGAGTTGCAGAGGGAGGACGCCAGGTAGCGAATCCGTTACGACTGTAAGTATAGTTAGTGCCACCCAGAAACAGGTTGTAGTCTACGCAAAGTTACCGTTATCTGACTTGAGGCCAACAAGTCACCATCATCCACCTAAACGCCTCTCTTCTGTGCCTAGACGCCCGACCTGTGCATTCAAGTCTCCGGGTAGTACTACAATACCTGTCAAACGCATTATCTAAAAGAACTGTTAACTGGTGGCAAAACCCATCCTTAATCGCATCCGGGCTGCAAACTGTCGAAGCATAGGCGATGACGAAAAGAAATCGTTTCTCATTATGATTTTTTCTCAGTTTCATGGAGATTTCTAATTTAACAGTACATAACCGACTATTGATGAGGATTTAGTTAATTAGTGCTGCCTCAGCTGTAGGATTTAATTTGTCTTACAGATATACTATTAGAACTGTAAACGCGATACTGGCGATCCCAGAGTCTAAGTGAAAGCTATAGTCAGAACAAGGACAACTTGGCTTTAAACTTTATCTGTTTCTAAACATAAAAGCAATTAGATTAGTACAATAATTAAAGAATTACAGTCATTAAGTGAAACGCACAGACATACCGACCAGTATTGCATGTCTTATCGAAATGAATAAAATTTGTGAGTCACATTAATATAATAGGATAATAATGTCTTTCAATTGGTAGCTCACATGCAACAGACAGACACATGAGACCACATTAACGCGGTGAGGGCTTAAGCATCGATTTTATTGGTTAGTTATGGACATAACTAACATCAGCTCTAGAGCTTAGTGAGACACCAACGCCAGCAAAGGCAGACGAAGACATCACAGGGTCCCAGGATAAACTCACGTGAAACAAGGTTTTCGGAGCGACAGATGGATAGCAAAATTGTAGTACGTCACTAGAGTCTTGAATACGGGTCTCGGATAAACAACAGACATCGATGTTAAAACTTTTTACGGACAAAACCAACCCTATCTATTGTCCGACCTGTATTAGCGTGTTAACGTCGAAAAGAACCAGTTTGAATGGCACGCATGGTTTCAGAAGAGCTGGTTCAGAATTCGTAGCCGGTTGTAGCATTTAATCTCAAACAGTCAGTGACTTGAGATCATTTAGATAAGACAGCAAATTCAACCTTCTTAATAAGGCAATGGAAATTTGCACTGACCGATGACAGACGCCTCATAAATTCTTAGGTCAAATTTTTAAAAGATTAAACCAATAAAAATCCTTCTTGCTGGTGTCCAAAAATACGATTAATTTAAAATAAAAGAATGATGCATATTATTACAAACAAACCTGAATGTTAATTTAGTTTTCAAACTTGATTGTCCTTGTAAACCACTACCTTCTCGTATGAAGAGATAATTATAATCTGACTGAATATCTACTTTGTGTATGTCGAAAATTTCGTCCCCAAGATGTAGTGACAGAGAACCATCCGACCAACGAACAATACGAGCATTTGACTCATGAATCATTTCACCATCAGGTGTTTTACCAATCCTCCAACGTATTGTATTTTCGACCTAAATTATTAAAAGATCTCTATTAAAACGCACTCATGTAGTTGCAGACACAAATATGCTTGAGTGGAAATCCTATCAAATCCCAAATTTAGTAAAGTAATAGGTTAATACGATTTGCTTCAGCATAAAAATAAACACATAAATGAGCTAATGTGACAGGGCTTTTGTTGTTGACTTATACTTTATATAAGGAGATGAAAACATAGTAACAAATTATACTCTGCTTATTCGAGAATGTTAGATGAAAACTTTAAGACTCAACACTTTCTAGAGGGATTTATCAGTTTTTGTTGTATCCCGAATGGAATTGTGAATGGTAACTTTTGAGGACTATTTGTGGACCAATGTAATATGTATATTTCCTATTGTATAATTGTTAAGTGACTAACCTAATCATATTCGTATTCCTCTTATCATTAGCTTTATTTTGACCTTTGAACTATTATCATACGATTCTTGAGTTATCATCAGTTTATTGGTTACTATTCATAGCCCCATTTGGCTAAATATTGTACAAATGTTATTTTCTATTTTATGGTACTATGTGGTCTGTTTGGTTGGTATATAAACTCAGTATGTTTGTGAATAATGATTCATACCACAGAGGCTGTTATTGGTGTTTTGGACTTAACTGGCTGGGCTAGGCAGATCGCAGGACCGGTTAGCACTCTAGTCTGCTCGCACGGGTTTCGTGTCACTGTTCCAATCGATAATTCGCTGTCCCCTGATTGGCGGTCTCATCAAGTCACACATTAACTAGGCATCCACTCGGCTACAAGATATAACAATTTTAAAATTAGGCGTTGATTCAAAGTTAATTTAGTTCACTGAGATTTTGTGATATATATAACAACACCCCTATTTACTTAATACAACTAAGACCTAATTACTGAGTATATCATATTTTTGGTACTCCAAACTTAGGTTTTACATATCGCACATTATGAGCTATTCTACCTAGATGATATAAATCACACTGATCTTAGTACACCACTGTCTGAAAAAATAAATGATTGGTACTGTTAAATGAGTCAGATTTACATACTCGAAGTTGAGGAAGAAATTGGTCAAAATAATGATTTATAGGGATAAAAGAAATCATACTTTCAATTTTAGACGCGTCCGTCCTTCTTCATCTAAAATTTCATCTTCATCCAGTTCATCTTCGTAAAAGTTAGGGTCGAACGGACGAGTTTCAACCGACAAAAAATTAGGCATTTTTACCAAATGTACCTCCCTAATAGAAAATCAAATACAATTACTTTTTATGTAAGCAAGATCTGCTCGTTGGATGAGGTTTTTACTTTTTATTCACCACGATCATTAAAAATAAAATCAGACGATATAAGGGGATTTAGAAAGTGTAAAAATTAATTATTTTTCACTTAACATTTTTCCGAAATATTTTTACAAGTGACTGGTCTTTCCCCTATTAAGAGCAAGAATTTTTTCGAGATAATAAATCCCTAAATTACGACTAAAATTACTAACTGCCAACTAATAACTCATATCTACGAGTAAGTTGCATTTATTCACCGAAATAGATGATGGTTTTAGGTCAAAGACTTCAGTTACAGCTAAACGTCAGAAAATATGCTTCCGTTATAGAGTTACTACTCCATCGATTCATTCGCCGTCACGTCTGATATCTACCTGACTTTCTATGACCTAGTGTTCTCAAGCTCCAGTTAAACATCGAATGATTATAGAGGCCAAGATCTTAGAAGTTATTGCGTCTGAGTTGATTTATCAAGAGAACTTCGGTCCGTTCTTATAAAATGAATCGATTGATCTATGACCAGACTTGAATCTGACTGGTTCTTTCGGGAAAAAGGCCGATGATGAACTGGAATAATTTGAGTGTTGTAAAAGACAACCAGAGAGCCTATATTTCCCTGTTATTTTATGTCTGGAATTCATAAATTACACAGACTCGACTTTAACTATTTTTGCGGAGACTAGTAATCCTACCTGAAAAGCCAAACCGAATTAAATGCAATGAAGTTTCAGTTTTTATGTCAACTACTTTTAATATCCGGTCACAACTTCTATTGAGTAAAAAAATACCACTCCCTGATAGACCAGAAGGAAAAACTACTTTACAAATGATGGTTTTACCAACCTGGTAATCTCACTATAAAACCCAAGAAATAGGTATTTAAGACCGACTACATGCAGCTCTTTCTAATTTTTCAACTTCAAGTGTCAAGTCACTAGTTGAACATAAGTATAACTCGAAAGTATCCGATAAAATCAAGGGATACCATGAGCGGAACCATGATAAGCTTAGAATTTAGAGGAAGATGAAGAGTGAATGCAAATGGGTCACTGTGATTAATTTTGAAGCATGAAACACAAAGTCAGTCAGCCATAACGTAAGGCCTGAAAAAAATGTCAATTAGTTGATACACTACACTAGCACAGAGATTAAATTAGCAAGATAAGCGGAAAAGGAGTAGTGGTTGTATTCACAATAATCACAAAAAGGACTAAACAAAATACGGTCTAAAATGTCTAAAAAGGATCTGAGGGACAAAGAGTACGAGATAATATTGAAGCTCAGAATCAAAGATGGATCTACACTACTGCAACTGATTTAGAGCCACGTTACTAGTTTCAAATTTTTATTGTGTGATTATAATTAACACAATTGAGTGAATCGTTAACATACCGTATGGACGACTGAAACATCTTTAAAACGGTTTTGGATTGAATAACATGTGTAAGTTTACTTTATATGGCTTCAAAAATTAGTAGCTTTGGATAATTAATGTATAGGTTTATTAAAAAATCTAGCTAAGTTCATTACAATTACAACCAGCTGACAAAAATAATTAATACCCATCACTATAAAACGGAAACCCCAAAAGCAACAATTCCGTTTATTCTTAGAAAGTACTCTACTACAGCTACATTATATTTAATTAGTTTTTAATGCCAAAAAATCCATACCTGCCCAAATCTGCACGAATCAGTGGAAAATCAACAGATATTCTTGTTTCGTCCGGTTCATGCGCCGAATCATCCTCTACATCCTCAGCGTTACTTCTATGGCCTTCATTATCATTAGAATTGGCCATGTCATCTAATTGTGACCCATTATCTCCCGTTTCACTACCATCATCTTGCCGGGAACCATCATTATTAGGACTACTAGAAGAGGATCGGATACTCTGAAGCCTTTTTTTCAAAGAACTTTGGCTATGTGAGTTATCTGAATCGTTTTCTGTTTCCTGTTGCTCCAAAGCGTTGTCATTAAGTTGATTTTCGTGGTCTGATTCTTCGAAACTATCCTGTGACAATTAAAAATGTAAATTCTTAAAAATTCAGCTGTCTAATACAGGCTACGGAGATTTTTCAATAGAAAACAAAAATATTTTACCAGTCATAGACATGTTGATCTTGCCAAGTTGGTGTAGACAGAAAATATTCACGTATTTGGGTAGTTACGACGTGCGGTTCAGATGTTTATAAGACTGTTCAGAAATTCTATTCTAACGTATGAGGCTCAAACCAAGACAGACGTAAATGCTGGTTTTAGGCTGACTGCACTTAATCTCTTGCATATAACTAAAGGAAACCTTAGCTATAAATGTGTAATATATGGGTTGTAAAATTACATGTACATTAGAATTATGTGTAGCGTTAATGGTTTAGTAAGTGTAAAGACGCTAGCTACATAAGGAATTATGTAATGTTGATTACTTTTGCTGTCTAATACATCCCACTCGTTCACGAATGGATATTTGGATAGTCAGTCAGTCACAACGTAGAACTTCCTACGCACGTACATCAGTTCCAGTTGCTATACCATATTAGCACAGAGATGCAGTTCTCGATTCAAATCTCATAGTGGTAGAGGTAGCAAGAGTAAAAGCAGTAATCGGAAAGATTAGGGTTTGAAGATGTTATTGAAGGAGTATAATCCAGTGAAATAGATTGGGAAAGAGAAAAAAGAAAGGGACATGAAGAATTCAGAAGATTAGAGTTTGTACCAATATTCGTAAGTTTAAATAAATAAATAAAGAATTTGGGAGAACACAAAGAGTGGATGCACCTGCGCCATTGCAAACGATTGTGAGCCATGTCATTCAAGGTCTCTAACCATCGATTGCTATCAGTCCGCGGATCCCAACCAGGTAGTCTACATCTACCAACATGGCTAAGTTCACTTGTTAGTTACTTCATGGTTTTGTGCCGTGTTTTGGTCTGGCCTAGCTTTCTTTCAACCTACTCCTACACCATAAAATGTGGCACGTCGGGGTAGTCGGAGGTTGGGCATTCGCAACACATGTCCCAGCCATCTCAACTGATGAAGTTTCACTACTTTATCAATCGATTTGACATCCTTACCTAGTACCCGTTTCCTAACAACTGCATTACTTACCCGGTAGTCACAGGATATACGAGCAATGCTTCAAAGATACCTATGATCGAATACTAGCAGCTTACGGATATCCTCTACTCTTACGGGCCATGTTTCACTACCACAAAGTAGGACGGAACCAACTGTTGTGTAGTAAACCCGTTCTTTGGTTGGTAGACGGATATCTCGCTACGCCATAAATGATGCAAGTTGGCGGAAGCTAGACGAGCCTTCTGTATCCGTGTTGAGATTTCGTCACACCAGACCACAAGGGCTGATGAGACTCCCAAGATAAATGAAGCGGTCAACAAACAGACATTTTACAGCACTAATTTGACGTAATACTAAAATATAGCAATTTTAATATTGGAGGACTTTAAATGTATGTTTAGAGGAATTAAAATGTCCTAAATGCACCTTAAGATGTTGAAATTAGTGTGGATGACACTTAGATATGTTTTAGTCACATCTGTAGTCTACAAAAGTAGTAAGGTTGTTTGTAGTTTGATTGATTTATAATACAGTGTGAATAGTGAGGGGGTCTTAAAAATTGCGCACCTTTCATAATTAATTCCTGAAGGAGGTGTGATTCTCGGGTGGACTAATGAAAGGAAACTTCCTCCTCCATAGTTTTACAACTTGAGTTTACCTGATTCACTTATATTACTACCATTCACACGTTTCCTCATTTTTATTATCAATCTATCCATATTGAACGATTTATTACGCAATCTTTGGATAAAGATATGGTCTATTCTCCTCACCGTATGTTATGTGTTTATCCTTATTATTCACCTCGTAGTTTTAACTGATCTATAAACCGATCCCAATTAAGACTGAATGTTAATCATTTCCTCTGAGTGAAGAGATTGTAATTTCATTATCCCTCTTGACCCATGTTAACCATATTTATTTTGGTCACTAATCTCACAACTTCATTTTTATTCGTTTCTGAATCTTCGCAGCCGATCAGGAACTGACCAATAATACTCCTCTATATCAGTGGGAAGATTGATACAATCGATACAAATGAATTAGACTTAACGTGATTGCTGCTGGAGTACAAATTTTTAATATCGAAGGACTTTAAATGAACGTTTAGAGGAATTAAAACGTCCTAAGTGTGTCTTAAGACGTTGAAATTAGTATGAATGTTTAGCAGAAACAAAATAATGAGCGCAAAAAGTTGACAGTGGTGTATCTTTCGACAGAGCTAAAACCTATGCGTAGACCAGCTGCTCTAAACTCCAGCACAAATGCCTAGTCAAAACTTTTGACGTCTGTCTAATTATAGATTCATTTCTATGAGAAAAAAATTATGAGCTACAGACAGTGGACAAATTGATAACCGCATTATAAATCTCACCTGTTCAAGCCTAGGCTGCCTATGTTTTGGTTGTGTTTCTTTATCACTATCTTTACAATCGAATGGAGATATATAATAAGACTATCTAACCAGTATCATCTCCGAAAACATTCCTTTGTGTTACACGACTTCGTTCCTCACCATCACTAGACGAGTTGAGATCTGAAGATTCGTCCATTTCTTCACCTGTTTGTTGTTTTATTCACTGAAATAAATACAGCCTACCAATTGGAGCACTGCCGTCAGATACATCTGAATCATAGTCTAACACCATATTTCTAACGTGACGCTCAGATTTGGAACAGCCGCCTTCCTTCACGGTAGTTTTACTATACATGGCAAGGTTATTTGAGTAGGATCAACCATACACAAGCTTATCTTTGAAATAAATATTCTCCGCTTCATTTCTACCTCGGAAAGGTTAGCTATGCATTGGAAGTTACATTTCAGTATAATAGATGACCAACAAATAAATCGTTATTTAATTACCATGTAGCGGTAAATAAATCCCCAAAATCAATAGCTCTGTAAGTGTTCGACATCGGATGCTGACCACATTAGTTTTAATGAACTCACCCAGCTGAAGACGCTCGGTCAAGCATCCGCACCAGATCGCGGTTTGGAATGGCGTGCTCAACGACTCCGGCGATCGCTAGCCAGATAAGATCGGTCACTCCTCGATATATTGATAATCCATCAAATATATTTTCCAACCTCCTCGCTCCTGACTTTTGATTTCACTTGGTGGGCGCGATTCAATTATAGGTGTTACTGGTAGTGTTGTCAAACTACAATACCTGTGGTATCTTCAACTACAACAAAACTTTCAGGAAGATGTAGTGACCGGCCAGTCTCGATAAGAACACGATTGGAATAACGGAAACAATTATTATTATTGTAACCAAATGTACCAGAGTTTGTTTTACTGTATTTGTTTAACTGTATCAGTTTCACTTCTTGTTCCGCTATCCGCCTTGTTTGGTTCGAGCTTGCTCACGCACTGCTTATTCGCTTGTACTCTTTGGCACGTCTCGGTATTATTTCGATACCACGAGATCGCCAATAAATATACTTGATCTGGACTAGTAAAGCCTTCTGATTTACGGGCTATCAAGGGAACCAAGTCGTTTTTGGACGCGTAATCGAATAGTAGTGGTGATCATAGTCCGTCCACGACTCGACATCCACTACAACTGGTGAGCCGTATTTGGAACACGCAATACAGCTGGTAACCCAATCCATCGAGCACAAGTCAAACTTGGCCAATTCTCCAAACCAGATCAATCCGGTGAGTCTATTTATCTATCCACATCTGTTGCATATATTCGTATTGATATTTTTCAATATATAATATTTTGGCAACTTAATATGGTAGATAACGATAAGAATAACATAAATATGATAGACTCCGAGATACAGGTTATCAGTTTCCGACCGGTTCCTTTCATCCCTCATGATCCAGAAGTCTGGTTCGCGGCACTGGAATCTCAATTTGAGATCCGCCGCATAACCAATCAAAGGCAGAAGTACGCCTACGCTTTGGAATCATTGCCCGGGGATCACCTAACCGCTGTCCGTGAGGTTGTCCTCAATCCGAACGTTCCAAACGTTTATGACCGTCTTAAGGATGCCATCCTTCGACATTTCCTCCCATCAAGAGAGGAACGATTGAGGACACTATTAGCACGTCACCCTATGGGTGATGCTAAGCCGAGCCACCACCTCACGCGCCTGCAATCCCTTGCAGGAAACATGACAGCTGACTCTGAGATAGTCAAAGAGTTGTGGCTCGAAGCCTTACCAGTCAGTATCCAGCCAACCCTTACGGCTCTGCTCGAGGACACCCCGCTCAACAAGGTGGCCCTCATAGCAGATAAGATTCTAGCACGAGTTAACACCAAAGACGACTATGTGGTTGCTAGTACTTCCCGTTCTAACGTTGATCTCGATGCTAGACGACCTCCGGCTCATGGGGATAGGGACAGATGTATCCATACTCGTCTCAGTTTCCGAGACCGCGCAAATGTGCCAGCCCCCTACGCCCCCCGACCCAGGTCACAATCTCGTAAGGCCGTAACGACTCGCCCCAAGCGGGCATCTTCCAAGCCACGCCAGAAGGCGGTTTCGGAAGCGAGTCCAGGTTGGTGCTGGTTTCACCGTGCTTTCGGAGCCGGTGCCCGTCATTGTCGAGCTCCCTGCTCATACAAGGCGGGAAACTCCTCAGCCGGCGAGTAAATGCGGCCGTACTCGCCGGCACTTCACCTCAGGTTGGCCGTTTATTTTACGTGCACGATTATCGCACCAACGCTAGGTACCTTGTGGATACGGGTGCCCAAGTTTCTGTCGTACCTATCGGTAACAGTAAGTCTCAAGCCACTATGCTTCGACTACGCGCTGCGAATGGCTCAGTCATTCCTACCTATGGTACACGACAACTTACGGTCAACCTGAGCAACCGACGACAGTATCTGTGGACGTTCATCATTGCCGATGTTCCCACAGCTATACTCGGTATCGATTTCCTACAGCACTATGAATTGCTAGTCGATTCACGTAGGCTGCAGCTAATTGATATTTCGTCGAACAGCTACTTTATGGGCTCTAAAGCCCACACAAACGCGTACCGAATCACAGGTGTATTTCATTCGCGTGACGATTTATTCCACGTTTTATTTCAGAAATTCCCCAAATTAGCTAAACCTCTCGAGGAGACTCCATCGGTGACCAATCGTGTGGTACACCACATAGTCACCCGCGGACCACCAGTCACGGCAAGACCTCGCCGACTGGCACCGGACAAATTAGCTTTCGCTAAACGTGAGTTTGACAATTTACTAGCTACTGGTATTATTCGTCCTTCTCACAGTCCTTGGGCCTCACCTCTCCACATGGTTCGAAAAAAGGATGGGGTTAGTTGGAGACCATGCGGAGACTACCGAGCGTTAAACACAGCTACACGTTTCGATAGCTATCCCATCCCCCACATACATGACATCACGGCATCACTCAAGGGCACGACAATTTTTTCCAAGATCGATCTGGTACGAGCATATCACCAGATCCCAGTCGCTCTTGAAGATATAGAGAAAACTGCTATCACGACTCCTTTCGGTTTATTTGAGTTCCTACGAATGCCATTTGGATTACGGAATGCTGCTCAAACTTTCCAAAGGTTTATCGATAGCATTGTACGAGACCTAGATTTTGTTCACGTCTATATTGATGACCTGCTAATCGCATCATCAAACGTAGATGAACATTATCAACACCTGACGCTACTATTCCAGCCCCTTTCGGATAATGGAATAATAGTCAACCCCGATAAGTGTGAACTCGGGAAGAAGGAAATGAAATTCTTAGGTCATGTTATTAAGCATGAGGGTATTCTACCTTGTGAGGATAAAGTACGTACTATAATGGAGTACACTGTACCGTCCACACTCAAGGAACTGAAGGCATTTCTCGGTTTGGTCAACTTCTACCGACGCTTCATTTCGCACGCGGCAGAACAGTTACGACCGTTAACCGATTTACTTCGCGGTAATCCACGCAAACTGGAATGGAACGACGCCGCACGTACTGCATTTTCAGATATCAAAACGGCCCTAGCTCAAGCCACACTTCTCGTGCATCCTGACCCATCAGCCACGCTTAGTATTGCGGTTGATGCATCGGATTTCGCCATAGGAGCCGTTATGCAACAGAATATCTCCGGTAGTTGGCAGCCCCTCGAATTTTTCTCACGACGCCTCACTCCCACGGAGACGAGATATAGCGCTTTTGGTTGCGAACTGCTAGCAGCCTACTGCGCCATCAAACATTTCCGGCACGCTGTAGAAGGTCGTAAGTTCATCTTATTCACCGACCATAAGCCCTTAACGTATGCTCTGCATACCAAGTCTGACCGCTACTCACCACGAGAGTGCAGACATTTGGACTATATCTCCCAGTTCACGACAGACCTTCGTCACGTCAAAGGCGAGTCGAACTGTGTTGCTGATGCTTTATCACGTATCCAACTTAATGCAGTTACTTTGCCAATGCTTGACCTACCTGCTATAGCCGCCGCCCAAGCAAACGATACTTCATGCACGGAAGCACAACAGTCTACGTCCCTTCAGTGCCGGGAAGTACCCCTAGCTACTAGCTCAGGTACTATCCTATGCGATACTTCCACGGGCCTCCCTCGACCCATCGTACCCTCCGCTTATCGCCGTCTCGTCTTTGATGCCCTTCATGGTCTATCTCATCCTGGTATCGCAGCCACCCTACGCCTCATCGCTGCACGATACGTCTGGCCGTCAATGAATAAAGATGTCCGTATGTGGGTAAAACAATGTTTACAATGTCAACGATCAAAAGTGCACAGGCACGTAGCTGCCCCTATTGGCACTTTCGCTACGCCTGATGCTCGCTTCGATCACGTTCACATAGACATTGTAGGACCATTACCACCATCGCACGGGTATGATCACATACTCACATGCATTGATCGTTTCACAAGATGGCCCGAAGCTATTCCCATCACGTCTATTACGGCGGAGACAGTCGCTCACCGCTTCGTAGAACGATGGATAGCTATGTACGGTTGTCCCTCGACTGTCACGACTGACCGAGGACAACAATTTGAGTCCGCATTATTCTCCTCACTAACACGGCTGCTTGGTACGGAACGCATACGCACTACCGCCTACCATCCAGCATCAAACGGTTTAGTTGAACGGTTTCATCGCCAACTTAAAAGTGCTCTTCGAGCACACGAAAACAACAATTGGTACGAAACCCTACCGCTCGTCCTCCTGGGAATCAGAACGAGTCTAAAGGCAGATATTCAATGTTCCGCCGCTGAACTTGTTTACGGCACGACATTGCGTCTGCCTGGGGAATTTTTCACACCACGGAGCAGCACTAAGTTCGGCGAATCAGACTACGTCCAACGACTGTCTGCATTCATGCGAACACTGACTCCGGTGTCAACTCGTATACAACATCGACAGGTCGCTCTCCCTCGAGAGTTATCTACCTGTTCACATGTTTTCATACGAGTAGATTCGGTACGCAAACCTCTACAACAGCCTTACGAAGGACCTTTTCACGTGATTTCCCGTCACGAAAAGACCTTCAAGGTTGATCGACGTGGCCGCATCGAAACAGTCAGCATTGATCGTCTCAAGCCAGCACACGTCAATGACAATGCTATACCTGATAAGCCGAGACCCAATGTTAGACCCATCAGAGCTTCTAGCGGGATTTCTACATCTACTTCGGATCCCACGCTAGATGCTCCTGAGACCTCATTCTCACGTCCCAGTCAACAGCACGTGTCATCTGCCCCGTCTACGGACGAGACTTCCGTCTCACGTCCAGACCTGCAGACCACACCGCCCTTGACTGCGGATGAGATTGCAGGCTCACGAGGTTCGAACGAGACTACCGTCTCACGTTCTGGTCGCCGTGTACGCTTACCCGTACGCTTTCTCGACTAACCTCATAACCAACTACGGATACAGTATAGGAATCTACCCCTATACTACACGAAAGCTACACTTTTCTCTTTTTCTTTCATTTTTTTTTGTTTACCCCGAGCCTACGCCTCTGACCATCGCTGTTCTGGTATCGTCGACTTTAGTCAATCTTGGCGAAAGCTGGCCTGATCACCCACGCTATAGTCAACGCACTCAGTCGATCTCTCTGACTCCAAATACGTATGATATACATTTGGTCGCGAACATGGTTATCCTGGTCGCATCTGGTTCCTTGGCTCAATCTGGTTTCGTCCTACGTCTGCAGCGTTTCTGGTCCGGACCTCTACGAACGCAACCTTCAGATTCTGGATACAAACCACTCTGGTGTAGCATGTTAATCCAAGCAATCAATACAGTACGTTCCTTCTGGTACCGTTCTACGTCAAAGACTTTTGGTGGCAACTCGAGGATCAACGATCACTCCCTGTTCTGCCAACGCCTTCGTCCTACAATGGCACGTTTCGCGATCAGTCCCACGAACGAAACCGCTACGTATCGAAAGTGTAAACCCTTTCTAGCGGGGGGCTCCTGTAGTGACCGGCCAGTCTCGATAAGAACACGATTGGAATAACGGAAACAATTATTATTATTGTAACCAAATGTACCAGAGTTTGTTTTACTGTATTTGTTTAACTGTATCAGTTTCACTTCTTGTTCCGCTATCCGCCTTGTTTGGTTCGAGCTTGCTCACGCACTGCTTATTCGCTTGTACTCTTTGGCACGTCTCGGTATTATTTCGATACCACGAGATCGCCAATAAATATACTTGATCTGGACTAGTAAAGCCTTCTGATTTACGGGCTATCAAGGGAACCAAGTCGTTTTTGGACGCGTAATCGAATAGTAGTGGTGATCATAGTCCGTCCACGACTCGACATCCACTACAAAGATAAGCTCTGCATCTTAACGCCTGTTTTCCATTTTAGTAATTTAACAGACAGGCGAGGTTGGAGAATCTCCGTTTCAATATATAGTTTTTAATACAGATATGTAAAATATACATAGTTGTATCTCACTTTGGGTTACGATATCTGACGGGGCGTGTACCAGTTAAAAGCATTCATCAACTCTCTTGGTTAGTTTGTATCCAGTCGTATAGTGATTGAGTGTCCCATAGGTAAATCCTTCCAATATTTATTTGTTAAGTAGCTTGTTTTCCCATCTATCTGTTGGTCTTATTCCACTAGTATATTGATGTATAAATGCTTGAAATCATATGTTTAAAATCTAGGTCACATCAGTCTAATTCAGTCTTGGATTTGTTTCACCACAATAAAAGTGACGGATGTTCTGTTACTGAAAAAAGCGTTTCCATAAATTGCGTGTATTTCTTATGTACAGCACATAAACCTTCGCCCCGTCCCTGACGAAACATTCATCAGCCTGAACGGATTCTACCTTGGACGACAGATCATTGACGGTTACACAGACTATCGAACGTTGTCAAGGTCAAGGATAACTAACATGGAACAACCCAATTTATATTTATGGACTATCTCATGCATCAGTGGTCACATTCTCTTTCGCAAACCTTTTCTTAGTAACGAATTTCCTCCAAACGGTCAAACTTGCTCTGAATGGTTATCAAAATAACAGCAGTTTTCCAGTAACATGAAAGGACTAGTCACTGTAGATGTCAATCAGAAAGTGTTACATCAACCTAAGCTAGGTCAAATTATCCCCTCTCAATTCAAGTAGACCGCAATCATTCACATCCATCAACTGCATCAGTGTTCCATACTCACATATCAGAATGACAGTAACGTACGAGCCACGTTACTAATTAACGTAATGCTATGTATCATACTTAGGACATAGATAATGTTTACTTCGTATACATGTATTATCCGAGTACACAATATTTATTAGTTCTATTCTGAAAACAATATTTCAACCACGGATTCGCGTTCACTGTATTTTTTCTCGCGACTCAATAAATTGAGAAAATACTCGTTCAAACGGAAAGCTTGATAATACATCAAGCCTAATATTACGATTACGTGCCTAAAAATATGATTCAAGTAATTTTACTACCAATACATTTTCGAAAATTAGACGTAGAGATAATGACAAGGTCTCTTCTCAGGATTGGTTATTAATTACTAAAGCAATATGCCGTAAACGTGCCTAGTGTATACTTGATTCGTAGACAGTCTGTCGTTATTCTCATTCTGCTCAGCTCAATCAACTTGTGCAGTCGTTGTTACTGGCCACTAATCGCTACTTAAGTAGGCCTTGAATTTCCGTACTCACAGTTTGGTTGCAGTTACGGGCCATAATTTTCATGTCACATGTAAACTCTGTATGTCGTATATTTCGACACTTAGATTCAGATTAACCTAAGTATTTAAGTCTCAAACAATGAGTGATTTTTAACACCCTGGATTCATAAGCTTTCTATATTTCACATATTCGACCGCGCTAAACAACACGTACGGGGCTTAGTTTAAGGTTAGAAACGACACATAGAATTGTATGTAAGGTTCCATATTGGTAATTCAGCGAATAAAATGGAGGTCGTCAAAAGGGAGAGTGAAAAAGGGATCACATTGGTAAGAATGTGTATTAATAAGGGCGGCCACCACAAAGGCGCATATTAATAAAGGTTAGCATTGGAAAGAGAATCATATCTATTTTTCATGGCGCGAAACATTTTCGATTTACCCTCTGTTGTGGAAGACTTACCCAAAACGAACAATATGAGCTAGGGCTGTCGTGGAGGCTTTAGCCATCTTGTTGGTGCCCCTCACCAAGTATAAAGAAATTTATCGAACTGTTCTGCCTTGATGGTAAATGGCCCTTTTAGCCTGAGGAGTTATCAACGTGAGAAACTGAGGTTCGAAATTTCAATATCAGAAATACTATTGTCTTGGCATTTCTTAGATTTGTCTTTGCTACGGGAATAATAGACCTAATACTGAAATTTTCTTCAATGTGACTACCTAATCCATAAAATCCTCCATGGAAGTTATATCACTGTCTACGCTGACTCGTCCTATCGTTGAGCCATCAAAATGCTGTTTAACGCCTCTAAAGAGCACAGTTGGGTTGGGCATGAGAAATTATGCTTGATATGTAAGGTAATCAATCATATAGAGTGACCGAGTCATACACTACCGATTAGGTGTTCCCACGTTCACGTTGTTTAAGTGTTAAGTGTTGAATGTCAATTTTCTCAGTTATATATTTGGCCTCAAGGATTGTTTGGTTGAGAACCAATACCACTACACGTCTATGTCGCTCCCTTACTGACTTACGTACGTCCATAACCTCTTTTGTCTTTCAAAAGGATGTAGGGAGTAGTACACAACTTCAACGGATCGAAATAAGGTTGCGCAACGATCGGGGCGTAAAGAGAAGTAATGACATAAAATCAAATGTGTAAAAATTGATAATTCATTTAAGGGGTATGTAGATGAAGAACAAATTAGAAACTTGGAGGTGGTAATAACATGTGACTAAAAACTAATGATTTTAAGGTAAAGTAAGCGATAATAACTGTTCATCTCATGAATATTAAGTAAAACCCAATTATTCGGCTCTGATTATAACAGAGGTTAGGGATTGACAGAATAAAGTCCGTTAAGTCTCACTGAAGAGCACAAAAACAAGGTGTTGAGAGTTAAATGTAATGAAGAATGTCGAGTATGACTGATAAATCTGAAGGGCAGTTTTAGACATTTAGAACTTGTACAAAGGAAAACTCGTGAAACACTTCTCAATCGCCTACATAATATCTCTCTAGGTAGACTGTCTTCTTGCTGTTCGAAACAGATTCACGAGATGACGCGACTGGAGTAATGAAAATAAAGATTTCTTTTCAAACCCGTAACACAGACTGAGGTTTATAATAGCTCCTTCAGTCAAAATGCCCTCACCCACTTTAACGTGGTGGGCCACTTGTTCAGTATATGTCTGGTCAGTGCTTGGTGTTAATTTTATTAATATTAAATATATTGTACTATCTCCAGCCTAAATAAGTCCTCCATTATATATCGATGATTGTTATGATACGACTAGTCAGTGTAGACAATTATTTGACTTCCACATAAGATCTTTTAGATTAAGTAGTCACATCATGACAAATCTACAATCTTAGGATTAGGTCTATTATTAGAGCCGTACTAAAAACGAAGTAGACCGTAATTTTATAGATCTATAATGAAAAGACAGATTCAGTCCTGGTTGCATCCCTTTCAGTCAGTCAGTCAGTTACAACGTAGAACTTCGTACGTACGTATATCAGTTCCAGTTGCCATACCACATTAGCACAGAGATGAAGTTGTCGATTCAAATACCATAGTGGTAGAAGTAGTAAGAGTATAAGTATTATGTGAAAGATAAGGGTTTGAAGATGTTATTCAAGGAGTATAATACGGTGAAATAAATTTGGAAATAGAAAAAGGATACGGACATGAAGAATTCAGAAGATTAGAATTTGGGAGAACACATAGAGTGGATGCACCTGCTCCATAGCAAACGATTTTGAGCCATGTCATTCAAGGTCTCTAACCATCGATTGCTATCATCTCGCGGATCCCAACCAGGTAGTCTACACCCATCAACATGGCTCAGTCCACTTGTCAGTGACTTCACGGATTTGTGCCACATTTTGGTCTGGCCGCCCCTAGCTTTCTTCCAACCTGCTCATACACCATGAAACATTGCACGTCGGGGTAGTCGGTGGTTGAGCATACGTAACACATGTCCCAGCCATCTCAACTGATGAAGTTTCACTACTTCATCAATCGATTTGACATCCTTACCTAGTACCCGTTTCCTAACAACTGCATTACTTACCCGGTGGTCCCAGGATATACGAGCAATGCTTCGAAGACATCTATGATCGAACACTAGTAGCCTACGAATATCCTCCACTCTTATCGGCCATGTTTCACTGCCGTAAAGTAGGACGGAACGAACTGCTGCACAATAAACCCGTCCTTTGTTTGGTAGACGGATATCTCGCTACGCCATAAATGGCGCAAGTTGGCGAAAGCTAGACGAGCCTTCTGTATCCGTGCTGAGATTTCGTCATACACCAGACCACAAGCGTTGATGAGACTCCCAAGATAAGTGAAACAGTCAACACGTTCAACTACTTCACTCCCTATCAATAGTTCAGGTGTCGATGCAACCCAATCCTGAAGTAACATTTTGCACTTCGAGGGAGAGAATCGCATCCCGAACATGCCTGCATTGTTGCTTATAGTGGTCAGATTACTCTGCATTTTGTCAGCGTCTTCACCGAATAAAACTGTGTCGTCGGCGTATTCTAAGTCAACAAATGAATCTCCCGGTAAAAGTTCAACTCCAGGAGATTGAGATGATGAAAGTGTTATCTCCAAAAGCATGTCGACGACAAAGTTAAACAAGAATGGGGAGAGTGGATAGCCCTGACGAACACCACTTGAGGTAACCAATTCTGATGACAGTTCGCCATAGGCTCTAACTCGACCAGTTGCGTTCGAGTAGAGAGTCTTTATGAGGTTAATGTACTTCTTTGGTACTCCTTTCAGTGACAAACACTGCCATAGAACCTCACGATCAACGGAGTCATATGCCGACTTAAGGTCAAGAAATACTTCGATTGTGGGACATCTGAATGTATGTCTATGTTCTAGGACCTGACGTAGAGTGAATATCTGGTCTATGCAACCACGTCCAGGTCGAAAACCAGCCTGGTTTTCTCTAGTCTGCTCTTCACGAGCTTTGGTTAGGCGTCCAAGTATTATTGAAGCTAATATTTTAGACACTGTATTAGTCAAACTGATCCCTCTGTGATTGTCACAGGACTTTTGTCCTTTCTTATAGACTGGCACAATCAGTGATTGGGACCAGTCAGATGGAATTACGTCCAGTTCCCAGATTCTACCTAAGACCTCAGTCAATCTCGTTGCTAGTACTGGACCACCATCCTTAAAAATCTCAGGGGTAAACCTGTCAGGGCCTGTGGCTCTCCCTCGCTTTAGATTTCCTATAGTTTTTTCAATCTCGTAGAGAGTTGAAGGACTTACCTCAATTTGCCATTCAGGACGACTGGGGATCGTGGGTAACTGAAGTGTGGCTGAAGGCCAGTTTAACTGATCCCTAAAGTGTTCTGCCCATCGATCCAATCTCCTGGATTGAGAATGAATGATATGTCCATCTTTGTCTGAGATAGTTTCGCTAATAGTTGGGTTCCTAATGCTGGTTTCTTTAATAAGTCTGAATAGCTGTCTGCTGTTACCTATTGCCGCTGCCTTTTCCATCTCTCTTGCTTTCGCTACCCACCACTGTTCACGGTCATTGCGTAGGCTTCTTATTAGCCTTCGCTTAAGCTGACTCCGCTCTTCGTTATGTTCAGAGCCAGGTGGGATGAGTTTTCGAGCATCTATCAGTGTGGTAGATGCTGCCGAGATCCATTGTTTCTCCCTGACCTTATGGCTTACCTTACTAGCGGATATCACTGCTGTTTCCACAGCTTTACGGATGTCATTCCACCCTGCTTCGGGGTGGGCACAACTTACATGTCTGTCTAACTGTTTTTCCAGTTGTTCCTGGAATATATTCTTAGCTTGCTTATCATTAAGTAGAACCCTTGGAGGCTTCCCTGCAGTGTCTTTCCCACGTTCAGTAAGACGCAGACAGATACGTGCTCGCACTAGAGCATGATCTGAGTCTAAACATGTGCTCCAGAATGAGCGACAGTCTTCTATCGAGCCCCTCCATCGGTGGCCGATAGCGATGTGATCTAATTGGGTCCAACGTTGGGACGAATTCGGGGGTCGCCATGTCAAAAGATGTTTTTCCTTGTGCTTAAAGTTAGTATTTGCAAGAAAAAGGCGGTTATCTGAGCACAGCTGCAACAGACGGTCGCCATTATCTGTTCTTTTAGCCACGACACCATAAGATCCACCCAGGTGTCTTTCCCTTTCACTTAGTTTACCTACTTGAGCATTAAAGTCACCAGCCACTATTACTACATCAGAACGCCTAGCTTTTCGGGGAAGGTCAGAAAGTTTCCTGTAAAACTCATCTTTTATATCGTCTGAGCTGCAGTCAGTGGGAGAGTAGGCAGAGACGACGAAGAGGCAACGACGAGTTTCCCTATCTTTCCGGGTCCTTACTGATCCGTTTAGTCGGACAGCGCATAGACGACTGTCTACTGGGATTCAGTCTAAAAGAGCTAGTTCTGCCCTAGAACTTAATGCTATACCTACTCCAGCGAGGCCACGGGAAGCAGCATCAGGGCTTCCAGATACACGAAGCGTGTATCGAGATGGTTCTTTATTTTGATAAGGTGAGGTCAAATGAATGACACTACTCGGATCTTGTATGTGCGTTTCGGAGACGCAGCACACATCGATGGTGTAAGATTCTAAAGTCCTAGCTAAGGAAGCCTGTTGTCCTATTTGGCACAATGTTCGGACATCAAAAGTCCCTATATGTAGTTTAGAGCGTGGTTGCAGGAGACCAGGAATAACGTTCCGTGTACTCGAATCGTTTGCCCTAGCGGTGCGAGGTGGTAAAAGGACGTGGGAAGGGTAAGTCGTGGAGATAAGAGAGTTATTAGGTGTAGGAGGGATTTGAAAGTGACCAACTTGGTCTCGTGTGCAGTTATGGGTATGAGGGCTAACATCGCTTCCCGGCTGCCCACACCGTGGAAGGGTATTTCTTGAGGGACCTGAAAAGGAAGTTGAATTAGTGTTGATCATAACGACCTGGGAGCGTGACCGCAGTGCCCAAGGGACAACTGCTTGAGGCCGGTCACGCACGGCCTTTTTGTGGGGGATTTTTGACGTGTTAGCTCCGTTCTTCAAAGGACCTTACCGCCGGAGACGGAAATCCGTGGGATAAGGCGAGGTGTGCATTTTTAGGGTCGACCTTTTCTAACCCCACCCCTCTTTGTGGGAAGGCAGCATCGCTGTCATGCTGGTTGTCTGAAGGAAACACCTTACTGCCATCACACCTCTGTACAGTCGGCAGTACAACTTCGCCTTCGGACCTTGGGATTGCTACTTTTAGTCTTACCGCTTTTCAACCGACCTGTCTGGCATGGTAGGACCTCGAGGAACGATTGTTCCAGCCAGCATAGCTCGATTGGTTCATCACGATAGGCTAGCCTGACCACCACGTCAAGGTAGCAGCAACGGTCGGGAATCCCTTTATCAACCATCGATTATTACGATATATGAGGAATAGACTTCCAGTAGTATTTTTAATCTGACTAAATTCCTTGATAATTACTTCCTATATTGAAGTGATAGGTTGTAATGACGAGGCAGAGGATAACTTACTTATGTACACTCCAGCTTAGATTCATTTTTCTGTGATGTCAGAATTACACATACTTCAGTATTCAGTGCAGATTGTTCTAAAGCCATTAAGTCCAGTTTCTTCACTGTCTAGTTGTGTTAACCGTCAACCTACTGCATCAACTGGTAAAACAACAATATTTTCAGGGGCATTCAAAGTAGCCTCATCCCTACCATTCACAAGCAGGCTTACATGTGGGGATTTCAACATACCTGAAGTTTCTTGGTTGCGTGTCAAGACACCAAAACGTCTTGAATCACTTACTGAGTGTTTAAAACTTGAACGATTGACACAATATGTCGGCAACCATACTGGACATAAAAATAACTTGGATTTGGTCTTTACCAGTGACCTCACCCCCAATGCTATGTATTTTAGATAAAAGCTTCCAGGTAGCGACCACGATATTACCATCTGCAGCTTTGACAAGAAAACTCTAATCAATAAATGCAAAACCACCACACATCGTGGAGGCCATGGTAAAGTTGATAGGAAAAACTTCCGAAATCCCTTAGGAGGCATTGATTGGGGAACCTTCTTCACTGTAAGCAAAACCGACACAATAACTAGTATATTCTTTCATGAAAACAGTAATATCTTTGATAACATCGCACCTTCAGAATACTGGAGTCCTAAGTTTTCTAAAGATTTGTATATACCAGTTCATACACCAAGACGTCTTCGAAGTCATTGTACCCGTTTAGTTTTATAGTTGATATGATTGTATTTCTATGCTTCAATCTGAAAACTTACAGCTATCATGAAATCTAGTAAGAACTGTGACGTAATCAATATACTATGCGCCAAAAGTAACTTTGTATTTTTACATCACTTTCAGTCGGGATACTACTGATAATAATCGGTTCTTAATTAACAATATGTTACATGATGCATACCAGTTAGCAGATGAGATCAAATTGTTATAAATGCTACAGGCTTTATTTTAATAAGTTACTCACTTAGTGTGATATGTTATGGGCACATTGATCATAGAAACAGAGGATGCACTTGTGGTGGTATTCATCCAAGCCATACAATCCTCAAAGCTAAATATGACAAAAATGGGAAAATAGATGTTCAACGTTTAACATGGCGAGAACGCCAACAATGGTGAACGCGGGAACGTTCAAGATGGCATGACTTAGCTATTCAGGCGTAGTCATTCTTGAGCACATTATCTCTTTTATTCATATTAAATAAATTATTCTGTATATAGCCTAAATATATTCTTCAGAAGCTCTAGTTATCATATTGCTGTTGGTCTTAGCAGGACGAGTCAGTGTACACGATGGTGAGACTTACACGTAAAACCTTATCGATCAGGTAGTCATATCATGACTAATCTTCAATTTCGGGATTAGGTCTATTATTATAGTAGTATTAATAATGAACTAGACTATATTCATAATTATTCTCGTTCACTAGAATACTAATGTTAGTAATGCTCGAATGTGCAACATAAGAGTCGCAGCGCTTTGCGGACGTTGCATTGCGACAGGGAATCGGTACATAAGAATGAATGCAGTTAAAGTTCATAGAAGCAGTCAAAGACGCCACATTTAACGTATTGCTTTGTGCTTCGTGATAGTGTTCCTAGATAAATATAAGTCGTATCAATGACGGCACAAGACGAAGCTATATGTTTCACAAATGATTCCGGTGGTATAAAACGAGAGTGCTGAAAGGGAAGAAAAAGGTGACGGGCAAGAATAGAACAGACAGTATTCATGACTGGTGAAGTTTATTCATTTATGATGAAGTAACAAAGATATGACCACTTAGACTCATTTTCTTTTATTAGGTCAATTTCTAAGCAAGTACGTTTCATAAGGTTAAAGAAAACAATCCGAAATATGGAGTTGTACGTATGAAGGTGTCATAGGTGGACCCTTGTCTGACTTAATTACCGAATTTGGCTTGTAGTAGGACTTTTAAGTGAGAAGTGAAACCAATTCAAGGTTGCAGATACGAACCGAAGAGGTATTTTGTATATGAAATATGCATCAATACCACTATTTAGTTACAATTCGCTCGACCACAAAGAGCCTTGATTTAACAAAATGTTCTGCCCTACGGACATAGGTGGATTGAGGTCATTCATCAACCATCATATTTGCTGGTCAGTAACTCTGCTCTCCTTCCTTTTGTGATGTTAGGCTTTCTTACGTCTGTAATGTGTGCATGAATATTGTTTTAATCTGAGCTCAACGCTGTATAACATGTTAAAATACAATGTCTCTACTAGCTGCATGTAACGAGAAAATCTGATAGTCAAAGCTTTCGTGTTGTAAGTCAGATATCCATTTAGTAGGTAACCCTCGCTCGACTGATAGAAGAAACCAGACTAGTAGTGAATAGATCTTCATTTTCGCGTGGGAAAAGAACAGATTGGAGCAGTAGGTTACCTGTTCAAACTCACAAAGCTTTTCAACATTCAATATAAGGTAATAGGAAACATAATGCGTATACAAAATAAGAACAACACATTTAGGCGAACACTTGTTTTCAATTAGATCGTCATCAAACTTTACTCTAATATACATGAATACTTATATGAAAATGTTAAACCAATCAAGGCAATTTGAGTTAGTAATCAGTATAACATTAAACTGACGGCGATTTTTGTACTTTTTAATAAATTTTTTTCATCCCCTTTTGAAAAAATTTTCATCCCATTTTCCAATTTTTTTCATTCCGTTTTGTCCAATGAAATTGTTAGTTTTAAATGCGTTATAATTAGTTATTTATTTCTCAAAGTTAGTATTAAATGTCAGTACTTGTCGAATAACATTAAGGTCACGTCGATTTTTTTTAATAAATTTTTTTTGTCCCCCTTAATCAAAAAATTTTCATCCCGTTTTCTAATTTTTTTCAATCCATTTCGTCCAATGAAATTCCTAGTTGCAAATGCGTTATAATTGGTTATGTAATTCTTGAAATTCGTATAAAAGCTCTGTACTTGTCGACAGAGTAAATTTTCTTCACAGTATGGACGGTAGTAACGTGCAAAGTACAAACTTTGTTGTTCCTCACGTTGTCACAGAAGCGTTCCAATCACTAGAAGCGTTTGTAGATGACTTCGAGTCGCATTTGACTATGATCACCACTAAAATAAGATTACGCGCCCAAAAACGACTTGGTCCCTTTGATAACTCGCAAACCAGAAGACTGTAACTGGTCCAGATAGAGTATATTTATTGGCGAGAGAATACCGAGACGTGCCAACGAGTACAGGCAATAAGGGCAGAACGTAAGAAATTTCGGACCAAACAAGGCGGACGACCGAACGAAAAGTGACTTTGATACAATTAAACAACAACGAGTACGATAAAACAATCACTAGTACAATTGGTTATAATAATAATTGTTTCCATTATTCCAATCGTGTTCTCGTCGAGGAAAGCAGGTCACTACACGTTAAAGAGCGACATTAAAACTTATGAAAGAAATGTGGAAAAAAGAATAAAAATATGCATAACAGTCTTTTGTAGTTTCCAAAGCTATCTGTCATTAATCGAAGCAGCAGACAGGAATTTTCACCGACATGTGAGAGATCACTTATTGTCTAAGAAGCACGAATGGTCAAATGCTGTTCGACTCGTAGCGATGCTTCTGGAACAAAGTAACACGAATTTCATTGAGACGACATCGAATTCTGAAGCTACATAAGCTGAACAAAAAAACACCCGTGTTCAGATGTATATTCAGTGTACTGCGTCGCGCTGGATATTGGATGGAAGCGCGAGTCCAGAAATACTCGTCTGATCGTCGAAGCACAACAGTTATCGGTCGGGAGCCACAAACACAAACAAGTACTTTTTGTCATCATTATTAAGTGGTGAACTACAAATAATGTGCAGGTAAAAATAATTTATGTTTTTAAAGGATAAACAAGGAAACGCAATAACAATCTTGCGTTTATTTACGACACCCTTTTAAAGCTAAACTAGACAACTTATTTGTATTAATAACTGTTTGCAAGATAACCTAATTATAAAGAATAATTGCTTCTTTCAGAGAAATTATTAATAATTTGAGATAGCGTCAAAGTGGCTTCATTTAACAATCTTTTACGCTTACCGTGATTTATACATACCCCATTCATTATTGAATCACCATGATTGAGTGAGATGTTTACATGCATATAATGTTTATTAAAATAGCAAACTATGTGTTAAAATAACTTATGAGAATACTTAGAAGAAAATTTGTTTACTAATTGTGTACCTTTCAAATTCAATAATCACCATTATCAACTATTAATAACAGCTGTCAGTTTTTTCACAAATTATCTTTCAACGATCTACGTATTATTCCTCTTGCCACGATAACTAATTCAGTTGCATTTCTACTTGGTTGAAAAAAAAACCTATCCCAGTATACATTCAGTGACAGGAGTATAGCAGTGTAATGAAATGGATTTGTTTTTTTTCGGAAGTTAAAATTTTTATCAAAACTCAAATGGAACAGTCATAGTTAATTATTGTAAATAATAATCGGATGTAAAAATGTCATTTCTCACATCCAATCAAAGCGCTTTATGCTATTTCGATTTGAACGAATCGGATTACAAAGCTGCACCATTTACAGCCAATTAAAAATTCATGACAGGTGACAGAATGTCTGTTCATTTTCAGTTGGGAACACACTCAAAAACAAGTTCACCAATCATCAACTGGTAAATTTTTTTAACACCCTTAAATTTCGAATCAATGGGTGGTAGGGGATCATAAGTGCCGTCAAATTAATCACAATGAAATAGAATACTAAAAGACTAATATTTGAACAAAGAATATTCTTTTCGATAAATTCTCTTCAGGTTCTACAATTATATATCCAAATTA
Organism: Schistosoma mansoni; assembly: GCF_000237925.1. Lineage (NCBI taxonomy): Eukaryota > Metazoa > Platyhelminthes > Trematoda > Strigeidida > Schistosomatidae > Schistosoma > Schistosoma mansoni. Next base: position 52,236,927 of record NC_031495.1, read on the forward strand.
ATAATCCGAAAAATTGGCCAGGTTAAAGGCTAAGTGCATATTTTAATGCTTGTAAATTGAGGAATGTCAAATCAATTA